>NW_003852547.1:3723133-3725385 GCF_000181295.1 Otolemur garnettii | reverse complement strand
AAAAAAAAAAAAAAAAAGACTTGAAGTATGAAGTGCATTTTGTTTATTTATTTTTTGAGACAGAGTCTCACTATCTTGCCCTTGGTAAAGAGCTATAGCATCACAGCTCACAGCAACCTCACACTCTTGGGCTTAAGTGATTCTCTTGCCTCAGCCTCCCAAGTAGCTGGGACTACAGGCACCCACCATAACACCCATCTTTTTTTTTGTTGCAGCTGTCGTTGTTTAGCTGAACTGGGCCAGGTTCGAACCCGCCAGCCTCGGTGTATATGGCTGGTGCTGTAATCACTGTGCTATGGGTGCCAAGCCATATTTATTTGTTTTTTGAGACAAGAGTCTGATTTGGTCACACTTGGTAGAGTACCACAGCGTCTTAGCTCACAGCAACCTCAAACTCTTGAGTTCAAGTGATTCTCTTGCTTCAGCCTCCCAAATAGCTGAGACTACAGGTGCCCATCAAAAAGCCCGGCTATTTATTAGAGACAGGGTCTTGCTCTGGCTTAGGCTGGTCTCGAACCTGTGAACTCAGGCAATCCGCCCACCTTGGCCTCCCAAGTGCTGAGATTACAGGTATGAGCTACTGTGCCCGGCCTTGAAATGCATTTTAGACAGAGGGATGAGAAGAACAAAGAACCCCTCCTTCCTTAAAATAACCGTGGCCAGCTGGGGGAACCAGCTAGAACAATGTCTGTGGGAAAAGGATGATTTAGATGCATTAGCAAATAACTGAGAACTGGATCAAACCATTTTAAAATAACTTAGATTCTTGGGCCGTGTCTGTAGCTTGGTGAGTAGGGTGCTAGCTCCATATACCGAGGGTAGTGGGTTCAAACCCAGCCCCGGCCAAACTGCAACAAAAAAAATAGGCAGGCGCCTATAGTCCCAGCTACTTGGGAAGCTGATACAAGAGAATGGCCTAAACCCAGGAGTTGGAGGTGCTGTGAGCTATATGATGCCACAGCACTCTACCAAGGGTGATAAAGTGAGACTGTCTCTACCAAAAAAAAAAATAATAATAATAATAATAAAATAATTTAGAATCTTTCCTGAAGGGAACCACAAAACGTGGCCAAAATTTGGTACCTTAAAGGACCTAAAGTTTTAACAGTTGAAGTAATAGAATATTGTTATGATGTCTTATAAAGTTTTTGGCAACTTTCCAGCTGGAATAAATAAAATAAGTAGTCAGCTCCTTGGACATAAATGGCCTTCTGGATACTACTGCTTACACTGCACTGCAATTTACTTATACACTCTAATATGACTGTGCAACTGCTGAGCCTGCAGCCAATGAATAGTCTCCTGACACAATTACAAAGAGGAGAATTTGAAGTAAACATAGCAACTTTCTTCTGAATTTCATCTCTATCTGGTAGGAGTATAGAATTTTTACTACATCAATATGCTTTTGTGAGCCTATTCCATAAGAAGTACTACTGAAGGCCAGTGAGGTGGCTCACACCTGTAATCCTAAGGTGGGAGGCCCAGGTGGGTGGATCGCCTGAGCTCAGGAGTTCCAGATCAGCCTGAGAAAGGGCAAGATGCTGTCTCTATTAAAATAGTAAAACTAGGGTGGTGTCTGTGACTCAATGGGTAGGGCACCAGCCCCATATACCAAGGGTTGTGGGCTCAAACCTGGCCCCGGCCAAATTGCAACAACAACAACAACAAAACAGCAAAATTAGCCAGGCATTGTGGTGGGTGCCTGTAGTCTCAGCCTCTTGGGAGGCTGAGCCCAGAGGATTGCTTGAGCCAAGAGTCTGAGGTTGCTGTGAGCTATGACACCACAACAGCACTCTACCCAGGGCGACAAAGTGACATTCTCCCCCCCCAAATAAATAATTAAATAAAATTTAAAAAAGAAAGAAAGAAAGAAAGAAATGCTACTGGAGGTCAGATCATTACATATTATTCTGACTGACACAAAGAGGCAACAAATGGGAAAACACAACTGTCCCTGTGATGATAGCCTTAATGGGATATAGGCCTTTCTCAAACATCCATACCTTCCTCTGATAATTTAGAAAGCCAAAATTCTCCACAAAATCTGACTAGATGTAGTACGTGAAAATGGTTTGACCATTTAAAAAAGAAATCTCAATTACTGTTGGCATTGCCTTCAGATAATGAATGGCACGCTCCTAAAAAACCCAAGTTCCTGGCTCAACACCTGTGGCTCAGGAGGCTAAGGCACCAGCCACATACACCTAAGGTGGCAGGTTCGAATCCAGCCCGGGCCCGCCAAAACAACA
>NW_003852547.1:3716143-3721704 GCF_000181295.1 Otolemur garnettii | reverse complement strand
AGAAGACTCGCTTGAGCCCAGGAGTTGGAGGTTGCTGTGAGCTGAGATGCCATGGCACTCTATCCAGGGGGACAGCTTGAGGCTCCTGTCTCAAAAAAAAAAGAAAAGAAAAGAAAAAAAGAAAATCAAGAAATGAAGGTATTTGCTCAGTTTTAAAATAAATTAAAATGAAGTATCTAATCAACACCTTGTTTACATATTTTTTTTTCTTTTTTGAGACAGCCTCAAGCTATTGCCCTGGGTAGAGGTGCCATGGGATCACAGCTCACAGCAACCTCCAACTCCTGGGCTTAAGCAATTCTCCTGCCTTAGCCTTCCAAGTCACTAGGACCACAGGCACCCGCCACAACATCTGGCTATTTTTTGGTTGTAGTTATCATTGTTGTTTTTTTGTCTGCCCAGGCTAGATTCGAACCCCCCCCTCAGCTCTGGCATATGTGGCTGACGCCTTAGCTGCTTGAGCTACAGGCGCTAAGCCTACTTATTTTTTTAATGGCATAATAGTTTCAGTTATCTGAAGGGTACTAAAGGAAAGAAAGCAATACTCAACTATAAAGAATGTTGAATATTTTAAACCCAGAATACTAACAACTAAATAGCTACCAAAAAAATGAAAACTCAGCCAGGCCCGGTGGCTCATACTTGTAATCTTAGCATTCTGGGAGGCCGAGGCAGATGGACTACCTGAACTCAGGAGTTCCAGACTGGCCTTTGCAAGAAAGTGAGGCCCCATGTCTAAAAATACATAGGCACTGTGGAGGGCACCTGTAGTCTCAGCTACTCAGGAGGCTGAGGCAAGAGGATTGCTTGAGCCCAAGAGTTTGAGGTTGCTGTGAGCTATGATAACACAGCACTCTATTCTACTCAGGGTAACAAAGTAAGATTATCTCCAAAAAAAAAAAGAAAGAGAGAGAGAGAGAACACATTGAAATGGAAGTGGTTAATTCTTGGACATCTGGTAACTTTCCACTTGTTAGAAACTTAGTTAAGTTCTTTGGTGTAAGTACACTCTTCTACTAAGCTTTGATGTCTGCCTAATGCAGTTTTACTAGTTCCACTATTGGATGGAATTAAATGGTAAACAAAGACTGTTATAAATCTAAAAACATCTCAAACACTTGTTTTAAAGGAAATAACTTTTAAGTGCTTGGTCACAAACACATTCAACTACTCCAAGAGGCAGGTAAAAAAAAAAAAATGTGCTGAGTCACTACATTTAATGAGCTGATGGCCACAAAGAAAGAGAAAGTAGGAAAGAGGGCATGTACAAGACTGCAGTGTCTTCAGAGTTTAAATCTGATGAGAAACAGTGTTCTGTGTAAGCAACTAAGATACTGCAACATCTGAATGTTCATTCTAGTAATTCTCCAATACTTATTCTTTTTAAAAACTGAAGAGTTACAACAAAGGAGGAGGAAAACATCCTTTAAAATGGCAAGTTTTTTACCTTTGAGCTTTACAGAGATACTTGTATTAGGGGGAAAAAAAAAACCCACACAGGACTTAACCGTTTCCCATTTTATGCCATAAGTCAATTACTTCCAAGTAGTATCTTCAGGAGTATTTAATTCTGCTACAAATATATGCTGTAAAAACATAATGCAAACATCTGCATGCTTTTTTTCAAACTTTTCCAGTGTTGTTTTTCAACACTTTTCCATTGTGATTTGTTTAACCAAGGCACTAACTAGCTCCCCACTGGAGTGGACAGTGAATGGAGGGTATTTTGTTTGTTAACACCTCTACTAAATACCCAGGGCAAGAAGTGTTAACATTTCCAAGACAGCACACATTTCATAGGACCCAGAAACGCCACTGTGATCTCAGCCATTACTATAACTACTAAGGTTCATAACTGTCACCAGCTCTATCAGCCAGGCCTTCCCACCTCTGAGCAGCGGTTTCTGGGCTCAGTGAACTAGACAGAATGCCCCATAAAAGACAAGTCTACCACCACCACAACCAAAATTATCATCTCCACCTATGAGAATTTCAACAATTTTTGAAAACATATTTGGTTTCAAACAATTACATATAGAACACCACCAACTAATACTATAAAGAAATAATTTCATAGGGAGCTACTAGCAAAGGAAGTAATATTTGTTGCCATGTTTTCCTTAATGCCAACAGGCTAAAGCAATAGAAATACAGAGTGTAACTAACAGAAAGCAAAACGTTTTTCTAACCCCCTTAATACCTATTTTGCAACACTTTAATTTCTGAGTGAATTACCCATTAATAGCTGATTAAAATGTTTACATTTAGTAGATATATGGTAAGATGGGATAAGGGTGGGAGGAGAAAAAGGAACAGATCTATGTAGGAAGCACATTTAAGACAGATTCCTAAAGGAGTTTTCCAGAGGAATTTACTTTCCAAATAGGCCAGGAAAGACAAAGTAGAAAAGCTCTAGTATGAAGAGAACACTACTCTCTGGTCTACTGAACAAGTGAATTTTAATAAAACATTTTTATTTTTATCTATTTATTTAGACAGAGTCTCACTTTATCATCCTCGGTAGAGTGCTGTGCTGTCACAGCTCACAGCAACCTCCAACTCCTGGGCTTAGGTGATTCTCTTGCCTCAGTCTCCAGAGTAGCTGGGACTACAGGCACCCATCACAATGCCCAGCTACTTTTTGTTGCAGTTTTGGCCAGGGCTGGGTTTGAACCTGCCACCCTCGGTATATGGGGCTGGTGCCCTATTCACTGAGCCACAGGCACCGCCTAATAAAACATTTCTAAAAATCCAAAGCTTCTCTTTCCATATTAGTAAATATTAAAGTAAATTTTCTTAAGGTACTTTTCTTAAGGTACTCGAACCCAGCCCCAGCCAAACTGCAACAAAAAAATAGCCAGGCGTTCTGGCAGGCACCTGTAGTCCCAGCTACTTGGGAGACTGAGGCAAGAGAATTGCCTAAGCCCAGGAGTCGGAGGTTGCTGTGAACTGCGATGCCAGAGCACTCTACTGAGGGTGATAAAGTGAGACTGTTTCTACCAAAAAAAAAAAAAAAGAAAAAGAAAAAGAAAGAAAGAAAAGAATACAGTAGAGGTTCTGTCCAATTTTTTTTTTTTGAGACAGAGTCTCGGTTTATCGCCCTTAGTAGAGTGCCATGACATCACAGCTTACAGCAACCTCCAACTCCTGGGCTTAAGTGATGCTCTTGCCTTAGGCACCTGCCAGAAAGTTTGGCAATTTTTTGTTGTTGTTGCAGTTTGGCTGGGGCCGGGTTCAAACCCGCCACCTTCAGTTTATGGGGCTGGCGCCTTATCCACCGAGCCACAGGCACTACCCATAATTGAGTTGGGTTTTTTTTTTTTTTTTAATTGAGACAGAGTTTTACTTTGTGGCCCTCAGTAGAGTGTCATGGCATCATAGCCCACGGCAACCTCCAACTCTTGGCTTAATAGATTCCCTTGCCTCAGCCTCCCAAGTACCTGGGACTACAGGTGCCCGCCACAATACCTGGCTTTTTTTTGTAAAGACAGGGGTGGAGTGTGTATGGGAGGGGTAGGGGGGTGTCTCACTCTGGCTCAGGCTGGTCTCAACCTCTGAGCTCAGGGCAATCCACCTGCCTCAGCCTCCTTGAGTGCCAGGATTATAGGCGGTGAACCACCACACCTAGCCTCTGTCTGATTTCTTGACTTGGGAGGTGGTTACATAGGTATTTACTTTATAAATGTTCATACTGCATATACTTTATATATTTATCTATACAGTTTTTTAAAGGCATACAATTCAAAGAAACGCAAAAACTCAAGATCACATAGAAAGCAAGCAGAGCTAAATTTGACCCAGCCCATTCTCTCACCCGCAGGGAAACACTCTTCTCCTTCTACACTAGGCCCTTGCCTGGGGTCATGTCACAGAAAAGACTTTAATCCTGGCTGTAGGAAGTGATAAGAAATGCCCAGAAGCAGCACCCTGGGAAGCTCTGGATGTAACTAGCACTTCCTTCAGGACTAAGAAACTTAACTAGTGGCATATCAGACCTTTTAGCCTTTAAGAGAGTAGGTCCAATTGGATTCATTTTTATAAACGTTGTGGTTGCACATAAAGTTTTCTTAAAAGTTCAAAAACCCATTTAATGCTCAGATATCTGGTGGTCTAATTCCCAAGCTTTTGCCAAGAGATAGGAGTCAAAAAGACTTGCCTTGTATTCTGGACTTCCAACAATGTGAAGGAAAAAATAAATCCTTGTAATCTGTCCCCCCAAACCCTTTCTTTCTTTCTTTCTCCTCTGGTAAGCTTACCCAGAGGAGTGACTACTAGGACAGAGGAAAAGGAAATACCTAGGTGGACATGGACACCCATGCAGAACCCAGGTCTCATCTTCCTATTCTACCACACAGTCTTGGGGGACAAGAGGGTAGAGCACAGGCACCTACAGTGGGAGAGACTGGGGCCAAGTCTGCCAAGGGCCCAGATTTACTGAATAGAGTCTGGGCTTCATCCTCTGAGGACCTAGAAACTTCTGAACAAGGATGGCTCAGATGGGTCTGGGCGGGAGGGTAATTCTGAAAGCAAGCTGTCTACTCTTTCTCTCCCTTGTTCTCTGTATCCTGCTCTCTGTATACTCCCACCCTACTAGGCAAACACGTCCCATGTAAAGGCCAATTTCAACCTGGTCATGATCAGCACCATGAAAAACTAATGCTTATGACAGAAACATGGAAATGCTGATATAATAGTAGTATGAGATACCCCTTTGAAAAACCTTGTCAGGGCCCAGGCTTAGTAATTTAGCGGAGCTCACAGGAAGTGCCTGGGAGCCAGATTCTTTCAGTCTATGCTCAAGGCCATAATTTCCTTCCCATACTTAAACCAATGACTCTGTGTCTCACTGTCAAGGAAGTCAGCCAAGGGGAAAGGATAGACAAATAAGAAGCAAAATCTGAAGAAAACTGGATGACTTGATAAAAATTCTTAAGATTCTTCTTAAAATTAACAACTAACAGAAATTCTAGATGAATGTTACCTGTTGTCTCTTCAAATGAAAGCCCCTGGAAGGCATGCAGAGCTGGGTAGGACTGGCAGCCAGCTCCCTCAGGTACAAAATGGAAAAGCTGAAGGGTAGAAGGGAAGGCAGTTCCAGAAGCTTCTGTCAGGCCTGTGGCTAAGAGTCTTGCTCCTGCTCCCACTCCCCACCCCAAGCCCAATGCTGTCTCTACACTACTCTACAGAACAGTTAAGATTGACTGAGATCCTAGAATCAAAATAACTGTAAAGGAGCAAAAAAGACTGACATTCAGCCAGTACCAATTATTATAGCAACAATCTCTGCCCCTCCACATATGTATGTTTATGAGATTCTGCTTTCAAGTTCTGTATAGCTCCTATCCACTGCTCAAAACTTCAAAATGAATTTCAAACTATAAAAGTAACATGGCCTGGCTCGGCGCCTGTGGCTCAAGCGGCTAAGGCACCAGCCACATACACCTAAGGTGGCGAGTTCGAATCCCTAGCCCGGGCCCGCCAAACAACAATGATGGCTGCAACCAAAAAATGGCCAGGCGTTGTGGCGGGCGCCTGTAGTCCCAGCTACTTGGGAGGCTGAG
>NW_003852547.1:3706831-3715243 GCF_000181295.1 Otolemur garnettii | reverse complement strand
CTGGAGCCCAGGAGTTGGAGGTTGCTGTGAGCTGTAATGCCATGGCACTCTACCCAGGGGGACAGCTTGAGGCTCCTGTCTCAAAAAAAAAAAAAAAAAAAAACTTACATAAAAACTTACAACACAGCTAATGTGACTACTACTATCTGCAGAATGAAGAGAGGATTTGGAGAGGAGCAGATGTCACCCAGCTTCTTCACACTGTATGTATCTTCCCAACTCCTCAGACCAGAATCCATCTGTTATAGTCAATCCCCAAGTTAGAAACATCTGATCGACGTACAACTCGCACATACAAATGGAGGATTTTATAGATATTAGGGAAATGAACCTGTTCCAACTTACATACAAATTCAACTTAAGAATAAACCTATAGGGCGGTGTCTGTGGCTCAGAAGGGTAGGGCACCAATCCCATATGCTGGAGGTGGTGGGTTCAAACCCAGCCCCAGCCAAAAACTGCAGGTAAAATAAAATAAAATATTTTTTTAAAAAAAGAAAAAGAATAAACCTATAGGCTTGGTGCCCATAGCTTAGTGGTGGGGGCGCTGGCCACATGCACCAGGGCTGGTATGTTTAAACCTGGCCAGGGCCTGCCAAACAATAACAACAACAACAACAAAATAGCCAGGCATACCTATTGTCCCAGCTACTTGGGAGGCTGAGCAAGAAGAATCGCTTAAGCCCAAGAGTTGGAGGTTGCTGTGATGCCACGGCACTCTACCAAGGGCAACATAATGAGACTCTGTCTCAAAAAAAAAAGAATAAATAACCTATAGAACCTATCTTGTTTGTAACCCTGGGATTACCTGTATTTCTACTTTCTGTTCAGAAAAGCTATCATGTAAGAGAGTCTGTCAGAGGTTTAATTTTGCTCTCTATAACATCACTATTACTTTCACCTGTTAGCGCTCTTCAAGGGCATAGGTATGGGCATGAAAATACATATAACTTCTGCATACCAAAATGAAGGCCATTATCAAACACACCAGCCCTTCAGTGTTCTTTAAAGATACCATGGGTCACACTCAGATGAAGAGATGAAACACGCTTTCCTAAGCCCTTTATGTCCAATAAAGAATCATACACAACAGAATGAAGTTTTCCCCACTGCTTTGTAAAAACCTGTTAGTCCTTGAATTTATATATTAGTCCACTATATTATTTAAAACAATAGAGAAAACCATTTCAAAAAGTCATTAAAATACACATATTATGGCTTATCAAGCCTCATTTTTTTTATTTTATTTTTGAGACAGAGCCTCAAGCTATCTCCCTGGGTAGAGTGGAGTGCTGTGGCATCACAGCTCACAGCAACCTCCAACTCCTGGGCTCAAGCGAGTCTCCTGCCTCAGCCTTCCAAGTAGCTGGGACCACAGGCGCCCGCCATAACGCCTGGCCATTCTTTGGTTGCAGCCATCGTTGTTGTTTGGCGGGCCGGGCTGGGGATACGAACCCGCCACCTTAGGTGTATGTGGCTGGCGCCTGAGCCGCTTGAGCCACAGGCGCGGAGCCTCAAGCCTCATTATTACATGAGTTCAAAAGTTAAGTCTATTCAACTACATTTTTCTTACTATTTAACAGAAAGCTCAACTCAACCAGTTGAATCATGAGAGCTAAAAGCCAAGTCAAGTTGCACACAAAAGTCGAAGGGCTCAAAAGTTATATGTCCATATTCCATATGGGTTAAGGCCACAGTGAGATGATGGGCTGGAAAGTGTTCAAGTATGATCCTCTCACACTCCCTTCTCCATCCCTACAAACAAAAAACCCCCTATTCCTAAAGGCATGAACTCTATTCTATAATCTAACACCGTTCAGACAGTGTTGTCTGGAGTCACAAAGTTTTATATGTGCTTGCTTCTAATTAAAGACTATTTGATTTAAAAACTTAACAAAAAGGCTATAAACTTGTATCATTCCACAAGAATGTCGAGAATGTTAATTTCCCAACAATTAATATTCTTCCAAAGTGACCTTTATTAAGGGCTGCCTCTACTACTTTGCCAACTAACATGTCAGGAGAAACATTCCTACCTATCACAGGCTACTAAAAAGTAAAGGCAAGTGAAAAGGGCTTCTCAAATTCCTCTAGCAAAAAGTACTAACACAAATAGACTCAAAAAATGGCAAAATCAAGTTTAAAAACCCATTTACAGTGTCAGCAAATGATTACCTTTCTAAGTTCTTCTGAATCAACATTTTAGTGGTAGACTACCTGGAAAGTAGCCAAGAGGCCTGGACTCTCTCCTAGGTAGGTCATTAAACTTTACAGGGGGAGGGAAGGCACACACAGATAGAAACTAGTTAAATGTCATCTCACAGCCAAGCTACCTTGACAGCTTTCATCTGTCAGCAGATCACTGGACAGTGATGCTCTTCAAGGAGACAGGTAGATCTCTTGGGGCTAATGATAATTGTGCCTACAATTATAATCAGACTGATAACAATCAAACCCTACCCCTGGAATGGACATTCAAATTCAACAGCTGAAAAAGGTAACATATTTGCTTCTAGGGAAGCTAGATCAACTAGATCAGTGGTTCTCAACCTTCCTAATGCCACAATATATTTTCTTTTTTTTTTTTTTTTTTGAGACAGAGCCTCAAGCTGTCCCCCTGGGTAGAGTGCCGTGGCATTACAGCTCACAGCAACCTCCAACTCCTGGGCTCAAGCGAGTCTCCCGCCTCAGCCTCCCAAGTAGCTGGGACCACAGGCGCCCGCCACAACGCCCGGCCATTTTTTGGTTGCAGCCATTATTGTTGTTTGGCGGGTCCGGGCTGGGGATTCGAACCCACCACCTTAGGTGTACGTGGCTGGCGCCTTAGCCAGTTGAGCTATAGGCGCTGAGCCAATATATTTTCATTGTTAAAAAGAGGTTGTGGCCGGTGGCTGTGACTCAGTGAGCCAGAAAGTGCCAGCCCCATGTACCAAGAGTGGCGGGTTCAAACCTGGCCCTGGCCAAACTGCAACAGAAAATTAGCCCGGCATTGTGGCGGGCACCTGTAGTCCCAGCTACTCAGGAGGCTGAGGCGAGAGAATCACCTAGACCCAAGAGTTGGGAGTTGGAGGTTGCTGTGAACTGTGTGGCTCCACAGCACTCTACCGAGAGCGATGGGATGAGATTGTCTCTACAAAAAAAAAAAGAGGAGGGGGGCGGGTTTGCGACCCACAAGCTGAGAACCACAGGCCTAGATCCTCACAGCCTCTGTGTTTTTTTCCATGCATACTTCTATTCTCTGCAATCCATATTCTATAGAGCAAGTTATCTTTTATTTTTTATTAAATCATAGCTATGTACGTTAATGCAATCGTGGGGGTACAACGTGCTGGTTTTATATACAATTTGAAATATTTTCATCAAACTGGTTAACACAGCCTTCATGGCATTTTCTTAGACAAGTTATCTTTTTTTTGAGACAGAGCCTCAAGCTTTTTGCCCTGGGCAGAGTGCCGTGGCATCAGCTCACAGCAATCTCCAATTCCTGGGCTCAAGCGATTCTCCTGCCTCCACCCACCAAGTAGCTGGGACTATGGGCGCCCACCACAATGCCCGGCTATTTTTTGGTTGCGGCCGTCATTGTTGTTTTTGGCAGGCCTGGGCTGGATTCGAATCCAGCAAGCTCAGGTGTACGTGGCTGGTGCCTTAGCTGCTTGTGCCAAGCTGACAAGTTATCTTTTTAAAGAAGAGACCTGATCTTACCAATCCTCTGCTTATAGCACCTCTAAGTCTCCCACTGCTCTTTTACTAAAACCCCAAATTGTTACATGGCCTGTAAGTCCCTATGAAATCTCATCTCCACCATTCTTTTTCTCACTAGATTCTAGCCACTGTGGTATTCCTGTAGTTCCCTGGATGCGTTCATTTATTCTCATGCATCCATTTGATCATTCAATACAAAATTACTACACAAGCTTCTACTATTGTGCCAGGCACTGGGGATACAGCAATGAAAAAAGAGACAAAGATGTCTGCCTCATGGAACTTAATTAGGTTAGGAGATAAATAGTATGGGGTGGGGGGTGGGGAGGAAGGTAAAGCAGTGTTATAGCTCCCATGCATGGTACAGAGGGTGTGTGCAGGGTGGCACCTGTGGCTCAGTGGGCAGGGCACCAGCCCCATATACCAAGGGTGGCGGGTTCGAACCCGGCCCCAGCCAACTAAAACAGCAGTGGTAACTGCAACAACAAAAAAGAGGGTGTGTGCAATAATTAAAAAGGATGGTCAGGGCAGGTCCCACTGACAGGGGAGCATGACAGCAAAAAGGCTCATGCCCGTTATCCTAGCACTCTGAGAGGCTCAGGCAGGAAAACTGATTTAGGTCATAAGTTTGAGACCAGCCTGAGCAAGAGAAAGATCAATACCTTGTTTCTACTAGAATAGCAAAATTAGCCAGGCTTTGTGGCAGGCTCCTTTAGTCCCAACTACTCCAGAGACTAAGGCAGAGGATCACTTGAGCCCAGGAATTTGAGGTTGCTGGAAGCTAGGCTGACACCACAGTTCTGTAGCCTGGGCCACAGAGTGAGACTCTGTCACACACAAAAAAATGAAAATCAAACAACAACAAAAAAACCACTGCAAGGTAAGAATCTCATTTTATCAAGTCATTTTTAATAAACATATCAAATCTAAAGAAAGTCTGGGGTGGCGCCTGTGGCTCAAAGGAGTAGGGCGCCGGGCCCATATGCCAGAGGTGGCAGGTTCAAACCCAGCCCCTGCCAAAAAGTGCAAAAAAAAAAAAAGTCTGACTTGGTCCATGAACTTCAAAGTTACATGGAAAACAATTTTCCTTGAAATTTACAGGCAATGGATTGCATCCTAATTGCATCATTTGCTCTTTGTTTTGAGGGTGCTGAAGACAATTCTAGGGGCATGGGAATTGTCCTTAAAAACACCAAGCCCTGGCTTGGTGCCTGTAGCTCAGTGGTTAGGGTGCCAGCCACATACACCGGGGCTGGCAGGTTTGAACCTGCCCAGGCCTGCTAAACAACAATAAGAACTACAACAAAAAAATAGCTGGGTGTTGTGGTAGGCGCCTGTAGTCCCAAGTACTTGGGAAGCTGAGGCAAGAGAATCGCTTAAGCCCAAGAGTTTGAGGTTGCTATGAACTGTGATGACACGGCATCTACAGAGGGTGACACAGTGAGACTGTCTCAAAACAAAACATAACAAACAAAAACAACACCCGCCCTCATAATCAATAGGTGATTAAAAAAAGAAAAAAAGACTTAGCCTAATCACAAAATGGAAGCACTGTTTCACTGTTCAAGAACAACTGCATTCTGCATCAATGATTTAAAAAAAAAAAAAGCCTCAAATCAGTAGAGAGGTTGGGTTTCTCCTAACATGCAACCTTCACCAATCTGAAATTGTATTTGAGAATAACAGCAGAGATAGTCAGTCTGAAATCTTTAAAACAAGAAAGGGAATGAACTCATGCAAGGCAGAAAAAAATCCAATACAGAAACCCTTCCAAAATATCCTTAAAGGGACCCCCCTAAAATACATTTTTCATTGGTGAAGATGGTATCACAAATCTACATCCCAATCTAGTTAAGGGATTCAATTACTGAAAGATTTACGTCCCTAAATTCACCTAAACCCTGGAATCATTAGTTCATACTACTATCCATATAAAAAACTTCTATATAATTTTAAACATTTTGATTTAATTTGATCGATTTATTTATTGTTTAAGCCTAGTCAAGTGCAGTAGTGAGAAGGGGAAAAGTAGAATATGGAATTTGAACTGTAACTGACAATGAACAATCAATTGAGATAACTCACTACTTTTAGACCAGCCCAATTTTGAACATTTTTAATCTAAGTTTTAGGTCAAAACAAACAGGGAAGGAAGTATTTGTAATAAATAAGAGAAGGTGCACTTTAAAGCGCTTTCTCATTTGATCCTTACAACAATCCCAAACAAATTTTGGTGTTCACTCTCTAGATTACAGACTTTGAAGTCTGGAAAGGACTAACTTTCCACTCAACACATTCCCCCAGCATATATGTACGGAGTCTGGTCTGGTTACTCCCTATTGTATTCTCAGGACCTAGAACAGTAACTGGTACAATGCTCATCAAAATCACCTCTACTATCAAAAAATCCAATCCAAACATTTTTTGAAGGAAGTAAATAACTCCACTCCAGAAGTGATATGACCTAGCAAGGCTGTATTGTTGCCTATCTATTCCCAACACTCCTGCTTCCTAATTCCGAGCAGGTTATTCCCCTACCCAGGCTGTCACTGAGCCTCAGCTGGAAAGTGACGGAGCTGGGTTTTGACTCCCAAAGCCCATCTCACCATGTCAATTACTGGGAGAGAGAAAGGACACTGCCCAAGAAGTATAAGCCAATCATTTCCATCTGCTCTTCTAAGTAAGTAAACAGTCCAGTCCAAGGGTCCAGTCTAGTACTACACATCCTCTGGTCATCCAATAAATATTTGCTGAATGACTAAGGGCAAAGAGAACCTTATCCTCTTGTCTACAAAAAAGTGGGGAAATTGAGTCAATAGTGGTTTTTAAAATTTTTTTTATCTGACAACCCAAGAGACAAAAATAGTTTCTAAATGAGTTCCATAAGAATACATGTGTCATACCCAGGACCTCAGTCACTACCATGTTTACGACTGGACTTCTCCAGCTTGGCAAAGGCCCCAAGCACCTAATCTATTACCCTCTTGCATGCAAAGGTTTGCAACATACAAATGTAGGAAAATTAGAAAAATCAACAGTGAAATATCAATAAAACACAGTAAGTCTAGATAACATTTCAAATGTTCCTATTTTACCCTGTACATCCTCCATGACTTTAGCAACGTCACTATATGATAAATGTTCCCATGAGACTAACAGATATCATCCATGAGCACTTATATTATACATCATCACTAAAAACCTCTAAGGGCCAGAACCCCATCATTTCATCTCTACATGACCACTGCTCAGCATAGGTCCCACCATATAAATACATAACAAATGAATACCTGGACCTCAGAAAGCAGTGATCATTATTTCAAATAGAAAGACAGACCAGGGCGGCACCGTGGCTCAAAGGAGTAGGGCGCCGGCCCCAGATGCCGGAGGTGGCGGGTTCAAACCCAGCACTGGCCAAAAACTGCAAAAAAAAAAAAAGAGAGAGACAGACAGACCAGGTAGGTAGGGTGGCTCACACCTATAATCCCAAAACTTTGGCAAGCCAAGAAGGAGGATCAGTTGTGGTCAGGAGTTTAAGCCCAGCCTGAAAAACATAGTGAGACTTTGTCTCAACAAAATCAAAAATTAGCAGGGAGTAAACCCACACACCTGTAGCCCCAGCTATAGCTGAGGCAGGAGGATCGCTTGGGCCCAGGAATTTAAGACTACAGTAGGCTATGATGATACTACTGCGTTCCAGCCTGGGCAATAGAGTGGGAATGTCTTTGAAAAAAAAAAGACATTTTTAATTTTTACTAAACAATGAGAGAAGAGATGAAGGTTAACAAGCTAAAACACAAAGCTTCCAAAAAGGAACAATTTACACTCCTCCCTTAGATGTTAAACAGCTGAATTCTTTGCACAAAAGACCCCTCCAAGTAAGTATCAAGGAAAAACAAAACACGGTGCCCAATCTAAAAAGTAAAGGGGGGGGCAGCACCTATGGCTCAGTAGATAGGGCGCTACCCCCACATACCGAGGGTGGTGGGTTTGAACCTGGCCCTGGCCAAACTGCAATAAAAAATAGCCAGGCGTTGTGGCAGGTGTCTGTAGTCCCAGCTACTTGGGAGGCAGAGGCAAGAGAATTGCCTAAGCCTAGGAGTGGGAGGTTGCTGTGAGCTGTGATGCCATGGCACTCTACCAAGGGTGATAAAGTGAGGCTCTGTCTCTAAAAAAATAAATAAATAAATAAAATAATAAAAATAAATATAAATAAATAAACAAACAGTAAAGGGGAGACAAAATATAAATAAATAAATAAACAGTAAAGGGGAGACCAAATTAGGCCATGAGGCTTGAGGTTCAGTGTTAAACCAGTGGTTCTAATCTTTTGTGGGTCAAAGATTCCTTTGAGAATTTAATGAAAACTACAGATCCCGTCTCCTCAGAAAATAAACAGAACCAAAATTCAACATATACCTGAGAGCATCATAGATGCCTCCTGTCCCAACCCTTTAAAGGTCCACAAACCCTCAAGTTCATAACTTTTGCTCAAAATCTGTATTTCTAAGCCATGTCTAACCAGAGGAAAGCCAAATTCACCACCCCATTTCATTTTTTCAGGCATCACATCAATATAAAGGGAAACTGAAGTGATGGCTTTACTACTTGTAATGTCTCACCACCTACCACAATGGCCCTACTCCTCATTACCTTATTCACATGATTAAGCCACAGTAACAAACTGTGGAGTAAAGATGTTCTATCTTG
>NW_003852547.1:3703065-3706581 GCF_000181295.1 Otolemur garnettii | reverse complement strand
AAAAAAAAAAAAAAAGATGTTCTATCTTCTCCAACTGTAAAGTAAGAATTCAAAAGCAGAAGCCATATCTGGTAGTATTATTTATTCCACCTAGGACTGTACACCTTTTAGACAATTAGTAACTGTTGACTGGTTTACCGAAGATCAGATTTTAAATAACATACATATATTTTATAGTAAAATGAGCTGTAAATTCACATAGTACTGCTGGGCTTGGGGGCTCATGCATGTAATCCTAGCACTCTGGGATGCCAAGGCAGGTGGATTGCTTGATCTCAGGAACCTGAGATCAGCCTGAGCAAGAGTAAGACCCTGTCTCTACTAAAAATGAAAAACTGAGGCTCGGCGCCTGTAGCACAGTGGTTATGGTGCCAGCCACATACACCAAGGCTGGAGGATTCAAACCCAGCCCAGGCCAGCTAAACAATAATGACAAGTGCAATAAAAGATAGCCAGGCGTTGTGACGGGCACCTGTAAAAAAAGAAAAAAAAAAGTAGTTTAAAGAAAATAAAAAATGAAAAACTGAGGCAAGAAGATCACTTGAGCCCAAGAGTTTGAGGTTGCTATGAGCTATGAGCTATGATGCCATGGCACTCTACCGAGGGCAACAAAGTGAGACTGTCTCAAAAAAAAAAAAAAAAATTTTTTTTTCACAAAGTACAGGAAAAGATAATGATATATAAATAAGCAGGTTTTTAAAAGCAAAACATTTTCCTAAATTGGACCCCTGAGATCTTGAAATATAAGAATAAGCTGAACAAAATGTGCTTGCTCATCTCTACAAGGCTTTCTCTCTTTGGTAGGGATGTGGCCATCTATGCCATATATGCTAGTATATACCAAAGGACGGGCACCAGTACCCACAAGGGCATAAGGGAAACTGCTAGTGGAGGGTGAGAAGGTGTGAGGAGTCTTCTTTCCTGTTGTGGAAAATAAGTATTCAATAAACATTTCCTAAAAATTAGCAATGCATAGAATTCTGATAAGACACAAGATATATAATATCTTGTATCTTCACACAGCTCAAGCTATAGCTACAGAAAGACACAAGAAAACTGGTCATTAGAATACAGGGTGGTAAGCACCACAATTGAGCTAAACTCAGCAGGCAAACTCAGACCCAGAGGCTGTTTTGAGTCAGAAAGGCTTCCTAAAAAAATAAAATCCAAACCAGAGCTAAAGAATTAAAAGGAATTAGTCCAACTACGTTTTTTGGGTTTTAGTTTATCTTTGTTTTTTGGTTTAGCTACAGGGAGGGGGGTAACCAGGAGCATATCCCAAATAAAAGGCATATGAAAAGGACCATAAGCAAGGACATGTGGGAGAGCTACTGTCATTCAACACAGGTGGAATACTGCATTTAAGGAGGAAAACAGACAGATAGCCAGAGCTTCTAGAGCGCCCTTGAGCCTTACTTATGTACATGCCCACTTGGTAAAGTCATGGCTCTTAGGTGTTCTGTGTAGTCACAGGGGTCTTACTCTTGCTCAGGCTGGTCTCAAACTCCTGAGCTCAAGGGATCCTCCTGCCTGGGCCTTCCAGAGTGCTAGGATTATAGGCATGAGCCACAACACCTGGCCTCAAATAACTTTTTAAAAAGTTCTACCTTTACTTCTGAGCACCACAGTTCTATCATTTATTATCACTCTCCCTGTCTCCCCAACACTCAACTTCACCAAGCCCATTTGGAAGGTAAACACATCCATACTTTCCATACAGAATGGAATTTACTACAACATATGATTTGGAGCAGAGGAAACCGTTAGGGATTCAAGGAAATTTAACAAAAACAGAAACCAGTAACATCTTTACATTGGAAAGATAGGCACATGTGTAAACACACACCCATACCACTTACAAAATGAATCTGTTTTAAGACATTGCTTCTACTATGAAAGAGAAAAGAAATACAAAATTCAAACAGATTTGTTTCTGCTTCATTCAGTTTTGCCAGCAAGGAGTAAATGCTCTTTAGTCTCTTTCTTCAAATATCCCAGCCAGTGGTAAGATGGAAAGAAAAAAAGGATAAAATTCCAACCACCCCAAGAAGGAGTCAAAAAAAAAAAAAAAAAAAAGAAGGAGTCAAGATAAAATCACTCAACACATCCTCAAAACAAAATGACAGCAAAATCATTTGGGAGTCAAGATGGGAGAAAAGGACGAATCAAACTCTCTTTTCTTCACTTTCACTTAGGACTCTATTAAGACAGAATTCCATCATATCACAACAATCTTTATAAAAGTACTTTAGGAGTATTAGTCATACTTCTTTCTGTTACATTTATGACTTGTATTCTAAGTCTCCATCTCCTAAAACTCTCAAATCTCCAACAACCTTGAGTAATACCCAATTTCTGGAATCAAGGATGAATCCAGGGCAGAAATCACTATAATGCTGATGTAAATTAGTAATTTTTTCTACAATTAAAACACAACTATTAATGGGCGGTGCCTGTGGCTCAAGGAGTAGGGTGCCAGCCCCATATACCAGGGGTGGCAGGTTCAAGCCTGGTCCAGGCCAAAACTGCAAAAACAAACAAACAAACAAACAAACAAAAAAACCCCACAACTATTAACAGTGTTATCCCTGGAAGACAGAATTTAAGGAATACTTTAACTTTCTTTGTATTTCAGCTATGGAAAGCTGGATATCAAAAATTCATGAAATAGTACACAAGCCCTACATAGGAAAAACAGAAAAAAAAGAAAAATCCCTCTGTTGGGGAATACATTACATATGGTCTAAATGTGCACTATATTCACCACTACTTTAGCTATTTAAAGTTAAATTAATCAAAGTTAAATAAAACTAAAAATTTACTTTCTCAGTTCTATTTGCTATATTTCCAGTAGCAACATGTGGCTAAGGCTTACTATAATAAATAGTGCAGAAAGTTCTATTACACAAGGCTAATTCAAAACACAGACCTTGGGGGTGGTACCTGTGGCTCAGTGGTAGAGCACCAGCCCCATATACCGAGAGTGGAGAGTTCAAACCCGGCCCCAGCCAAACTTCAATAAAAAAGAAGCTGGGCGTTGTGGCAGGTGCCTGCAGTCCCAGCTGCTTGGGAGGCTAAGGCAGGAGAATCACTAAAGCCCAGGAGTTTGAGGTTGCTGTGAGCAGTGACACCATAGCACTCTACCGAGGGCGACATAGTGAAACTCTGTCTCAAAAACAAAAAACAAAAAACTGACCTTGGAAAAAGAGAAGGGGTATTTGAAATGGATATTAAAGAGAGCACTCCAGGATGATTAACAACACACACCAGTGGCCTGGCCTTCCTGTAGCATCATGCAGACAAAATTTCCAAGATTCTTTCCCAAAATGAAAAGCAGAATACTTCAAGGAGGCACTAGAGAAATCAATGGGTAATAGGCTTTTTTTTGGAGACAGAGCCTCAAGCTGTCCCCCTGGGTAGAGTGTTGTGGCATCACAGCTCACAGCAACCTCCAACTCCTGGGCTCAAGCGAGTCTCCTGCCTCAGCCTCCCAAGTAGCTGGGACCACAGGCGCCC
>NW_003852547.1:3701391-3703045 GCF_000181295.1 Otolemur garnettii | reverse complement strand
CCCGCCACAACGCCTGGCTATTTTTGGTTGCAGCCATCGTTGTTTGGTGGGCCCAGGCTGGATTCGAACCTGCCACCTTAGGTGTATGTGGCTGGCGCCCTAAGCACTGAGCAATAGGTGCTGAGCTAGCAGAGGCATTTTGAAAGTCCAATCCATGCTAAGCTGAGACAACTTCCAACCATATCCTATCGTTCTCCAAGCTTTAGGGTTTAGCTGTAGATCCCAGATATACTGCCTTAGGATATAAGGGTTCAATGTTTTTCAAAAATCTGCCTTGTCGCCCTAGATAGACTAATCTATTCTTCATTTAGATGTTAGTTAAGCATCCATGACAAGCCAGGCACTTTATCAGGCAACCTGGAAAACAAAATGGAACAAATCTCTAGCTTCAAGAAGGAGACAACTAGGAATTTCTCCTGCAGGTTTAATCTTACATAGAAACTGATATTACTCAAGTTTTCTCTATAGCACCAACTACAAAAGCAAAGAAATGAAAACAAATCAAATGTCCATCAAAAGACTGGCCAAATCAACTATGTTGTGTCTGTAAAAAGAACAAAAAGCTCTCTCTGTGCTAATATAGAATGATTTCCCAAGATACTAAGAAAAAATGCAGAACTAAGGAAAATGCAGAACAGTAATTATAGTACGAGGCCTGACAATTAAGTTCACAAACTTGCCACTGTGCCCTTACATTGGCAGCACTGCACAAACAGCTAAGGTTTTATAACCCTGATATATCAGTGTCTCACAGCTGTGTTCATGCCAATGTGTGTCAGTGTCTTGCTGAGTGCCATTCATTATTGTTGTGTGTCTTTGTGTGCTGCTGGAAAAATGTCAGAGCTTAAATTAGAGCTGTGTAGGCTAGGCACAGTGGCTCACACTTGTAATCCCAGCACTCTGGGAGGCCAAGGCAGGTGGATCGCTTGAGCTCAGGAGTTCCAGACCAGCCTGAGAAAGAGTGAGACCCAGTCTCTAAAAAATAGCTGGGAGTTGAGGCAAGCACCTGAAGTCCCAACTACTTGGGAGGCTATGGCAAGAAGACCACTTGAGCCCAAGAGTTTGAGATTGCTGTGAGCTGTGATGCCACAGCACTCAACCAAGGGCAAGAAAGTCAGATTCTGTCTCAAAAATAAAATTACAGCAACAAACATACATATGTTAAATTCTTGTTAAGCTTGAAAAGAGTAAAAGTGATTATCAGGGGCATGTTAGTACAAGTTTACGAGGATAATGCCATGAAGAAAATGGCAGTATACAAAATGGATTAAATATCTCCCTGAGGGGAAAGAAAGCTTCACCGATGAGGAGAGTTCAGGGTGGCCAGTTAAAATGCAGAACAAAAACAATGCAAAAATTCATCAAATTATGGGTTAAAATCATCAGCTAATTGTGAGAAGCACAGCAGACCAAATAAACACTGATAGAAAAACAGAAAAATCTTAACTGAAAATCTTGGCATGAGAAAGGAATGTGTAAAAAGGATCCCAAAGGAACTCACACAGGACTGTCTGCGAAGGAGTGTTTTTTTTTTTTTTTTGAGACAGAGCCTCAGGCTATCCTCCTGGGTAGAGTGCCATGGCATCATGCTCACAGCAACCTCCAACTCCTGGGCTTAAGCAAGTCTCCTGCCTCCGCCTCCCAAGTAGCTGGG
>NW_003852547.1:3698369-3701343 GCF_000181295.1 Otolemur garnettii | reverse complement strand
AGCCATCATTGTTGTTTGGCGGGCCCGGGCTGGGGATTCGAACCCGCCACCTTAGGTGTATGTGGCTGGCACCCTAGCCGCTTGAGCCACAGGCCCCGAGCTGCGAAGGAGTTTTTAACTAGTAAACAATAACTGTACTGGAGCACCCTCCCTACTCACCTATCTGGCTTCCAATAACCTTTTTCTTTAACCAAAGATAAAGGAAATATTGAAAGGAAGACGTTTTGATGACATTCATGACATTAAGGGTAATATGATGGCCATTCCAGAAAAAGAGTTCCCAAATGGCTTTGAAGGGTGGGCTAGGCCCTGGTATCTGTGCATAGCCTCCCATGGGGAATATTTTGAAGGTGACTATGATGGTATTTAGCAATGAGGTATGTAGCACTTTTTCTAGAATGAGCTCATGAACTTAACTGTCAGACTGCATTACGTTACTACTCATTTAAAGTGGGTGAAGGTTATACATATTTATATTTGCCTATTTGTGTAAGTTAAAATATCACTCTGGAAGGAAAAAATATCTGTGGTAAAACAGTGATGGCTCTGAAGAAGACAACTGGGAAGCTGGGCGACAGGGATAACAGAATACTACTTTGTGTTTTGTGACCACTGATACAAAACCATATGAACACAGCACTAAACAGTGATATGCATCATCACATCACCAGCAAAGTGCTAATGGAACATACATGAGAAACATTCCAGTAAGCAAGGTCTCAGACAACAGCAAACACTTGAGGAGATGCTGTGGATTAGTGGAGAATTCACCTATCAGAGAAGGATTGGTCAGGACACTCAAGAGAGAAGAGTTAGCTTCATCCAAAACAGAGGCAGAAAAAGAATACAGCATGTTCTGAAACCCAAGCTGTGGCTGGAGGACTGATGTCTAAATGAAAGAAGTATCAGCCTAGGAAGGTAGGATGGGACAAACTGTAAAAGACTCTATTGGCCACACTAATGAGTCTAGACTATGTCTTGTAGGCAATAGAGAAGCCCTGAAAGGTCAGGCATGGTGGCTCACACCTATAACACAACTTTCATGTCTTTTTTTTTTTTTGGAGATAGAGTCTCACTTTGTCTCACCCTATGTAGAATGTGGTGGCATCACAGCTTGCAGCAACCTCTAACTCTTGGGCTTAAATGACTCTCTTGCCTCAGCCTCCCAAGTAGCTGGGACTACAGGCACCCACCACAACGCCTGGCTATTTTTTTTTTTTTTTTTTGCAGTTTTTGGCCAGAGCCGGGTATGAACCTGCCACCTCCAGTATATGCAGCTAGCGCCCTACTTCTTTGAACCACAGGCACTGCCCATGCCCAGCTATTTTTTGTTGTAGTTGTCGTTGTTATTTGTTTGGGCTGGGTTTGAACCTGCCAGCTCTGATGTAGATGGCCTGCCCCCTAGCCACTGAGGCACCATGTCTTATATTTTAAGAAATACATTTCATGGCCAGGCATACTGGCTCACACCTATAATCCCAGCACTTTGGCAGGCCAAGATTAGAAGACTCCTTAAGCCCAGGAGTTCAAGACCAGACTAAGAAACACAGCAAGACCCCATCTCTACAAAAAACAAAAAAATAAGCCAGGCAAAATAAAAAAAGTAGTCCCAGCCACTTGGAGGCTAAGATAGGAGGACTGCTTAAGTCCCAGAGTTTGAGGCTACAGTGAGCTATGACAGAGCCATTGCACTTTAGCTTGGGTGACAGAAACTCTGTCTCTTAAAAGAAAAACATCTGAAACTCTACCTGCCATAGATATCAATTACTGTGATAGATCTGGGCAAAGCCAAATGAAAAACTTCTGGAAAGTATTCACCATTCTAGAAGCCATCAGAAAATATCTGTGATTCATAGGAGGTCAAAATATCAATGTGGGCTGAGTGCGGTGGCTCATGCCTATAATCCTACCATTCTGGGAGGCAGAGACAGGAGGATCACTTGAGCTCAGGAGTTTCAGACTAGCCTGAGCAAGAACAATACCTCATTTCTACGAAAAAATAGGAAAATCAACTAGGTGAGGTGGCTGGTACCTGTAGACCTGGCTACTTGGGAGGCTGATGGAGGAGGATCACTTGAGCCCAGGAGCTGGAGGTTGTAGTGAGCTTCCCTGACACCACTGCACTCCAGTTAGGGTGACAGAACAAGACTCTCTCAAAAAACAAAACAAAACAAAAAAACCAACAGGAACACGAGTTTGGAAGAATTTGATTCTAACCCTCATGGATGACTTAGAGCAGTGGTTCTCAACCATACTAAAGCTGCAACCCTTTAATATAGTTCCTCGTTATGGTGACACCCCAACCATAAAATTATTTTCATTGCTACTTCATAACTGTAATTTTGCTACTGTTATGAATCGTAATGTAAATAACTGATATGCAGGATAGTCTTAGGCAATCCCTGTGAAAGGGTCATTAACCCCAAAGAGGTCGCGACCCACAGGTTGAGAACAGCTGACTTGGAGGGTTCAAGACTTCAGTGGAGGAAGTAACTGCAAATGTGGCAGAAACGGCATGAGAAATACAATGAGAAACAAGGCCTGAAGATGTGACTGAACTGCTACAATCTTCATGATAAAACTTAAACAGAGGAGGAATTGCTTCTCATGGATGAGTAAAAGTGATTTCTTGAGATAGAATCTACTCTGGGTGAAGACGCTTTGAACACTGTTGAAATAACAACACAGGATTTAGAATAAAGCAGTGGCAGAGTTTGAAAGAGTTGACTCCAGTTTTGAAAAATTCTACTGTGGAGAAAACGCTATCAAACACATGCAACAGAGTAATCTTCCACAAAAGATAGTCAATGGATGCAGCATTGTTGTCTTATTTTAAGAAACTGCCAGCTCGGTGCCAGCCACACATACCTAAGGTGGCGGGTTCGAATCCAGCCCGGGCCCGCCAAACAACAATGACGGCTGTAACCAAAAAAAATAGCTGGGCGTTGTGGCAGGCGCCTGTGGTCCCAGCTAC
>NW_003852547.1:3693212-3698263 GCF_000181295.1 Otolemur garnettii | reverse complement strand
AAAAACAAAAAAAAGAAACTGCCACAGCCGCCCAAACCCTTCAGCAATTACCCCCTGATCAGTCAGCAGCCGTCAACATCAACCCTTTATCAGCAAAATGATTATAACTTTCTACAGGCTCAGATGGGGCAGCACCTGTGACTCAATGGGTAGGGCAGCAGCCCCATATAGTGAGGGTGGCGGGTTCGAACCCAGCCCCGGTCAAACAGCAACACAAAAACAGCCAGGCGTTCTGGCAGGCTCCTGTAGCCCAAGCTAGTCCGGAGGTTGATGCAAGAGGAATTGCCTAGCCCAGGAGCTGGAGGTTGGTATGAGCTGTGATGCCACGTTACTCTGCCATGGGCAATAAAGTGAGACTCTGTCTCTAAAAAAAATAAATAAAGGCTCAGTTTCAGTAATAAAATATTTTTAAATTAAGGTATGTGCATTTTATAGACATACTACTACTGCATACTTAAAAAACTACAGTATAGGCTCGGCTCAAGCAGCAAAGGCGCCAGCCACATATGCCTAAGCTGGTGGGTTGGAATCCAGCCTGGGCCCGCCAAACAACGATGGCTGCAACCAAAAAATAGCCAGGCGTTGTGTGGCAGGCACCTGTGGTCCCAGCTACTTGGGAGGCGGAGGCAGGAGACTCACTTGAGCCCAGGAGTTAGAGGTTGCTGTGAGCTGTGATGCCATTGCATTCTACCCAGGGAGACAGCCTGAGGCTCTGTCTCAAAAAAAAAAAAAATTTTTTTTAAATAAAATTAAACAGATTAAATATTAAATAAATAAAATCATTTAAATCTTACTAATACATCTTATTAAAAGATTTTTGGCCCATAAAAGGGAACAGATTACCTAACTTCATGGCCATTCCTGACTTTGACCACAAGGCTCCTTTCTTTTAAAATGGGCACATTTCTGGGGGAGCACCCTGCTGAAAAGTTAACTGAGGGTTCTCAGTTCTAGGTATCAACCATGTAGTTGAATTCACTACTCTTTATCTCTGGGATGAGATCACATTGTGTAAAAAGCATTCTGGAAAGTATATATAAAGCATAGGAGAAAAAGCAGAACAGAGCAGAGGCTCTTCTAGGCAAGACTGCTCTAGGGACCTATTAGTCATGTGGTCTTGGATAAGTCCTCTCCGTGACAGTTCAGTTCTCCATCCAGAAAAGGAAAATACCACCTACCTCAGAGGATTATTTTAAGAATAAGAGGTAACAGGCGGTGCCTGTGGCTCAGTGGGTAGGACACCGGCCCCATATACTGAGGTGGTAGGTTCAAACCCAGCCCCGGCCAAACTGCAACAAAAAAATAGCTGGAGTTGTGGCAGATGCCTGTAGTCCCAGCTACTTGGGAGGCTGAAGCAAGAGAATAGCCTAAGCTCAGGAGTTGGAGGTTACTATAAGCTGTGACACGACAGCACTCTACCGAGGGCGATAAAATGAGACTTTGTCCCTTAAAAAAAAAAAAAAAGGAAAGAAGAAAAATGTCACTAAACTACTGGATATTTGAAAGTGAAGCTGGCAAGCAGTATAACCTAATTCTTTATTCCCTCAATGAATCCCAAACAATAAAAAAGAAAAGAAAAGGGGTGGTGCCTGTGGCTCAGTGAGTAGGGCACTGGCCCCATATACTGAGGGTGGTGGGTTCAAACCCAGCCCCAGCCAAACTGAAACAAAAATAACCAGGCGTTTTGGTGGGTGCCTGTAGTCCCAGCTACTCAGGAGGCTGAGGCAAGAGAATCACCCAAGCCCAGGAGTTGGAGGTTGCTGTGAGCTGTGATGCCACAACACTCTACTGAGGGTGATAACTGAGACTCTTGTCTCAAAAAAAAAAAGAAAAAAATATATACATATTTAAAAGAAAAACCGGGGCAGCACCTGTGGCTCAGAGGAGTAGGGCACTGGTCCCATATGCTGGAAGTGGTGGGTTCAAACCCAGCCCCAGCCAAAAAAACCTGCAAAAATAAATAAATAAAAGTAAAAATAAAAAAGAAGAAAAACTGAACACAATACAACCACACTGGGGGGGAAAGAACTTTTTTTCTAAATCAAAAATAATAAAATCATTGTGGAAAACTTGAGAAAATTCAAAAACAATTTTTTATCACCCATAATCCTACTACATAGAGATAACTACTAATAGCATTTCAACATATTTCTCTCACTTTTTCCCATATATTTTAAAATAACTGGACTCACACTGTTTATAGTTCTATATCCTGCTTTTTCCCATAACTTAATTTTATTTTGTGTGCACTTTCCCATGTCAAGTATTCTCAAAAACATACTTTTTAAATGACTCCATACTTTTCTATAAAGCAGCCATTCCTAAAGGTTAAAACATTTAGGTTGTTTTTCTTTTTTATATAATTAATAAACATTGTTATACTTAACAACTTTGTATACAATCTTGGTTCAGAGCTCTATTTCTTGGTCCATATAGATTTGTATAATTAGATCAATAATTGTATGTCTCTTTAAAACACTAACAAAAATTGCTTTCCAGAAAATTAACACCAGTTGTTGGGCCTGACAACAGTCTGAATAGCAGTTCCATCACATTCTCTCCAGCAGTGACCACTATTTCCTTTTAATTCCCAGCAAACAGAGACCAAAATAATCCAAAATTACAACATAAGTTAGGAAAGATGTTAAAAGAATTTCACACTTGTGCTAGTTTACATCTCATTCACTTTCTATTCTTTATCAGGTATGTGACCTTGCACAGACTAGGAAAAGTTAGATTATCTTCTACATGGCCAGGTGTGGTGGCTCACACCTGTAATCCCAGTACTCTGGAAGGCCAACATGGGTGGATCGGAAGGCCAACATGGGTGGATCGAATGAGGTTCAGAGGTCAAGACCTGCTTGAGCAAGAGCAAGAACCCCATCTCCGCTAAAAATAGAAAAAATAGCTGGGAGTTGTGGTGGGCACCTGTAGTCCCAGCTACTAGGGAGGCTGAGGTAAAAGATCACTCAATCCCAAGTTTGAGGTTGCTGTGAGTGATGGCATGGCACTCTACCCAGAAAGAGAGAAAGAGTGAGACTGCCTCAAAAAAAATCTCCTACACATTCACCACATATATTAAATATAAAGTCACAACTGATGTGTCTTACACAGAATGACTCCCAAATAATTTCCAATTTGTTAAAAATTATGTAAAAAAGGAATTTATGCTCCATCATGTGAAAAGGGGGCTGTACAAAAAATTCAGAAATATGCCAGGCACATTGGCTCATGCCTGTAATCCTAACACCCTGGGAGGCCAAGGCAAGTGAATCGCCTGAGCTCAGGAGTTAGAGCTCAGCCTGAGCCCAGGAGTTAGAGCTCAGCCTGAGCCAGACCTCATCTCTAAAAATAGCCAGGTTTTGTGGTGGATGCCTATAGATCTAGCTACTCAGGAGGCTGAGGCAAGGGGATAAATTGAGCCTAAGAGCTTGAGGTTGCTAAGAGCTATGATGCTACAGCACTCTATTGAGGATGACAAAGTGACTCTGTCTCAAAAAAAAAAAAAAAATATATATATATATACACACACACACACATATATATATATATACACACATACATATATATATACACACACACAAGGTAGAAATATACACTTATAGGCTCGGCACCTGTAGCTCAGAGGATAGGGAGCCAGCCACATACACCAGAACTGGCGGGTTTGAATCCAGCCCAGGCCTGCCAACAATGAGAACTACAACCAAAAAAATAGCTGGGCTTTGTGGTGAGCACCTATAGTCCCACCTACTAGGGAGGCTGAGGCAAGAGAATTGCTTAAGCCCGAAGAGTTTGAGGTTGCTGTGAGCTGTGATGCCAAAGCACTCTACCAAGGGCGACATACTGAGACTCTATCCACACAAAATGAAAAAAAAAGAAATATACACTTATAATCTGTATTTTTCTACATGTAGATTATACCTTAATAAGAAAAAAAAATAGAAAGAACTTAAAAAGGGGATGTGTACATAAGAAAAGATGTGTTTCTGGTATACATACATAATATCAAATCATAACTACTTTAGCTAACATTAAAAGGCCATTTTTAAGCCTTCATGGCACTTGACTGACTAGTACGGGCACATGCCAAAGCCAAGGCCCACTCTAGAAGCAGTCAGACTTTTTCCTTTTCTTTCTTCATTCATCAAAGGTTTTAGGGTTGTGTTTGGTGGTTCACACCTGCAATCCTAGCACTCCTGGAGGCCAAGGCAGGTGGATTGCTTGAGCTCACGAGTTCAAGACCAGTCTAAGCAAAAGTGAGGCCCTGTCTCTGCTAAAAATAGAAAAACCGAGGCAAGAGGATCACTTACGTCCATGTTGGAGGTTGCTGTGAGCTATGACACCACAGCAGTCTACCCAGGTCAACAGTTTGAGATTGTATCTCAAAAAAAAAAGGCTTGGCACCTGTAGCTCAGTGAGTAGGGTGCCAGCCACATACACTGAAGATGGCGGTTCGAGCCTGGCATGGGCCTGCTAAATAATGACAACTGCAACCAAAAAAAAAAAAAAAAAAAAATAGCCAGGCGTCATAGAGAGCACCTGTAATCCCAGCCACTTGGGAGGCTGAGGCAAGAGAATCACTTAAGCCCAAGAGTTTGAGGTTGCTGTGAGCTATGACGCTACAGCACTCTATTGAGGGCAACATAGTGAGACTCTATCACAAAAAAAAAAACAAACATACTTTATCTGCATTCCTTAACTGACTGACCAATTGAAAGAAGAAATTTCTTATATACATATGCAGGCAGTATTAAAGAAACATGGTAATTTCAGGCCATTAAGAAGGTTATCACATTAAAAAGAAGTTATCACAAAAGCAGCATCTACCAGCCTCAACCTGCAAACTTAATAGGCATTTTTGAAAAGTAAAGACCTAGTGTTTCATCACTAAGCATTTGGGTACTCAGCTGAGGTGGGTGGATTGCCTGAGCTCACAGGTTTGAGCCAGCCTGAGCCAGAGCGAGACCTCACCTCTAAAAATAGCCAGGCGTTGTGGCAGTTGCCTATAGTCCCAGCTACTTGGGAGGCAGAGGCAAGAGAATCACTCAAGC
>NW_003852547.1:3688621-3692863 GCF_000181295.1 Otolemur garnettii | reverse complement strand
GAGACTGTCTCAAAAAAATAAATAAAAATAACAAAAACTAAGCATTTGGGTACTCTATTCCCAGTGAAACAATTCCCTTGAAGTGAACGCCATTCTAGCAGAAGATATAGATTTCAAGAGTCTAATAATCTTGTATTAATGCAGAGTTGACTTTCATTTGTATACCATCAGTTTGTTACTCAACAAAGAACACTTTTACTGGCCCATGGAAATTAATGGTAATCATTTTCCTTTGTCTTACTCTTTTTTTTTTAGGCAGTCTTACTTTTTCACCCTCAGTAGAGTGCCCTGACGTCATAGCTCATAGCAACCTCAAATTCTTGGGCTCAAGCCATTCTCTTGCCTCAGCCTCCCCAGTACTTAGGACTATAGGCTCCTGCCATAATGCCCAGCTATTTTTAGGGCTAAGGTCTCACTCTGGCTCAGGCTGGTCTCCAACCTGTAAGCTCAGGTGATCCACCCACCTTGGCTTCCCAGAGTGCTAAGATTACAGGTGTGAGCCATCCCTTTGTCTTAATTCTTAAGTAGTGCATGCTGCAAGAGATAAAACCCCATTGACCTTTCTTTTAAATGGAGATAGGGAAAAGTACAATATAACTTTTTTTACAATTCAGGAGGCTATTAGCTATAACTGGCCAACATACTTTCACCCTAATGTTTTTTAAAATACTGTAATTTAGGGGCCAGGCATGGTGGCTCATGCCTATAATCCTAGAGGCAGGAGGGTTGCTTAAGCTCACAAGTTCCAGAACAGCCTGAGCAAAAGTCCGATCCTTTCTCTAAAACATATCTGGGAGTTGTGGCATATGCCCAGCTACTTGGGAGGCTAAGGCAAGAAGATTGCTTGACCCCAGGAGTTTGAGGTTGCTGGGAGCTATGACCTAAGGAGGGTGACAAAGTGATACTGTCTCCAAAACACAAACCAATAAACAAAAAACAAACCTGTAATTCAAAAAGTTACTAGTATTACAGTGAGCTCCACATAAATATCTCAAGGGGCAAAGTATATTCCTATGCATACATTTTTTTTTGAGACAGAGTCAGAGTCTCACTGTCACCCAACTAGAGTGCAGTGGCATCATGATAGCTCACTGCAACCTCAAAGTCCTAAGCTCAAGCAATCATCCCATGTGTCTCCCAGAGTGCTAGGATTATAGGTGTGCGCCACTGTGCCCTAGCCCCACCTGGCTAATTTTTTTCTATTATTAGTACAGATGGGGTCTTGCTCTTGCTCAAACTGGTCTGGAATTCCTGACTTCAGGTGATCCTCCACAGAATGCACATGACCTGGCATGTTTACTTTCCATCAACATAGAAGTATCAGGGGTGGCGCCTGTGGCTCAGTGGATAGGGTGCCAGCCCCATATACTGAGGGTGGTAGGTTTGAACCCAGCCCTGGCCAAAGTTTAACAAAAAATATCCGGGCGTTGTGGTGGGCGCCTGTAGTCCCAGCTACTGGGACAAGAGAATCTGCGGTAAGAGAATCGCCTAAGCCCAGGAGTTGGAGGTTGCTGTGAGCTGTAATGCCACAGCACTGTACTGAGGGCGACAGAGTTAGACTCTGTCTCTAAAAAATAAAACATAGAAGTAGTAGGTGCCTACAAAGTACAAAGTATTTTGTTAGGCTTTAGGAGGAAATTAAAGATCATATGGGAAGGTCCCCATCCCCAAAGAGTTTACTATCTAGAGAAAGGTGATCTAAGTACTGTTAGCTATAAAATAAAGCAGGATAGAAACCAACCAGTCCAAACCCTTCAATTTTCAAATGGAGACACTACAGTCCAGATAAATGAAAATGATTTAGCCACTCAGTTAGTAAATGGCAGAGTTGGGGTGAGGACCCAGGTTTCTTCAATATTCTTTGCACTGTAGAAAGTTGCCTTTCAATTGTTCAAATTCAATTATCAATTTACTACCGTATCCAGGAAAAGGACATCTTCCAAATAGGAAGGTAGAGATACTAGGAGAGCAAAAGAATGAAACACCTACCGAGACACAATGTAATAGTCACAAATGCTGCAAACTTCATAAGATGAAAAAGTTTTAAGAAAGAACAAGGAGATAGGCAAGTTTGGCTATTTTCAACTAAAATAAATATTACTTTCCTATGATGATACTTTATGGCTGAAAGTACTTGGTTCTCTGCTAATATATCAACTTAATGGTGTTTCTCATTATCAGTGAATTAAATAAATGAAAATTAGACTCACAGATGCCAAAAGTTATTTTCAAGAATTCTTCATAGATAAGGCCTGATAAAGCACTGTATCAAAAGTTAAATAGAAATAAACTTTCAGGAAAATGAACATGAATGATTTGTTTGCATTTCTTAATACCAGCAATTCAAGTGCTATTCAGACCATTGCTATTTGAGAGCCTAGGTCAACAATGACTCAGCTTAAAAAATTCCATATTGTTTTTAAAAGAGGTGTATGGTTTTAGTTACCCAGTTAATATAATATGGATAGCCTCAACCCCCAAATTACAAACTAATTTCCATGTGAATGGCTTGAAAAAACGGTGTTTATTTTATATTTGAAACAGTATACAACAAAGGTAATCCAGTTTGTTTTATTCCATCTCCCAGGAAAAGAGTCCCCTACCCTGATTCTGGTTACAGGACATTAAGAAAGGAAGTCTAGGGATTAGCAGAAAGGGAGGGAATCTAAGAGCAGCACTAGGAACCCAGTCTTAGTTCTAGCTCTAACATGGTAAGTAACTCAGGATGACAAGGATCTATAAACAGGGCTGGCAGCACACCAGGCCTCAGATTAGGTAGGTGAATTCCAGACAGGTAACACAATTTGTTCAAGGTCCCCACTAAATAGCACAAGGCCTAGACCAGTGTTTTTCTACCTTTTTTATCTCACAGCACACTTGAGTCTATAGCTAAATTCCATGGTATAGTTAAATTATGTTGATCAAAAGAGTAAAAAATATATATACTTAATGTGCTTTAAACTTTTTTTGAAACTAATTAATGATCTTTAAAAGTTTTCAAAGCACATCACTTGAAAATCACTGGCCTAGACTGAAGGCAGGTCTCCTGCCTTAAGTCCACTACTCTTCTACCATGGCAGGAAGACTTCATTTTCCCATCTGTACATAAGGAAGCTAGAGCAGGGACTCGTTTTCAAATGAGTTCTACCAAACCCAAGGAGTCAAAGGACGTACTTCTGCTAGTTACCTTCCCATTTTCATGTGAAGAATCTCAATTTCACCTGTTTCATATATTTTGAGTAAGAAATCTTAAAACAACTAGACTAGATCAACCAAATGTCACACTAAGTAAATTAAGACACTGTTTAGACTGCCAAGGAGTGAATGACAATAGTCACAGCAGATTACCAAGTGGCCTGACACCATTCAGAAGACCAAAGACAGGACAGCAGACCAGAACCAGAGAGAGACAACTACTCCCACGGTTCCAATCTCCACCTATGCTGACCTGATGCATTACCTCATTACACAGAACTAACCAAACACCTGTGAGGCTGTAGTTTACTATCATCTGTAGAGTTTTCATACCTCCCACACTATACTTTCCAAGAGTCACCTGCAGGCCCATGTGTCTGCATTCGGACTTCTTCCCTTTGTCTAGTACCAATAAGAATGATTACATTGTGATTTGTTACTATCTCAAATGCTTCAGCTTTCATTGTGCCAAGAAAAACAGGGAGCAGGTAAGGGAAAGAGAAGATATAGTCAAAAAGAACAGTTAATTTTTAAAAAAATGAGCAGAAAGAAAGTGAGGAACTTTGATCAGGCCAATTTCTAAAAGTATTTACAAAGATTTTCCAGACAGGACAAGAGTCCCTGAAGACATTTTACTAGGCTGAAAACGGCCAACTATTACCACCTCTGCTCCATACCTCATCTCAATTGGCACACTAAGGGTTCCAGAAGGTCAAAGCTATCACCTCACATTTCTTTGACTCTCAATTCTGTCATAGCAAATGTCAATACTCAATGGACAATGATATTACTATCAGAAAAATCTTTGGAACATGAGTTACCAGTTTAACAAGAAAAATCATCTCTTTATTCTTCTGTCTCCTCTCTTCCTATTGTGTAAACTTAAGCTTTGTGCATGCAGAAACTTTTTATACAGCCAGTGACAGTAAAATGCTGGAACACAAATTTAACTGTACTGCATACTAAGTTTTTATTCTCTCTTTTTTTTTTTTTTTTTACAGTTTTTGGCCAAGGCTGGGTTTGAACCTGCCACCTCTGGCATATGGG
>NW_003852547.1:3683803-3687442 GCF_000181295.1 Otolemur garnettii | reverse complement strand
AAAAAAAAAAAAAAAATAGCTAGATGTTGTGACAGGCACCTGGAGTCCCAGCTACTTGGGAGGCTGAGACAAGAGAATCACTTAAGCCCAACAGCTGGAGGTTGCTGTGAGCTGTGATGCCACATCACTCTATCAAGGGTGACACAGCGAGACTGTCTCAAGAAAAAATCACCAGATTCTTTTTGTCAAAAAATTTAAAGTCCTAAAAAGTTAAGAGTTAAAGGAGCCATAAAGATCTACTATCCAGCCCTCTTCACTATCACATATACAAATGCCCTAACATTTGATGAGTCAGTGGTCCAATTGCTAGATGACAGTTGGACCAAATGTGTTCACATAGAGCTATTTCTAAATAAGTGCCGAAATAAAGTTTGATCATAGCTCAGTTAAGAAAGTTCTTCCAGTAAATGCTCCTTCACAGCTGGATGGCTACTTTAATATGCAACTTCAGGCTATGGGGAGGAACAAAAAATGAGGCTTCTGGTTTACTTAAGAAATAAAATAAATAAACTGAGAACATGCAAAAGATTCTCTCTCCCAAGTTAAGAAAGAAAAATGGCTGAATGGCTTTTCTGTAAAACTAACCTCAATCCTTAAATAAATTTCCTAAACTTTACCCCAACCACAGAATCACTGAAGAAAACAGCTCAGGGAAAGGTAGCTAAGGTACATTTTTTCAGATAATAAGGCTGTAAGTCCAGCCGGGTATGGTGGCTCATGCCTATAATCCCAGCACTTGGAAGGCTGAGGCGGGTGGACTGCCTGAGCAAGAGTGAGATCCTGTCTCTAAAAAAATACCCAGTGCTGAGGTGGGTGCCTATAGTCCCAGCTACCTGGGACTTGAGCTCCAGAGTTTGAGGTTGCTGTGAGCTAAGATGCCACGGCACTCTACCATGGTGACCAAGTGAGACTCTGTCTCAAAAAAAAAAAAAAAAAAGACTAAAAGTCTAATCGTATCAGCCAGTTCCTGGCACTCCTTTCTAATTCTACCAAATCGAGTCACTCAAAAAACTTGGAGAATGGCTCAGCAGCTACAGCCACATACATAGGAGCTGGCAGGTTCAAACCCAGCCCAGGCCTGCCAAACAATAATGACAAATACATCCAAAAAATAGCTGCGTTGTGGTGGGCGCCTATAGTCCCAGCTACTTGGGAGGCTGAGGCAAGAGATCACTTGAGCCCCAGAGTTTGAGGTTGCTGTGAGTTAAGATGCCACAACACTAGGAGCTGGCAGGTTCAAACCCAGCCCAGGCCTGCCAAACAATAATGACAACTACAACCAAAAAATAGCTACATTGTGGTGGGCGCCTGTAGTCCCAGCTACTTAGCTACTTGGGAGGCTGAGGCAAAAGAATTGCTTAAGCCCAAGAGCTGCAGGTTGCTGTGAGCTGTGATACCACGGCACTGTACCAAGGGCAAAATAGTGAGATTCTGTCTCAAAAAAAAAAAAGAAACCTTTGAGAATGTCAGGGTCCACCCACACATCCCTTGTACACATTGAGTCCCCAGAATCCAGTGTGGATCAGCCCAGAGGCACTCTGTTCCTATGGCAGGGAAAGACTGCAATATCAGAGGACAGAAATCTGAGTGACACTTGGCACTTCTTTCAACAACAATTACAAAGTGCTTTCCAAACTCAGGCCCTCACCATTTTGAAGAGTCTTCCCTGGGTGGGCAAAGGTGAAAAATAAGCCTACCCTCCCAGAGCTCCTCCCCCAAGGTCACACTGCAAACCAGAGGCCATTAGGGAAGGCAAGATTTCTGTAGGCCCAGAGCAGCAAACATCAAGTGTGGGCTTAACCCCTGGTAAGATCAGGGAGAACTTGAGAACTGGCATTTCCCCAGCTAGGAAAGAAACAAGAATATGATTTGTGAGATGGTAAAAAAAGTATACTTCTAAATTTTCCCAAGGGGTGATGGCTTGGAGGTGGAAGGAGGGAGAGAGTACAACTGTCTTTGCACAATAGCTCAGAAGGAAGGAGGAAAAGTAAGAAGAAAAAAATCTGTGGGTCGGGCTCAGTGGCTCATACCTGTAATCCTAGCAGTCTGGGAGGCTGAGGCAGGTGGATTGCCTGAACTCACTGGTTCGAGAACAGCCTGAGAATGGCTTGGCTCAAGCAGCTAAGGTGCCAGCCACATACACCCAAGGTGGCGGGTTCGAATCCAGCTCGGGCCCGCCAAACTACAATGATGGCTGCAACCAAAAGATAGCTGGGCATTGTGGCAGGTGCCTGTGGTCCCAGCTACTTGGGAGGCAGAGGCAGGAGACTCGCTTAAGCCCAGGAGTTGGAGGTTGCTGTGAGCTGTGATGCCACTGCACTCTACCCAGGGGGACAGCTTGAGCCTCTGTCTCAAAAAAAAAAAAAAAAGAACAGCCTGAGCAAGAGCAAGACCCCATCTCTAAATTCAGCCAGGCGTTATGGCCGGCTCCTGTAGTCTCAGCTACTTGGGAGGCTGAGGCAAGAGAATCTCTTGAGCCCAAGAGTTTGAGGTTGCTGTGAGCTACGACGCCAGAGCAGTATACCAAGGGCAACAAAGTGAGACTATGTCTAAAAAAAAAATAAGAAAGAAATACAGATCTGTGAACAGTTGCATTCTCCTTTTCCAAAGGACACATAGCTGCAAAGCCCAGAGATCTGAACCAAGGAGAGCAAATAAAGCATAGGAAAGGAAACAGGGCAGTGAAAAGAAAGCTACCCCCCACCGCTAACCTTTGTAGAAGTGAGACAACTGGGGGAGACACTCCCAGACTCCAGAGATCAGTAACCTAATCAACCAACCTCTAAATACCTAGATCTCACAGCAACCCTGGGGATAAAACCCTCAGGGTCAGAGCTTAAAAGAGCAAATGTACAGTCTAAGAGCAAGGAGAATGTAAGGTCCAGTCTAGCCCCTGCACCTCCAAAGCTGAGGGATGGATAAGACAGACATGCCTGAAAAGGGAAGCACTTCATGGGCAATACGTGGACCACAGGTGGGGAACAGGGAGAGGCAGGTTTAAATAGGAAAAGAGTAAGTCTGACACAATACAAGAGGGAAAGAAAAAAAGGTGAGAAAGAAAGTAAATCTAGATGGAAAAGAACTGGAAAAGGGATATGAAAAAGGAATGAGAATCTCAAAGAACCAACGTAGCTCTGAAAAGAAATGGGAGAATATATAGGAAGGAATGATTAAAAAGACACTTTACTATCAGAATTGGGGGGAATGAGAACTCAAACAAGAAAGAGGCAACAGGCAGGGTAATGGAAGGAGGACAAATACAAGAGAGGAGAGTGAGAATGAGAGCTGAATCAAAATGGTGAGGGGAGAGAATGTCATGTGGAAAACTTAGGACAGAGAGGGAAGAGGGCTTGGTGCCCGTAGCTCAGTGGTTAGGGCGCTGGCCATATATACCATGCAGGCGTGTTTGAATCCAGCCTGGGCCTGCTAAACAACAACGACAAGTGCAACAAAAAAATAGCCTGATGTTGTGGCAGGCACCTGGAGTCCCAGCTACTTAGGAGGCTGAGGTAAGAGAATCACTTAAGCCCAAGAGTTCAAGGTTGTTGTGAGCTGTGACACCATGGCTCTCTAACGATGGTGACATAGTGAGACTCTGTCTCCAAAAAAAAAAAAAAAAAAAAAAAAAAAGAAAGAAAA
>NW_003852547.1:3671750-3683490 GCF_000181295.1 Otolemur garnettii | reverse complement strand
AAAAAAAAAAAAGAAAAGAAAACTGATGCTATAGAGGACTTACTCCAAGAACAGACAGCAATAGAAAATTTTAAAAACAGGTCCAAAAATATGCAAGCAAGTGGACAGCTCCAAAGGGGCAGACAAGCGAAAAAATACACTAAACAAACAGGACAGAGGCAGAATCAAACAAATGAGAAAGAGCAGTTGCGAACAGGATCTATGGGCAGGATGGGATGCAGAATGGAATGGGGATGGGTCAGATTTATCAGAGGTATAGCAAGCTAAAGGGCAAATCTAAGGGCCAAAATGGGGAGGAGAGAACTTGGAGCAAAGAGAGAAGCAGATTTTAGGCAGAGAACTGAAAGGGAGACAGCCCTAAGAAGGGGGAAACAAATGAATGGAGTAGCTCAGAGGAATACCAAAAAGGAGGTGGTAAGATGAGGAAACTTCCAAGAGAACACTGAGGCAAAGCTTAAGCTGAGGGAGACCGAATTATGGAGAGATTAGGTAAGTGAATGGCAGAAATGAGAGACCTGCAGGGTCAGAGAAAGGGGAGGAGATTGCTTCCTGGGAAGGCAGAGTCTGAAAGCAAACAGGTTAGGGGAGCACAGCAAGATCTGAGAGCAGGCAAGGGGCCGAGAAGGTAGACAAAAAGGTCTGGAAGCGAGAAATGGGTCTGAAATGAAATGACAAATGGGAGCAAGAGCTGAGATGGCGAGGAGGCCACTGTGGTGCATCCAAGTCCAAGAGTGGACAGAGGACTGAAGTGACTGATCTGGGAATGGGTCAGAGAGCCAGCAGAGGGGCATCCTTAGGGTGCAGCAGGTTTTATGAGAAGGCAGGGACAGAAATGTGAGCACTAGGGCCCTAGAGGTAGGTGGGATTACGTCCAAGGGGAAAATATGGGGCAGCAGTGCCCATGAACAGGGGTCTCAGACGGATCTCCAAAGAAGTGGAACCGCAGGTCCTAAAGGGACAGCTCCTGGGGGTGCAACAGATTCTGAGAAAAGAATAACAGCACGGTAGGTCAAAAAGGGGCCAGAAACAGATCTAAAGGGCTGTGAGCAGAATCGGAGAAAAGGCAGAGGGTCATGGATCTCAGAAATGGGAGCCAAAATTAAGGGATGCAGAAGGGTCACTGAGAAGGTGGGTCTCGTAAGCAACGCAGGATCCAGGAGGAGCGAAAGGCATTGCTGAGAGACGCAAAAGGAAAGAAGGGCGCTAAACTGGGAACACGGTAGCTGAAATGGGGGGGCTTGGAGCAGACGCCAAGATCCCAATGGGTCCGGGGTGAGGGCAGACGCCGGGACGGCAAGGTTAGAGCGGGCAGGGGCAGGTCCGAAGGGCAGACGGGCCCCGCGGGCCGGGCCAAAGCGCGAATCGACGGGGATAGCGGGGCTCGGGGGGCTGGGGGGCCGCTCCCTCCCCTCCCCCTCCAACTCCTCCATTGTTCGCGGGCTCCGGGCCCCGCGGTCCCCGCCTCCCCCCGGACCCTGCAGCGGGGCGGCGCCCGGCCTCGCCGCCCGGGGCTCGCGAGCTCGCGCACTCACCAGCTGGGCGCCTTCAGCGCGGCCCCGGCCTCGGGAATCCCAGAAGCAGCAACGGTGGCCCCGGCGCCATGTTCCCCTGCTCCTAGTCCAGCGGCGGCTGAGGCGGCGGCAGCGGCTCCGGCGGCGGGGGGCCGAGCGGACCCTCCCCGTGGAGCCCGCCATCTCCTCCTCCTCCACCATCTCCTCCTCCTCCACCGGGGGCTCCTCCGCCACCCCCTCCTCCTCCCCCACCTCCGCCTCCTCCACCACCTCCTCCTCCCGCCGCGCCGCGGCTCTCCCTCGGGGCGGGGGACGGGGAGGGGAAGGGGGGAGGGGCGGGAACCAGGGGGAGGGCGGACCAGCCTCGCTCGGTCTCTCCCGCCCTCCCTCGCAATGGCGACTGCCGCTCCCGCGCGCGCGCCCCCTCACTACCGCGCGTGCGTGGCGGGAGGACAGTTCCAGGAGGATAACGGCCCCTGAGCGCGCCTCGCCAAGGGATGACTAGCGCAGGTCAGCGGGGAGAAGAAAGAGCGCGTGCGTTCCCAAGGAGCTCACTGCCACAGCCGAGACCTCGGTCTGGGTGCGGGTGAGGAGTGTGCAGTGCGCCTGCGCCACAAAAAATGCCGCTATTGCGGCTGCTGCGGCGCGAGACCCAGCGCGAGACGACCGGCGAACCGGCAGAGGGAGCGGAGTGGGCAAGTGCGCGTGCGCGGGAAGGACTGCCAGCCGGCGCGGCTGCTGGCGCAAGGCGGAGGGAGTGGCCCGCGGCAAGAGCGCGTCCTTGCGCGTACCACTAGCTGCCGACCTGCCGCCTCACACTGGCTCCTGGAGAAAGCAAGACCGGAGCGGGATGGCCCGGCTTTGGGGCGGGGGCGAAGGGCGCGATCCCGCTCACGCGGGACCTGACCAGCCAATGGGATGAAAGGGGAGGTGGGTTTGCCGCGTGAGCCGCAGCCCCCGGGATAACAGGAGTGAAGGGGCGACGTAACGTGGGGCGGTGGGGCGGAGCTGAGAAGGAGGGCGCTAACTACTGAGAGAGCTAATTGGGGGACACGAGGAGGCGTGGCTCTCTTCGGCCCAATCCCAGCTCCGCAATAAGTCGTCCCGTAAAAAGAGGCGGAGAAGAAGAGCGCGTGCTCTTTCCCCCAGCAGTGAAGAAAATCTGCAGACATCGAGCACGTTGTGGTACTAGTTCTTCATTCTGCGTTTGCCTGAGAGGGGAAGACTCCCTGGGTCTTTGTGCAGACCTGGTCTCAGATTCAGCATTGGGCAAATGCCTGCAAATTAGGTGTCAGTTTGGGCACCTGGAGGGGAAGTAATAGTGATGATACAGGGCACCGCTGTAACCCTTGACTCCTCTGGTTTGAGGAGGGGTTCCTCTGGGACTTCTCCGGAAGTACACATAGTGCAAGATGAGCTTTCCCGGGCGCCAAGCCAATATTTGTGGAATGCATGAAGAAAAGCTATGTTTCCTACTGAATTTGTATTTCTTTCCTCAGTCTCTTTATCCATAAAGTGAGGCAACGATCGTACCCTCACAGGATTGCTCTGAGAATCAAATAGGTTATACTTGTAAAGCGCAGAAAATAATGTCTTGCACGTATTAAGCGCTCCATAAGCCTTGTCAAAACTATATGGATTCGTTTTAACATTAATCCCATTAAATAAAGCTTTTACCGATTAAAGGTCATTTCCATTGACTTTCTTTTTAATTTAACACTTTTAATGCATGAGTTCTGACTTTTAGATGTTAGAGACTTTTTTTTTTAACTTTTCTTTAAGCACTGTGGACCATCAAGTCTAGTGCACGGGTTGTCATTGCAAACTGATGCGTAAGTGTGTGTAAGTGACTTTTGAGATCACTTTGAGGGAACACCCGGAAGAGGGGGGTGGAGCTGGGATACCCCTGCTTCAAATTAATCTCTATGATGCTGGCTCGGCGCCTATAGCTCAACCGGCTAAGGCTCCAGCCACGTATACCTAAGGTGGCGGGTTCGAATCCCCAGCCCGGACCCGCCAAAACAACAATGACGGCAACCAAAAAATAGCCGGGCGTTGTGGCGGGCGCCTGTGGTCCCAGCTACTTGGGAGGCGGAAGCAGGAGACTCGCTTGAGCCCAGGAGTTGGAGGTTGCTATGAGCTGTAATGCCATGGCACTCTACCCAGGGGGACAGCTTGAGGCTCTGTCTCAAAAAAAAAAAAAATCTCTATGATGCTTATGAGGTGTTCCAGGTTTTTCCAATCTTGGGAAATTTGCGAAATGCCAGCACCTGGAGAAGAGAGACAGTTGGCTCACTGTGTACCCAGGGTTCCCCATCCCCTGTTTTATAGCCCATCGACTCCTTTATCCTTTAAGCCTCAGTTTGAAGTCATTTTCTCAGAATAACCTCCCAGATTTGGCTTGACCCTTCATTCTTTAATAAAAATGAACACTTTAAGCCAGGCAACATTATTTATTTTGAAACAGAGCCTCAAGCTGTCCCCCTGGGTGGAGTGCTGTGGCATCGTAGCTCACAGCAACCTCCAACTCCTGGGCTCAAGCAAGTCTCCTGCCTGCGCCTCCGAAGTAGCTGGGACCACAGGTGCCCGCCACAATGCCTGGCTATTTTTTTTGGTTGCAGCCGTCATAGTTGTTTGGTGGCCAGCTGGTTTTGAACCCACCACCTTAGGTGTATGTGGCTGGCACCTTAGCCCCTTGAGCCATAGGTGCTGAGCCCTAAAACACTTTAGACATACTAACTTAATCCTCACAACAACCTTATGAGTAGATTATTAGGTACAAAGAGGTTACACAGCTAGTAAGTAAAAGATTTGAGATATGGAACCAGGTGACTTACATGCCTATCTTTTCCTCATAGCACTTCAATGTGGTTTGAAGTTTTGGCTTTAGTGTCACCATTTTATGTATGAACTCTTTGAAATAGTGACTCTGGCTAATTCCAAATTCTGACAAATAGCCCACAGTAAACACTTGTTAATGGATATGATGACCAAGGGGAGTACATCAAAGGTGACTGTAGTGATATTCAGCAGTGAGATATGTAGCACTTTTTCTAGGATGAGTTGGCAAACTTAATTATCTGACCTTCTAAACAAACGAATTCAATGTTAAAGGTAATGGTAAGCACTGAGGACATAGTCGCCAAAAAGACAAAATCCTTGTCCACTGACTAATTCCATCATTCAGATGCTAGCTTAGCTGTCCCCTCTCCCAAGAGATCCTCCCACACTGATAGCCTGAGTCAGGTGCTCCCTTTAGGCTCCCACAGCTCCTTAGGTTTCCCCTTCAAGTCCTGACCACCCTGGGTCATCCCTGTCTGGTGAAAGATCTTTTCCATCTGACCGTGAGCCCGTGGTGGTAGGGCTAGGGCTGTTTCAATCGCTGTCAATGCCCCTAGTACAGAGCCAGGCACAAAATAAGGGATAGGCAGTGTTTTGTGGATCTAGGCGCGAGGCGGAGGCTCAGATAGTGTTCTGTTGCATGAACAGAACCATCAAGAAGGACATTCTCAGCCCTGCAATTTTTTCCAGTGCGCCAGAGGGCGGAGGGTAACTAGCAAGCCAACCACAGGAAGCAGGCTTCCCTGGGGGCAGCCACCCCCGCGCACCCGGTTAGCCTCCACTCCAGGACAAATAAACAACCGAGTAAACAATTAGCCGACGGAGAGAAGAGCCGACTGCCGGCTTGTGCTGCTGTCAAGATTTCCCAAGTATCGCATTAGGGCCCCGAATGGCCAGAGGTCACACCAACCAGAGAGCTGGGGTTGGTACGAGGTAGGGTACAGGATCCTGGCCCCACATTGGAGAGAAGCACAGGCAAAAATAATTCACAGGATTTTGCAAAGAGTGTGGGGTGCTGGGGTATACTTTCTCCATTCCCGAGAGTCTGCAAGAATCACAAAAAGGTTGGGAATCAGGTCGGTGGTGACCAGGGAGCCAATGAGACCACAGCGCCGCCTGCAAACAGAACTGAGGAAGCTGCAGCGAGTTGATTGCCTCTGGGCTGTCAAAGAGCGGTGGACTCTTCAGCCATTGGTCGGAAGGGCAGCCAATCACCAAAGCAACAAGAGGCGGAGACACAGTATAGTTTCAGCACCTGCCTTGGTGTTTAGCTTGCCCGCACTAAATATTTGATGGAAGAATACGTGAGGAACTTCTTTCTCTCTCTCTCTCTCTCTCTCTCTCTCTCTTTCTCTCTCTCTCTCTCTCAGACAGAATCTCACTGTGTCGCCCTCGGTAGAGTGCTATGGCGTCACAGCTCACGGCAACCTCAAACTCTTGGCTTAAGCGATTCTCTTGCCTCAGCCTCCCAAGTAGCTCAGACTACAGGCGCCTGCCACAAAGCCCAGCTACGTTCGAACCCGCCACTCTCGGTGTATGTGGCTGGCACCGTAACCACTGTGCTATGGGCGCGGAGCCTTATTTTCATACTTTATACAAATGGCATCATACATTCTTTTGTCCCCAGCTTCTCATGACCAACGTTGTCAGATTCATCCACATTATTGTGTGTAGGTATAGATGATTTATTCTGGAATACAGTTCTATTCCACTGTATGGATTAACTATGATGTATCTACCCATTCTACAATTGGTGACAGTCTAAGTAGTTTCTACATTGAATAGTGTCACTATGAAGTCTAGATATCTTTTGGTAAACATAAGTACATACTTCTGCTAAGTATGTACCTGAGTGAAACTGATGATGCCTGGGCATCATCATAGCTCACAGTAACCTCAATCTCAAGCAAGTATCTTTTTTGTTTTAATGACAGTGTCTCAAGCTGTCACCCTAGGTAGAGTGCTATAGCATTATAGCTCATAGCAACCTCCAACTCTTGGGCTCAAGCGATCCTCTTGCCTCAGTTTTTCTATTTTTAGTAGAGACAGGATCTCGCTTTTGCTCAGACTGGTCTTGAATCACAAATTCAAGCTATCCGCCTGCCTCAGCCTCACAGAGTGCTAGCCTCAAGCAAATATCTTGTCTAGTAGGTGGGACTGCAGGCACCCACCACAACACCAGGCTAGTTTTTTTCTATTCTTAGTAGGGGGTGGGGTGTCTCACTTTGCTCAAGCTGGTCTTGAACTCCTGAGCTCAGGCAATCCACCCACCTTGGCCTCCCAGAGTGCTAGGATTACACCATGCCTGGTCCACAGTTCTGACTCCTAAATTCAGGATTTTTTTGTTTGTTCGTTTAGTTTTGTTTTTCTTTTCCTCCTTCTCCTTCTTCTTCTTCTTCTTTTTTTTGTAGAGATAAGAGTCTCACCTTGTCATCTTCAGTAGAGTGCCGGGGTGTCACATAACTCACAACAAGCTCCAACTCCTGGGCCTAGGCAATTCTCTTGCCTCAGACTCCCAGGTAGCTGGGACTACAGGTGCCTGTCACAACATCTGGCTATTTTTTTTTGTTGTTACAATTTGGCCAGGGCGCGTTTGAACCTCCTACCCTTGGTATATGGTGCCGGCGCTCTACCCACTGAGCCACAGGCGCCGCCCAGTTTTGTTTTTCTTGAGACAGAGTCTCACTTTGTCACCCTGGGTAGAGTGCTGTAGCGTCATAGATCACAGCAACCTCAAACTTTTGGGCTCGAGCGATTCTCTTGCCTCAGTCTCCTGAGTAGTTGGGACTACAGGCGCCCGCCTGCCACAACGCCAGGCTATATTTTAGAGATGGGGTCTTGCTCTTGTTCAGGCTGTTCTTGCACTTGTGAGCTCAAGCAATCCACCGCCTCAGCCTCCGAGAGTGCTAGGATTACAGGAGGGAGCCATCAAGCCCAGCCAGCAAATTCAGGCTCTTAAACCATTGTCCTCCCACAAGGAAATGCTTAGCATATTTTAAACAAAGCACTGGACAAAGAATATAAGGACAGGCTTGGGGCCTGTAGCTCAGCGACTAAGGCACCAGCTACGTACACTGAAGCTGGCGGGTTCAAACACAAGCCCGGGCCTGCCAAACAACGACGACTACAACCAAAAAAATAGGTGGGTGTGGTAAAATAATTTCTTTTATTTTTTTAGAGACAGAGTCTCACTTTGTCACCCTTGGTAGAGAGCAGTGGCGTCACAGCTCACAGCAACCTCCAGCTCTTAGGCTTAGGTGATTCTCTTGCCTCAGCCTCCCAAGTAGCTGGGACTATAGGTGCCCGCCACAGCGCTCAGGCTATTTTTTGTTGCAGTTTGGCTGGGGCTGGTTTTGAACCCACCACCCTCAGTATATGGGGCAGGTGCCCTACTCACTGAGCCACAGGCACCGCCCGAGGCAAAAGAATTTTTAAGCCCAACAGTTTGAGGTTGCTGTGAGCTGTGACACCATAGCACTCTACCGAGGGCGACATAGTCAGACTATGTCTCAAAAAAAAAGAAAAAAGAGAATAGAAGGACAGTTAGATTTGTGGTTACTCAACGCAGTTTCTGTAAAACTACTATTCTCAGCACATTCAGACAGTGCGTAGGAGGTTAGAAAACTACATTTCCCAGAATGCAACGCCCGCCTTGATTGCCGCGAAAGCGTGTCGGGAATTGTCCCCAGGAAAGACGTTCCTTTTGCCACTCCCAGAATGCATCTGGAGTCAATTCTCTTGACAGGGAAAAAACGGTCGCGCAGTATGCTGGGAAGCGAGCCCGACCCTTCCCCTCAGCTTGCGGCCCAAATGAACAGACCCATTCGTGAAACTACAACTCCCTGCGAGCTTTGCGCGACAGGGCGGGTGGGTCCCTGTGCCGGAAGTCCGCTCTAGCCCTGCGGTCCCCCAGCTGCAGCCGGAGCGGGAGCTGCTCAGTCGCCGCAGGACCAGGGCCGCTGGGGTCCGGACCGGGGTCGCCATGGTAACGGGGGGCGTGCCCACGCCAGGGACGGGCGCGCGCGCGGGTGGGGGGGTCCACGTGCAAATAATTGGCTCAATCTAGCGTTGACAAGCGCCCCACCCCAGCTCCACGGATAGTTTGGGCCGGGCGCGGGCTTTCGGGATTGGGACTGATCAACGGCCAGGAAGTAGGGTAACAAGGCAGTGATTCTGTTCGCGGGAGTGCACAGGGGGTCTCGCGGAGAGGGATCATTGGGGACGGGGTGCCAAGGAAAAAGAGCAGTGCAGGTGGGAAACATTGGATATAGTTGGGGGCTTCTGAAACGGGAGGCAACTCGTGAGCACGGTAGGGAGGGGGTTGGGAAGAGATAATGGAGGTGGGGAGGGGACTTTTTCACAGGAGGGCTCTTTGGTCGTGTGACAGGAGCACTGGAGAAGAACAAGAGACTGGAACAGGAGAGGAAGGTCGTCCTGGAGGCAGACAGTATACAGAGGCAAGGAGCTGGCATCAGGCAGCCTGGGGTTGTTGAAACAGGATCAGGATACTGATGATGAGAGAGAAGTAATCTTAAGGGGAAGAGACTGGGCACGGGAGAGCAGAAGTAGGCAGCTGTAGGGAGAGAAGTTTAGAGTGCGCTACAAAAGGCGAGAGAGCTTGGAGGTAGGCAGTGGATGCTGGAAATGGATGGCGATCAATTGAGTAAGTATCTTAAGAGAAATCTTGGGGGGTAAGGAGTAATCTAGAAGTGTGAGATTTCAGGCAAAGGTTCGTTAGTCAAAAGACTGAGCATTAGATTTAGGGTACCCTTGTACCCCAGGTTGGGGCTTTGGAACTAAGAAAGGGTTCTTTGGGAAAGAAAGAAGATGAATGGGAGGCTCGGCGCCTGTGGCAAAGTGGCTAAGGCGCCAGCCACATACACCTAAGGTGGCAGGTTCAAATCCAGCCCGGGCCTGCCAAATAACAATGATGGCTGCAACCAAAAAATTGCTGGGCATTGTGGCGGGTGCCTGTGGTCCCAGCTACTTGGGAGGCTGAGGCAGGAGTTGTAGGTTGCTGTGAGCTGTGATGCTACAGCACTCTACCCAGGGGGACAGCTTGAGGCTCTGTCTCAAAAAAAAAAAAAAGATGAATGGGAGAGTGCATCAGAACAGGGGAGGAGTCTCCCCAAAAAACAGGGTATGTTTTGAACAAGGGAGGAGTCTAGGAGTTGTCCCCAATAAAAGGCCCACTAAGGCCTGAGGATGGGGACTGAAAGCAAGAAAGCACAGGTCAGAAGGTAACCACTGTAAGAGAAGGGAGATTGGAGACAAGAAGGTTGTGGGCATACAGAGGGGACAGCATGCAGGGGTGAGGACGCAGAGGATGCAGCATGCAGGAGCGAAGGGACTTCCCAGTGTAGATTCCCTGAGATTGAGAGATTCTACTTGGAAAGAGAAACTCAAAGAGGTGTTTGAAAGAATTTGGGAGTAAGGGGCAGGGCGTCCTTCTAACCCTGTAAGTTTGCTTCCCAGTTCTTCCTACATGCCTCATATGTCTCTGGCTCTGCCCCTAGGCTATGGCTGTCTGGGTCCCTCTACTTCCCTTCATGCCCAGGACCCCTGCCCTTCTAGGAAGTGGTTTTCCCTGGCTCAGCAGAAGGAGTTCTTGGAAGGATAGTGTAATATCCTCTTCCTGTCCAGCTGGGCTTGTTGGGGGAGGGAGAATAGAGAGTTTGGAGAGTGAGGCTTAAGAAAGGGTTGAGGCTCCCACAAGCTGTGATAAAGGGGTTCAGAGCAAAGCCTTGGGCTCCCACCTCTCCTTTATGTGTGTGAGACTTCATTTCCCTGAACCTTGGTTTCCTCATCTATGAAATATGCATCAGTATACCTATCTCAGGCAGAGTGGGGCCCAAAGCTTCCCAACCAGGAAAACTTGAATCATGGTTTTCTCAAAGTCAAATAATGATGAATTATAGGCTGTTGCAGGGGCTCATGCCTATAATCCTAGCTCTCTGGGAGGTTGAGGCAGGAAGATCCCTTGAGCTTAGGAGTTTGAGGCCTGTGTAAACTAGAGCCAGACCCTATCTCTACTAAAAATAGAAAAAATTAGCTGGGTGTTATGGCAGTTACTGGTAGTCTCAGCTACTCAGGAGGCTGAGGCAAGAGGATCACTTGAATCCAGAAGATTGAGCTTGGGCAATAAGAGTGAGACTGTCTCAAAAAATAAAATAAAATAAAGTTTCAGATTTTGGAGCATTCCAGATTTCAGATTCTCAGATTAGGGAAATTCAATTTACATACATATACATATATATATTTTATTTTCGAGACAGTCTCACTATGTTGCCCTAGGTAGAGTGCTGTGAATCACAGCTCACAGCAACCTCCAACTCCTGGGCTTAGGCAATTCTCTTGCCTCAGCCTCCCTACTAGCTGGGACTACAGGTACCCTCCACAGTGCCCAGCTATTTTTTGTTATAATTGTCCTTGTTTGGCAGGCTTAGGCTGGGTTCAAACCCACCAGCTCCGGAGTATGCAGCTGGTGCCCTAGCCACTGAGCTACAGGCACAGAGCTGAAACTCAAGTTATATATCCATGCAGTGGAATATTACTCATTCATAAAAAAGAAATGAAGTGACTGAATAAATGTTAGATGAATGAATGAATGCAATAACAAGCATTTTGAGCCAAGAGGGTTTTTTTTTTTTTTTGAGACAGGGTCTTACTCTCTTTCCTTGGTTGGAGTTCATTAGCATCATCATAGCTCACTGCAGTCTCAGACTCCTGGCTTTAAGTGATCCTCCTGCCACAGCCTCCTGAGTAGCTGGGACTACAGGTATCTGCCACCATGCCTGACTGATTTTTTCTGTTTTTGGCAGAAATTCGGTCTCACTCTTGCTCAGGTTCGTTGAACTCCTGAGCTCAAGTGGTCCTCCTGCCTCAGCCTCCCAGAGTGTTAGTATTACAGGCCTGAGCCAGTGTCAAGCCAAGTATTAAATGACACAAAACAGGGATTAAGGAAAAAAAAGAAATGAAGCACTGATACTTGCTTCCCTCAAGGTGGATTAACCTTGAAAACATTATGCTAAGAGAAAGAAGCTAAACACAAAAGGCCACATATTATATAATTCCAATTAGATTAAATGTCCAGAATAGACATGTCAATAGAAGGAAAGTAGATTAGTGGTTCCCAGGGGCTGGAGGCAGGGAAAGAAACTGCTGATGGGTGGAGATTTTTTAGGGGTGGAGGGAGAGAATTAGATAGTGGTGCTTTTCTTGGTTTTAGCTTTTTTCTTTACTCGAATTAGTAGTAGATTTTGTACAACTGTGAATATAATAAATGAATATACTAAAAATTACTGAACTGTTTATACTTTTAGTGAGTGGATTTTATGGTATTTCAATAATTTAAATTATTTAGAAAATTAGTAAGCAAAAAAAAAAAA
>NW_003852547.1:3670307-3671639 GCF_000181295.1 Otolemur garnettii | reverse complement strand
TCACAGCTCACAGCAACCCCCAACTCCTGGGCTCAAGCGAGTCTCCTGCCTTAGCTGGGACCACAGGTGCCCGTCACAACGCCCGGCTATTTTTTGGTTGCAGCCATCATTGTTGTTTGGCAGGCCCAGGCTGGGGATTTGAACCCGCCACCTTAGGTGTATGTGGCTAGCACCTTAGCCGCTTGAGCCATAGGCGCCGAGCCAACTCAGACACTTTTTGAGTGCCTGCTACATACCAGCCACTGGACTAGGTTTATAAACTTATCTAACCTTGAAAACTCTGGCAAGATGAATCTTCTTGGGAAACTTATTTTGCTGGTGAGGAAACTGAAGTTTAGAGTGGTGGACAAAAGGTGGTGGAGCCTGGGTGACTTGGAGCTGACTCCAGAGTCACTCACTCAGTAGAAGGGAAGTCACTCCACTTTGACAGAGTGTGGCCAGGCATCTGGAAGGCAGGCAGCTGGGAGGCCCTGTCTGGGGTCTGGGGTCTGGGTAGGGCTGTTGGGCTAGGCCTTCCCTGTGTCTCTCACTTCCTCCTCGTCTTCCTCCTGCCCCCCAGATCCGCTTCATCCTCATCCAGAACCGGGCAGGCAAGACACGCCTGGCCAAGTGGTACATGCAGTTTGATGACGATGAGAAACAGAAGCTGATCGAGGAGGTGCATGCTGTGGTCACGGTCCGAGATGCCAAACACACCAACTTCGTGGAGGTGACACCCCCCCTACATGCCTCCTATACACCCTGCTTCCTTGTGACCTCTCTTTTCCCACCTCTTGTCCCACTTCTAATTATAAGAATCCCTCAGACCTTACTCCTTCCTATACTGTAGTCAGTCATTTTCATGCAACATGCATTTAGCCTTTTTCCTTCTCTCTCTCTCTCTTTTTTTTCCTGGTACTTTTTGTTGTGAAAAATTACAAATACACAAATTAGTACAATAAGAGAAAAGTGGGTTGAAGATTCATATAGGCAGGTCAGGTGCTGTGGCTTATGGCTATAATCCTAGCACTTGGGAGGCTGAGGCAGCTAGGTTGCTTGAGCTCACTGGTTTGAGACCAGCCTGAGCCAGAGTGAGACCTTGTCTCTAAAAATAGCTGGGTGTTGTGGTGGGCTCCTATAGTCTCAGCTACTTAGGAGCCTGAGGCAAGAAGCTCTCTTGAGCCCAAGAGATTGAGGTTGTGGTGAGCTGTGATGCCATGGCACTCTGCCGAGGGCAACAAAATGAGAATTAGGACTATCTCCAAAAAAAAAAGAGAGAGATTCATATAGCCACTACCCAGATGTGGTTTTTTTCGTTTGTTTTTTTTTTTTTTGAGACAGAGCCTCAAGCTG
>NW_003852547.1:3668131-3669971 GCF_000181295.1 Otolemur garnettii | reverse complement strand
GGCATCACACTCACAGCAACCTCCAACTCCTGGGCTCAAGCGAGTCTCCTGCCTCAGCCTCCCAAGTAGCTGGGACCACAGGCGCCCACCACAACGTCTGGCCATTTTTTTTTGGTTGCAGCCATCATTGTTGTTTGGCGGGCCTGGGCTGGGGATTCGAACCCGCCACCTTAGGTGTATGCGGCTGGCGCCTTAGCTGCTTGAGCCACAGGCGCCAAGCCCCAGATGTGTTTTATTTTAAGACAGCGTCTCACTCTGTTGCCCTAGGTAGAGTGCCGTGACATCATCATAGCTCACAGCAATCTCAAACTCTAGGGTTCAAGCAATTATCTTCCCTTAGCCTCCCAAGTAGCTGGCACTATAGGTACGCACCACAATGTCCAGCTATTTCTAGAGTCGGGGTCTTTTGCTGGTCTTCAACTCCTGAAGTCAAGGGATCCTCCCACGTGGGCCCTCCAAAGTGCTGGGATTATAGGCATGAGCCATTATGCCTGGCCTTAAATTATATTTTAAATTTTATTTATTTTTTGGCCAGGTGGGATGGCTCACACCTATAATCCCAGCACTCTGGGAGGCTGAGGCAGCTGGATTGCTTTAACTCAGGAGTTCAAGACCAGTCTGAGGCAGAGAGAGACCCTATCTCTGCTAAAAATAAAAAAACTAGATAGGCGTTAACAGCAGGTATCTAGTTCCAGCTATGTGGGAGGCTGAAGTGAGAGGATCTCTTTAGCCCAAGAACTTCAGGTTGTGTGAGCTATGATGCCATGACACTTAACCCAGGGTGACAGAGTGAGACTCTGTCTCAAAAAATACATAATAAATAAATAAATAAATTTTATTTAATTTTTGTTTTTGGATTTTGAGACAAGGCCTCTGCTGCCCAGGTTGGAGTAAAATGCTATTATCATAGCTCACTGTAGCCTTGAATTCTTGGGCTCAAGAAATCCTCCCAAGTAGCTAGGACTACTACCAGGCCCAGCTACCTTTACAAAACATGTTTTGTGGTTACAGAGTCTCACTGTATTACCCAGGCTGGTCTCTAACTCCTGACCTTACTGATCTTCCTACCTCATCCTCTCAAAGTGCTGGAATTACAGGCATGAACCACTGCACCTGGCTCTTTGGTACTTTTTAAAAACTTGGTATAGAAATGTTCAAACACGCAAAAATACAGAGAATAGTATTGTAAACATGCCTTGTGGTAGTGATTGACATTAAATTACATATGTCATGACATTTCTTCCCTAAATATTTGAGGGTGCATCTCAGAAAATAAAGACATGTCTCTATATCACCACAATACCATTCTCAGACTTGAGAATGGTAATACTTCTTTCATATTACTTTATTACCCAATCCATACCTAAATCTCCCTGTTTCCCCAGCATCTTCAAAGCTGATTTGTTCAAAGCCAGTGAAGGATCACTTTGCTTTTGGTTGCTGTGTCTCTTTGTTTTTTTTTTTTTGTTTTTTTTTCCTGAGACAGAGTATTGCTCTGTTGCCCTTGGAAAGGTGCCGTGGCATCATAGCTCACAGCAACCTCAAACTCTTGGGCTTAAGCATTTCTCTTGCCACAGCCTCTCAAGTAGCTGGGACTATAGGCACCTGCCACAGTGCCCAGCTATTTTTAGAGACAGGCTGTCACTCTTGCTCAGGCTGGTCTCGAACCTGGGAGCTCAGGCAATCCACCTGCCTTAGCCTGCCAGAGTGCTAGGATTACAGGTATGAGCCACCGCACCTACTTCGGTCTCTTATAATCTAGAAGTCTCTACCTTTTATGCTCATGAAATTAACCTATTTAAGATTGTCCTTTAGAATTCAACAGATTTTTTTTTTTTTT
>NW_003852547.1:3657326-3667389 GCF_000181295.1 Otolemur garnettii | reverse complement strand
CCAGGGGGATAGCTTGAGGCTCCGTCTCAAAAAAAAAAAAAGGAAGATAACACTGAAAAGGTGACATTTGAGCCAGACCTGTGTGTGTGTGTGTGTGGGGGGGGTGACAGAGAGGTTGTCTGAGAGAGGAACATTCTCTAAGTCTGGAGAACAGCCAGGGAAAAGGCCCTGAGGCAGGAATACACCTAGGGCATTCCAGGAATTGCTAGAAGGCCAGTGAGTCTAAGGTGGAATTAGCCAGGGAGGAAGGTTGGAGGAGCTGAGTAGGAAAAGATAACACTGTCCCATGGTGCAGGGCCTTGCAGGCCACAGGGATAACTTGGGCTCTTACTCTGAGAAAGAGGGAAGCCACAGAAGAGTCTTGGGCAGAGGAGGGCGATAGGCCTAAATAGCTGTAGGGACTCTGTAGGGGGCAAGAGGAGAAGCAGGGTGACCACTTAGGATGTGACCACAGTGTTCCAAGTGAGGAATGGTGGTCACTGGACCAGCACAGAAGCTGGAGAGATGGTGAGGAGCATTTTGGACATAGAGCCTTCAGCAGGGTAGAGCTGTGATTTTCTGCAATGAGCAGACTTTAGGAAGAACAGGTTGAGATCAGGAAGGCAGTGTTGGGAAGGTCAGGTCCAAGGGGTCATTCCCATCCCAGTGGAGATGTCCAGGAGTGGGTCACAAGCTAAAGTTCAAGGACAGGGCTGAGCAGGATAAGGAAACATGGACGTTTCTGCACATAGAGGGCAGTCAAAGCTAAGGGGCTCTCCAGGGAGTGAGGACAGACAGAGTAGAACAAAGAAGAGAAGAGAGTCCATGTCTCCAGGCAGAAAGACCAGGAAGTAGATATTTTGGTGTCTTAGCAGCCAAGAGAATGTTTCCAGTAGGAGGACAGGGCTGGCCAATAGGTGGCCTTATCAAGAGTAGTGAGTACTGGCTGGGCTCAGGCCAGTAATCCCAGTGCTCTGGGAGGCCAAGGCAGGAGGATTGCTTGAGATCAGGAGTTTAGAAACCAGCCTGAGCAAGAGCAAGACCTCATCTCTACTAAAAATAGAAAAACTAGGTGGGTATTGTGATAGGCGCCTGTAGTCCCAGCTACTTGGTACTTGGGAGGTTAAGGCAAGAGGATCTCTTTTTTTTTAGAGATAGAGTCTCACTTAGTTACCCTTGGTAGAGTGCTGTGGTGTCACAGCTCACAGCAACCTCCAGCTCTTGGGCTTAGGTGATTCTCTTGCCTCAGCCTCCCAAGTAGCTGGGACTACAGGTGCCTGTTATAATGCCCAACTATTTTTTTGTTGCAGTTCGGCCAGGGCTGGGTTTGAACCCATCACCCTCCATATACGGGGCCGGTGCCCTACTCACTGAGCCACAGGCGCCACCCAACAAGAGGATCTCTCTCTCTTTTTTTTTTTTGAGACAGAGCCTCAAACTGTCGCCCTTGATAGAGTGCTCTGACATCATAGCTCATAGCAATCTCCAACTCCTGGGCTCAAGTGATTCTCCTGCCTCCACCTCCCAAGTAGCTGGGACTACAGGCGCCCGCCACAGAGTCTGGCTATTTTTTGTTTGCAGCCATCATTGTTGTTCGGTGGGCATGAACTGGATTCTAACCAGCTCAGGTGTATGTGGCTGGTGCCTTAGCCGCTTGCGCCACAGGCGCCAAGCCAAGAGGATCTCTTGAGCCCAAGAGTTTGAGGTTGCTGTGAGCTCTGATGCCACAGCATTCTTTCTACCCAGGGTGATGAAGTGAGACTGTACCTCAAAAAAAAGCAAGGCGCCCACCGCCTATGGCTCAGTAGGTAGGGCACCGGCCCCATGTACTAAGGGTGGTAGGTTTGAATCGGCCTGGTCAAACTGCAACAAAAAAAGAAGAAAAAAAAAGCTGGGCGTTCTGGTGGGTGCATGTAGTCCCAGCTACTCAGGAGGCTGGAGGCTGAGGCAAGAGAATCGTGTAAGCCCAGGAGTTGGAGGTTGCTGTGAGCTGTGATGCCACGTCACTCTACCAAGGGCAATAAAGTGAGACTCTTGTCTCTAAAAAAAAAAAAAAGTGGTGGGAGCAGCGGACTGTTGGAGGAACGGGGCTGTTGGGTGTGCCAGTTCTATGGGCATCTTGCTGCCACTGCAGTACCAGGTCCTGTATCCTGTGCTGGAAATGGTACATGTTGGAGGGCCCTAACAAGAGGGTTAGGCCTGATTAGACAGAAATGTCAGCCAGGTCTTGAATTCCTCTGGATCCATTCATTCACTTACTCATTTGTGCATTTATTTGACAAACATTGTTTGTGCACCTCTTTTTTTTTTGAGACAGGAGACTCAAGCTGTCGCCCTGGGTAGAGTGCCGTGGCATCATAGCTCACAGCAACCTCCAACTCCTAGGCTCAAGCAAGTCTCCTGCCTCAGCCTCTCAAGTAGCTGGGACCACAGGCGCCCAACACAACGCCCGGCTATTTTTTGGTTGCAGCCATTTTTTGGTTGCAGCCATCATTGTTGTTTGGTGGGCCCGGGCTGGATTTGAACCTGCTACCTTGGGTGTACGTGGCTGGCACCTTAGCCACTTGAGCCACAGGCACCTCTTCTATGCGCCTCTTCTATGGCCAGCCTAGTGCTGAGTTCACAGTGGTGCCTGAAATTGCCTTGCACTGCCTTTCTGGAGCTCACAGTCAGTAAAGGACACAGACCTGTCCCTAGACAAAGACAACCAGAATGGGCAGTGCTGAGATGGAGGAACCTGGTGGGGAGAAGGCACCTGGCCTAGCCTGGGGGTCAGGGAGGGCTTCCTAGAGATGGGGTCTAGGTGAGGAACAAGAGAGAGTTGGTTCCACCCCCAGCAAACTCAAGGGTATTGTGGGGAAGAAATAGTAAATATTTCTTGTATGAGGTTGAGATCAGGGCAGGATTCTTGGAAGAGAGGACTTGTAAAGTAAAAACAAAAGGATGACTGGCCAGCCAGACCCAGGCTATCCATCCTCCCTTTTTTCCTCTCATTCATTAATAACATTCCTTAGCACCTGTATTCATTTTCTGTGGTTGTGGTCACAAGTTACCAAACTTTAGTGGCTTAAAACAACATAGATTAGGCCAGGCATGGTCGTGCACACCTGTAGTCATGGTTACTTGGGAGGCTGAGGCAAGAGAATTGCTCGAGGCCAGGGATTTGAGGCTGCAATAAGTTATGATCATATCTGTGAAAAGCCACTGCACTCTGGGCAACATAGCAAGATTCCATCTCTGAGAAAAGCAAAACCAAACCAAACAAAATAAAATACAAACACAAACTTGTTATCTTCAGTTCTTGAAGTCAGAGGTCAAGAACTGAGTCAATAAGACTAAAGGCTGAAGGCTCCAGAGGAGAATCTGTGGCCTTATCTTTTCCAGTTTCAGAGGCTGCCTGGTTTCCTCAGCTCAGGGCCCCTTCCTCAAAGCCAGCAATGTGACATCTCCCAATATCTCTCTGACCTACTGTTCTGCCTGCCTCTTTCCCTTCTGAGGCAGGCAGAACATTGGTCCCATCCTCCTCTCAAGCTTCTTAACTTTACATCTGCAAAATCCTTTTTTGCCATGTAACATGACATATTCAAAGGGTCCAAGGATTAGGATGTGGAGATCTTTGGGGAGTGTTAGTCTGTCTTCCACAGCACCTATTCAATGCCATCCCTATGCAGCATGGTGCTAGGGACACAGTGTGACAGCCCTGGCCTTCCTCACAGGCTTATAGTCCAATGGGGAAACAGACCCATCTCCAGACAGTGACGACCTCTAGTAGGCAGAGGTGGGGCAGTGGCTGGGGGAGCTCAGAGGAGGCACCTGCCCCTGCCCACAGTGTGTCTTCCAGTGTGTAGAAGCCTAGAAATCAAAAATAGAGGAAGAGGAGGCTACAAAGATAAGCAGGTAGAGGTGGGAGGATCACTTGAGCCCAGGAGTTTGAGGTTACAGTGAGAAATGATGACAACACTGCACTCCAACCTGGGCTTCATAGCGGGACCTTGTTGCTAAAAAGAAAGACTAAAAGGATGAGATGAAAAAGATGAGTATTGTCAGTAAGTAAAAATCCAAGGGCTTGTTGGCATTTGCAGTTTCCACCAGGGGGTGCCACACACACACACACACACACACACGCACGCGCGCACGGTACACATACACACACATACACCCACCTACCCCTTAGACCTGGTGGGGGTGGGTGGGGTATTTTTTTGGAAACAGTGTCTTAGTTGCCCTGGGGTTCAGTGTGTGGCATTATAGCTCACAGCAACCTCAAACTCTTGGGCTCAAGCGATCCTCTTGCTTCAGTCTTGCTTCAGCCTCCTGAGTAGCTGAGAGTACATGTGCCTGCTATGATGCCTGGCTATTTTTTTAGAGATGGAGGTCTCGTTCTTTCTCAGGCTAGTCTCAGCTATTGTTGTTGTTTATTTTATATATTTATTTATTTATTTTTGCAGTTTTTGACTGGGGCTGGGTTTGAACCTGCCACCTCCAGCATATGTGACCCCAGTGCCCTACTCCTTTGAGCCACAGGCACTGCCCTGTCATCATTGTTTAGCTGACCCAGACCAGATTCGAAACCGCCAGCCCTGGTATATGTGCCTGGCGCCACCGTAACAACTGTGCTACGGGTGCTGAACCCTCAGGCTAGACTTGAACTCATGAGCTGAAACAATCTACATGCCTCAGCTTCCCAGAGTGCTAGGATTCTAGGCATGAGCCACACCTGGCCTTTATTTTTTCCCCCCAGATTTTGGCCAGACATGGTAGTTTGCAACCCAGTATGCATATTGATATCGGTCTCTTAATCTATTTAGACACATTCATAAAATTAAGAGTCTGTGACCTTAGTCCAGGTGTAAACATTCTTGGGTTATGTGTGTGCATTACCTTCTAACATTTATATTTTGGTTCAGTGAGGGCAGGGCCTGGGGTCATTTTGGTTGAAGTGGTGCTCCCCTGGGCTGCTTAGCACAGCCCTGGCACACAGTAGGTACTCAGGAAATGTTTGTAGAATGATTGAATAAATTAATCCCAGCTAGGAATTTGACTGTCTCCAGAGATGACAAGAAGTCACAGGAGGGAGGGCGAGGTAGGACAGATGCTGTTGAACCTGCCACACTCCTCTGCCCTGGGTTTTGCATAGGCAATTTCCTCTGTCTGAAATGGAAGCTCCTGCCCCTCCTACAGGTCTCAGCGCATAGCCCTCCTCCTCCAGGAAGCCTCCCTCAACTCCCAGGCTTGGAGGGGGTTAGGCACCATTTCTGGGCTCCCATAACCTAGTTCTGCCCACTCTGGAGATCCCTGCCCCGCTTCGTGGGGTGTGTCTCCCTCCACTAGACTGTGAGCCCCTGTGACTCACTAGACTGTGAACAGGGCTGGGCCTGCTCTGTTGCTGACAGCCTCTCTGCCCCACAGTTCCGGAACTTTAAGATCATTTACCGACGCTATGCTGGCCTCTACTTCTGCATCTGCGTTGACGTCAATGACAACAACCTGGCCTATCTGGAGGCCATCCACAACTTCGTGGAGGTACGCAGGGGTGGGTGGGCAGGAGGCAAGCCCAGTGTGGCCCTCAGGTATTAGGAGTCCTCCTTGATCTCCTCCTGGGCCCTCCCTTCTTTGGCAGCTGGGACTCTTTCTCTACCTGCCTCACTGATTCCTTTTTGTCACTGCCTTTCTCTTCCTATCTCTGCCCATCCATGTCTCTGCTTGTGTCTTTCTCTTTGTGCCTCACTACTTGATGACCTCTGTTCATGTCTCTCTGCATCTACATCTGTCTCTCCCACTCCCCCTTCCTGGAGCTGTTCGTGTTTTCCTACACCTATTTTCCTGTTTCTCTCTTTTTTGTCATCTCTTTATGATGATCTTGGCTCCTCTTTTTCTCTCTGTGTCTCTATTTATTTTTATTTTTTTTTTTGTGGAGACAGAATTTCACTTATTAACCCTCAGTAGAGTGCTATGGCATCACAGCTCACAGCAACCTCCAACTCCTTGGGCTTAGGTGATTCTTTTGCCTCAGCCTCCTGAGTAGCTGGGACTACAGGCACCCACTACAACGCCTAGCTATTTTTTTGTTGTAGTTTGGCCAGGGCGGGGTTTGAACCCACCACCCTTGGTATATGGGGCTGGCATCTTACCCACTAAGCCACAGGCACCGCCCCCTTATTTATTTATTTTTTGAGACAGAGTCTCACTATGTCACCCTTGGTAGAGTGCTGTGGTGTCATAGCTCACAGCAACCTCCAAATCTTGGGCTTAAGCAGTTCTCTTGCCTCAGCCTCCCAAGTAGCTGGGACTATAGGTGCCTGCCACAATGCCTGGCTATTTTTTTTTGTTGCAGTTGTCATTGTTGTTTACCTGGCCTGGGCTGGATTCGAATCCTCCAGCCTCGGTGCATGTGGCCGCTGCTATAACCACTGTACTATGGGCACTAAGCCTCTCTTTATTTTTTTTTAATTTCAGGTTAATAGAAGGGCACACACAATCGGGTTACATTAGTTTGGTTTGCATTTGTAAGATAAAGTCCAACTGTAGTTGTTTCCTTCGCCCCAGAAGTGTGCCACATACCCATGCATTCTTCCTTTTCTAACAATCTGGATACATCTGGAGAACACTCCCAAGTAAAGTATCACAGGAATGGAAAAATAAGATCACGCATGCTCAATAGTAGATTAACAACTATGTGCTCCCTTGAGAGAAAAACTCAAATTCAAGAGGGGGTTAGGGGACAGGGTTTGGAAAGTTCTCCTTCTTCCTCTTCTCTTCTCTTGGTCTCTTTCTGATGACCTGGCTTGTTCTTGGCTCTGTTTGTGTCCCTCTATGCTCATCTCTTACCATCTCTGTCTTCCTCTCCTAGGTCTTAAATGAATATTTCCACAACGTCTGTGAATTGGACCTGGTGTTCAACTTCTACAAGGTAGGCTCCTAGTGAAAACAAGGATGAAGAGTGGCGCCTGTGGCTCAAAGGAGTAGGGCGTCAGTCCCATATGCCAGAGGTGGCAGGTTCAAAACCCAGCCCCGCCAAAAACTCCAAAAAAAAAGAAAACAAGGATAATGGGACCAATGGATGGGGAAGGAGGGTGGCCTGTGGCCCCCCAGTATCTCTGCTGAGGTCTGTGTCCTGGCTCTTAGAGCATCAGCGTCTGAGCCAGCGCCCTGGGTATCCTTCTCTCACACCAAGGTCTCCTGGCCTCCCTTCACACAGGTTTACACGGTGGTGGATGAGATGTTCCTAGCTGGTGAGATCCGAGAGACCAGCCAGACGAAGGTGCTGAAACAGCTGCTGATGCTGCAGTCCCTCGAGTGAGGGGCCCCTCTGGCCCTGGCCCCTCCCGGACTCACCTGCTCGCTTCCCCTTTCCAGGCCTGTGGCCCACCCCAGCAGCCCCCTCCCTCAGTTACCCAGGAGGAAGGGACCCAGCTGGGTCTGGGCCACAAAGGAGAAGACTGCACCCCACTGCCTCTGGGCCCCAGCTGTGGGTGGAGGCCACCGTGTGTGTCCCTAGTAACTGTACCGTTGTCGTGTGATGCTGTGAATGTGTATGTGTGTGGAGTCCCAATAAACATGTGTTCCTGCCTGGCCTTGTTGTCTTGGAGCACTTGCTTGTCTTCCCTGGGAAACTTAGACACTCAGGATGCCGATGCCCTGTTCTCCCATCCATCAGTCAGTCAACAAACACCCCTCATGCTGAGCAAGGCAAGGGACCCATACTCCCTTCAGACCTGCTCCTTCCCACAAAGGGCCCCCAAGACTGGAGGGGGAGATAGGTTGAGATACCAAACATTTGCTACTAAAATAATAACCTTCAAAGCTAATGCTTGGCTCGGCGCCTATAGCTCAACCGGCTAAGGCGCCAGCCACGTACACCTAAGGTGGCGGGTTCGTATCCCCAGCCTGGACCCACCAAACAACAATGACGGCTGCAACCAAAAAATAGCCGGGCGTTGTGGCGGGCGCCTGTGGTCCCAGCTACTTGGGAGGCGGAGGCAGGAGACTCGCTTGAGCCCAGGAGTTGGAGGTTGCTGTGAGCTGTAATGCCACGGCACTCTGCCCAGGGGGACAGCTTGAGGCTCTGTCTCAAAAAAAAAAAAAAAAAAAAAAAAAAAGCTAATGCTTAATCATAATGGGTATCTCCCTGGCATTGTTCTAAGCAATTAGCATGTGTGTGGTATTGCCTTGCTGATTGCTCACAAGATTATGAGGAAAGGGTATTATTATCTCCAGTTTTCAGATTAGATTGTCAAACCCAGAGAGGTTAAAAGATTTTCCCAAAGTCACGTAGCTAGTCAGTGACCAAGCCAAGTTCACTTTGGGCCAGGTTTGGGCCCACACAGATAGCTCCAGAATCCTAATGTTTAACTACTAGGTGCGGCATTCTTTATAAGTGTAGGCTCTCTGCTGAGCGTTTTGTTCTTCTCAGCAACAACGCTGCTGTTAGCATTTGGGCTGGGACAATTTCTCATTGTGAGATTGTCCCAGGCATGGCTGGATTTTGACTTCCCCCCCACCAAATATCAGAAGTGGCCATCTGGCTATCGTAACAACAGAAACAACCCTCACATGTTTCCAGGGCCCTCTGGAATTAAGTGCCCATCCCCCAGGCCCAGGAAAACAGAGTGTGAGGCTGCTGGCTGTATGTATGCCTGGCACCCTTGGCAAGCTGAGACCAACTCTGGGCACACTCTTACTAACATCACACAGCCTTGCTTCTCCCACCTGCAGGAAGTGGGTGTGTCTGGCTTGGTCACGCAGCAGCTGGGTAACCTCTGAGTGAGTCATTTAAACTGTCTTGCCTCTGTTTCTTCATCTGGAAAATGGATTGGTACTAATTTTTCTCTCACTGGTATATTTGAAGATTAAATGAGGTTAATCTATAGGGAAGTTTAAGATCATGCTTGATATTAATTAGTAAGCATGCTGTGTGCAAGGCTTTGGCAGAGACACCACAGATATCTATAGAAGTGGATAGTAACCAGTAGCTGTGATTACTGTTTAACACACAGGAAAATAGGCTTGAAGAAGTGAATTCCTTTATATTGGACATTTTTATAACTAATATAACGATGTATTAATTTTCCTACTGCTGCTATAGCAAATTATCACAAACTTTGAGGCTTAAAACAACACACATTTATTACAATTCTGGAAGTAAGAAGTCCAAAAGAGGTTTCAGTTGGTTTAAAAGCAAGTGTCAACAGAGTTGCCTGGAAGGTCCAGGGAGCATCCATTTCCTTGCCTTTTCTATATTTTAGAAGAGTGTTTTTCAAACTTTTTTATCTTACAGTACACTTGAACCTATAGTTAAACGTCCATGGCATACTTAAATTATATTCATCAAAAAAAAAAAGAGTAAAAGAATACCCAAAACAAAAAAAGTTAAATACTTCTGCTTTGTGTAAGACTTCTGACCTCCATTCAACTCTTTTTTTTTTTGTAGAGACATAATCTCACTTTCTCGCCCTTGGTAGCATGCTGTGGCATCACACAACTCACAGCAACCTCCAACTCCTGGGCGTAGGCAATTCTCTTGCCTCGGCCTCCTGAGTAACTGGGACTACAGGTGTCTGCCACGACACCTGGCTATTTTTTTGTTGCAATTTGGCCAGGGTCGGATTTGAACCCGCTACCCTCGGTATATGGGGCTGGCACCCTACCCACTGAGCCACAGGCACTGCCCCATTCAACTCTGTTTTGACTATACCCTCTCTGAAAATCTCATTTCAGGTTATTTTGGGGATGTGGCCTAAACCTTTTATTTTTTACAAATCAATTAAATCAGAGTAATTGAATTGCCTCTTTATGTACGTTTCCTTCATTAAACTGTAAGGCTCTGGGAAAAAAAAGGTAAAAGAAAGAATATACTTACTGTACTTTGACCTTCTTTTGAAAACAATTTAGTTAATGATCTTTAAAAACTTTCAGGGCACACCTAAGATCCTCTCACAGCATACCAGTGTGCAACGGCATACCAGTTGAAAATCACTACTCTAGGGTGGCGCCTGTGGCTCAAAGGAGTAAGGCGCTGGCCCCATATGCCGGAGGTGGTGGGTTCAAACCCAGCCCCAGCCAAAAACTGCAAAAAAAAAAAAAA
>NW_003852547.1:3656252-3657238 GCF_000181295.1 Otolemur garnettii | reverse complement strand
ATCCTTTGTTTGTTTTTTTTTTTTTTGAGACAGAGTCTCACTATGTCACCCTTGATAAACTGCCATGGCGTCACACACAGCTCACAGCAACCTCATACTCTTGGGCTTATAAGCAATTCTCTTGTCTCAGCCTCCCAAGTAGCTGGCACTACAGGCACCCACCACAATGCCCAGCTATTTTTTGTTGTAGTTGTCATTGTTTGGCAGGCCCAGGCCAGGTTCAAACCTGTCAGCCCTAGGTGTATGTGCCTGGTGCCCTAAACACTGAACTATAGGCACTGAGCCTATCTCAAGATCCTTAAGGCAATCACATTTGCCAAGTCCCTTTTGTCATGGAAAGTAATATGCTTACAGGTTCTGAGGATCAGTATCTGGAGATTTTTTTTAGGAGGCCATTATTCTGCCTGCCACAAACAAGAAACACTTATATGGTATCTATTAATACAGAGTTGGTTTCCTTCCTTCCTTCCTTCCTTCCTTCCTTCCTTCCTTCCTTCCTTCCTTCCTCTCTCTCTCTCTTTTTCTTTCTTTCTTTCTCTCTCTCTCTTTCTTTTTTTTGAGACAGAGTCTCAAGCTGTTGCCCTGGGTAGAGGGCCATGGGGTCATAGTTCACAGCAACCTTAAACTCTGGGGTTTAATTTATTCTCTTGCCTCAGCCTCCCAAGTAGCTGAGACTACAGGCACCTGCCACAACACCTGGCTATTTTTTGGTTGTAGTTGTCATTGTTATTTGGCAGGCCCAGGCTGGGTTCGAACTCGCCAGCTCTGGTGTATGTGGGCACCAGCAGTGCATGAGAGTTCTAGTCCTAGCACAGCCCTAGGCACTGATCCCATAGAGTTGGTTTTTCTTAGCACCAAAATCCCACTCTGCTAGTTTATCCCACTCTGCTAGGTTAACCAGAAAAGAGGATTCCAGTTCAAGGGAACAGTGCAAAGGCCCTGAGGCAAGGCCAGGTGAGGTGACTCATGCCTGTAATTCTAGCACT
>NW_003852547.1:3653589-3656045 GCF_000181295.1 Otolemur garnettii | reverse complement strand
TTGAGCCTAAGAGTTTGAGGTTACTGTGAGCTATGATGACGCCATGGCACTAACCAATGCCAACAAAGTGAGACTCTGACTCAAAACAAAACAACAGGCCCTGAGGTAGAACGTTCAAGGAGGCCAGGGTGGCTAGAGCAAAATTAGCCAAAGGGAGAGATGTGTTTGGAGAGGTGATGGCATTGGGAATCGGAGGGGCAAGGCAGGTCACACAGGGCCTGACTAGCTGTAGTGAGGACATTGATTTTACTCTTTGTCACCTGGGAGCCATGGGAAGGATTTTTTCTTTCAGAGGATCTAGGGGAGGATGGTATAAAACCTTTATTGAGATATAATTCACAGACCATACAGGTAACCGACTTATGGGTACAATTCAGTGGTTTTAGTATATTCACAGAGTTGGTAACAATCCATTTTAGAACACATTTCTCACCCCAAAAAGAAATTTTATGCCCCTCAATTTCCCCAGTCCTTAGCAAGCACAAATCCACTTTTGGTCTCTAAGGATTTGCCTGGACAGTTCATATAAATGGTGTCATTCACTACGTGGGGCATAGGTTTCATGCCAAATGCAATCCAGTGCAGGGCAGGCAGGGGTGGGAGCAGAGAGGTCAGCAAGGATGTGCTGCTGGGGCCAGGATGGGGATGGCAAGGACAGTAGAGAAGGGATAAGCTTCTGGGCACATTTCCAAGGTACAATCAGCAGCTTTTTCTGTCAGTTTGACCTAGGGTGGGAAAGAAGTCAGGTATCACCCTCAATTGTACAGCTTGAGCATCTGGAAGACCAGAATCTGTTAGAGAAGTGATAAGCCAATGGGAGGAATCTGTCAAGTTTGATCTCCTGGGACTCCAGGAGGAGATGCCCAGGCAGCGGTAGCTATGTGGGTCTGGAACACCTAGAAGTCACCAGAACACCAGTGGTATTTACCGCCATGAGACCAGCTGAGATCACCAAGGGAGTAGGGAGAAGAGAGAGAGAAAGAGATCTGGACAGGTCGGTGGCTCTTCAGCCATCAGGGAAAAGAGGAGAAACCAGGAAATGAAAGGAGATATAGCCAGTGAGTGTAGTGTCCTTGAATCAAATGAAAAAATCAAGTGTGTTCAAGAGGAGACCATGTTCAATGCTGTTACAATCACCACAAACTGGCCAGGCACAGTGCCTCACGCCTATAATACTAACACTCTGGGAGGCCAAGGCAGGAGGATCCCTTGAGCTCAGAAGTTCAAGATCAGCCGGAGCAAGAGTAAGACCTTGACTCTACTAAAAATAGAGAAAAATTAGCTGGGAGTTAATGTTGAGCACCTGTAGTTCCAACTGGAGGCTGAGGCAGGAGGATTGCTTGAACATAGGAGTTTGAGGTTGTTGTAGGCTACACTGATGCCACGACGCTCTAGCCTGGGGGCAACTGTCTAGGGAGACTGTCAAATCACTACAAACCTATTAGAATGGCTAACTTAAAAAATTTTTTAAAAGAGCTCTCATGCACTGCTGGTGAGAATGCAAAATGGGGCAGCCACTCTCAAAAACAGTCTAGCAGTTTCTTGTAAAGTTAAACATACACTTCCCTTATGACTCAGCAATCCTACTCCTACTTATTTATCCAAGAGAAATAAAACCTAACTCTCCATGAAAACTTGTATAGGAATGTTCACAGCAGCATTATTCACAAGAGCAAAAAGGCAGAGATAATCCAGCATTCTGTCAACTGATAAATGGATAAATAAGATGCGTTATTCAGCCATAAACACTGACACATGCCACAACATGGACAAAGCTTGAAAACATTACATTAAGTGGAGGAAGCTAGACATAAACAGCCAGATATCAAATGATCCATTTGAGATGTCCAGAATAGGTGAGTGCATAGAGATAGAAAGATTAGCCATTGGGCCCAGGCAAGGTGGCTCATGCCTGTAATCCTAGCACTCTGGGAGGCCAAGGCAGGAAGATCCCTTGAGCTCAGGAGTTCCAAACCAGCTTGAGCGAAAGCAAGACCCCATCTTTACAAGAAACAGAAACAGAAAAACTAGCCAGGCGTTGTGGTGGGCGCCTGTAGCCCCAGAATGCTTAAGCGCAAAAGTTTGAAGTTGGTGTGAGCTATGATGAACCAGCACTCTGCACAGGGGAACAAGAGTCTCACTCTGTCAAAGGAAGGAAGGAAGGGAAGGGGAGGTGAGAAAGAGAGAAGAAAGAGAGGGAGAAAGGAAGGAAAGAAGGAAGGAAGGAAGGAAGGAAGATTAGCAGTTGCCAGGGCCTGGAGGAAATAGGAGAGAGGGGAAAAATGAGGGACAGGAGGATTCCTTCGGAGGTAATGAAAATGTTCTGAAATTGATGGTGGTGGTGGTTGCACAACTCTGTGAATAAGCTAAAAACTATTGAATCGTACACTTTTTAAAATTTTAAAATATTGGGACGGCGCCTGTGGCTCAGTGAGTAGGACACTGGTCCCATATAT
>NW_003852547.1:3646954-3652524 GCF_000181295.1 Otolemur garnettii | reverse complement strand
TTTTTTCTTTTAGAGACAGAGTCTCACTTTGTAGCCTTTGGTAGAGTGTCATGACATCACAGCTCACAGCAACCTCAAGCTCTTGGGCTTAGGCGATTCTCTTGTCTCAGCCTCCCGAGTAGCTGGGACTACAGGTGCCCACCACAACGCCCAGCTATTTTTTGTTGCAGTTTGGCTGGGATCAGGTTTGAACCCTCCACCCTCGGTTTATGAGGCTGGCACCCTACTCACTGAGCCACAGGCACTGCCCCTTTCCACACTTCTTGAGTTTGAGATTTTTCTCTCATGTAGATCTGTGGTTGTTAATCTCCTGGTTTCAAGTGGTATTGAGTACATTTGATCCTTGTTTTTCCAATCTTGTGATACCTTATTTAGGACAGTGATCTCCAAATCCATCCCTGTTGTTAGGATGCAACATTTCTTTTTGTTTGTTTGTTTGTTTAATCAGGAAAAAGAGATTTTTCTTTTTTCCAAAAATTGCACCAGTATAAAGCAGAGCTCTAGTTGATGCAAGCATGTTGTATAGGTGTTAGCAGTACTGCCCTCACTATGCGCATGTTATGCCCAAGTCACAGGATCCCCCTTAAATCACTCTGAGACCGAATCCAGTGCAAAAAGCAAGAGGCTGTTTATTACAGGCCTGGGCTTCCTGATCCTGGGGCAGCAGGAGAGCAGAGAAGCCCCGACTTTAAGATGGAGAGAGGTTTTAAGGGGTACAGAAAGAAAGAAGGAAGGGGGAGGTTACTGGGGGGAGTTGATAGGGGCTTTGGGTAGTAGGGTAGTACTTGTCTTAAGCTGATTGGCCTGGGTGTGGGTTGCTATGCTCAGGGTAGATATTGTGCAAGGGTGGGTCATGGGGTATGCACTGGGCAAAGGGGGAAGTTTAATGACTCTGGGAAAGGGGGTGTTCAAACTGTCTTAATTTGCAGCTGCAAGAGAGAAAAAAACGACTAGGCAGCAAAAATAAAATTTAACAAAATGGAGTTAGTTTGGCCTATAAAATGGAGTTAGTTTGGCCTTCTAGGTTCTCACACACTCATTGGACACTAGCTTGACCCCAAGAAAATGATGGTTAAGATGCAACATTTCCATCTGTTTTTTGTTGTTGTTGTTTATGTTTTGTTTTTTTTGAAACAGAGTCTCAAACTTTCTTGCCCTGAATATGGCATCATAGCTCACAATAACCTCAAACTCTTGGGCTCAAGCAATCTTCTTGCGTCAGCCTCCCAAGTAGCTGGGACTACAGGCGCTTGCCACAATCCCTGGCTATTTTTACAGACAGGTCTCTCTCTTTCTCAGACTGGTCTCTAACTTTTGAGCTCAAGTGATTCACCTACCTCAGCCTCCCAGAGTGCTGCAATTACAGTTGTGAGCCACTGGGCCAGGCCTCCATCTGTTTTCATTGCTGAATAGTATTCCCTGGTATACATATACCACAGTTTATTAGTCCATTCATGTGTTGATGGGCACTTGGGTTGTTTCCACATCATTGTGATTGTGAATGAAGTGGCTGTGAACATTCTAGTACAAACGTCCCTGTGGTAAAATATCTTTTTTTTGTTTGACTAAATATCTAGTATTGGGATTTCAGGGTCAAATGGAAGGTCTACTTTTAGTTCTTTGAGGAATCTCCATACTTCTTTCCATAGAGACTATGAATTTGCAGTCTCACCCATGGTACATGAGCCCATACCAGCAACTGTTGCTTTGGTACCTTGTAATGTGGGTCATTCTCACTGGGAATCTCAAAGTGGTTGTGAATCGCATTTCTTTGATAATTAGAGATGATGAGCATTTTTTCATGTGTTTATTGGCCATTATTCTGTCCTCATGAGAAAACTTTCCATTCATGTCTCTTGCCCAGTTTTTAATGGGGTTGTTTGCTCTTCTCTTGTTGATACGCTTGAGATGCACATGGATGTTTATAGTGGCTTTATTCATAATTACCAAACCCTGGAAACAACCCGAATGTTCTCCAACAGATGAATGGCTAAAGAAACTGTGTCCCAGCTGGGTAAGGTGGCTCACACCTGTAATCCTAATACTCTAGAAGGCTGAGGTGGGAAGATCTCTTGAGCTCAGGAGTTCTAGACCAGCCTGAGTGAGAGTAAAACCCTGTCTCCACTAAAAAAAAAAAGAAAATTAGCTGGGCATTGTGGCAGGCACCATAATCCTAGCTACCTAGGAGGCCGAGGTAGGAGGATTGCTTAAGCCTAGGAGTTTCAGGTTGCTGTGAGCTATGATGCCACAGCTCTCTAGTCTAGGGCAATAGAGTGAGACTCTGTCTCAAACAAAAAAGAAAAGAGGGTGGCGCCTGAGGCTCAAAGGAGTAGTAGGGTACTGGCCCATATGCTGGAGGTGGTGGGTTCAAACCCAGCCTTGGCCAAAAACTGCAAAAAAGAGAGAGAGAGAGAACTGTGGCCCATCCAGATGATGGAGAGAATAGAATACTCCTCAGCATTGGAAAGGAACAATGTTGAAGCAATGGGCCTTGTTAAAAAAAAAAAAATTAGAAATTCAAAGAAAAAAAAGAAAAAGAAAGCAAAGGAACAAACTACTGACATACACAACAACATGGATAAATCTTTATATATAATTTGTTTTTTGGCCAGGGCTGGGTTTGAACCTGCCACCCCTTAGCATATGGGGCTGGTACCCTACTCCTTGAGCCACAGTCACTGCCCCAACATGGATAAATCTTAAATAGTATCGGGGAAAGAAGCTAGACTCAGGCTATGTGCTGCAGGATTCCATCCATACTGCATTATTGCAAAAGCAAAACTATAATGACTTTGAACAGGGTGACTGGTTGCCAGGGGCTGGGAGGCAAGGTAGGTCATTAACCACAGGGGATCACGAGAGAAATTTGAAAGATTGAGAGACGATAGGATTCTTTCATATCTTTTATGGTTTTTTTGTTTCTTTTTTTAAGAGACAGGTTCTGGCTCTGTTGTCCAGGCTAGAGTGTGGTGGCACGACCCTAGCTCACTGTAGCCTCCAACTCCTGGGCTCATGGGACTCCCCGTCTTAACTTTTCCAGTAGCTGGTAGTACAGGTGTGACCACCACACCTGGCTAATATTTTCTTATTTTTTAATTTGTATTCAAATGTATTTTCAAGAAGTTTTTAAGATCTGACACAGGCACAGAGAAAAGGAACAAACTAAAAAAACAAGTATAAACAAAGACAAGGCCAGTTACAGGCTGACCTCTATTTGAAATATTTTCTTATTTTTTTGCAGAGACAGGTCTTGCTACCTTGCCCAGGCTGGTCTCAAACTCCTGGGCACAAGCAATCCTCCCACCTTGGCCTCCCAAACTGCTAGGATTACTGATGTGAGCCATTGTACCTGGCTTCTTCCATACCATGACTGTGATGGTGGTGACCTGACCGTATGTGATGGTCAAATAAAAAGGGTAAATTTTAGTGTACGTAAATTATAATACCTCAATAACCTGACTTTTTTTTTTTTTTGGTTGCAGCTGTCGTTGTTTGCCGGGCCCGGGCTGGATTCAAACCCGCCACCTTAGGTGTATATGGCTGGCACCTCAGCCACTTGAGCCATAGGCACCAAGCCAATAACCTGACTTTTAAAAAAATTTTTATTATTATTTTTTCTTTTTGAGACACTCTCTCTTTGTCACCCTCAGTAGAATACCGTGGCATTACAGCTCACAGCAACCTCAAACTCTTAGGCTCAAGTGATTCTCTTGCCTCAGTCTTCTGAGTAGCTGGGACTACAGGTGTCTGACACAATGCTGGGCTATTTTTAGAGGCGTGGGGGGTTGTCTCACTCTTGCTCAGGCTGGTCTCGAACCCATGAGCTCAGGCAATCCACCCACCTTGACCTCTCAGAGTGCTGGAATTACAGGTGTGAGCCACCTCACCCTGCCTAATAACTTGACTTTTAAAGATGGCTCTGAAGCTTAAATGCCAATCAACTGATGAATGAATAAACAAACTGTGGTATCTCCATGCAATGGAATATTAATGGGTGGTAGAAAAGAGGGATGCACCTTGAAAACACGATACTGAGTAAAAGAAAGCAGATAGAAAAGAGCAGACAGTGCATGATTCCATTTATATGAAGTGTCCAGAACAGGCAAGTCCATAGAGACAGAAAATAGAAAAGTGGTTGCCTAAGGCTGGGGGAAGATGGAACTAGGGAGTGGCTGTTTAGTACATGTGGTGTTTCTTTTCTTTCTTTCTTTTTTTTTTTTTTTATAGACAGGGTCTCACTTTGTTGCCCTTGGTAGAGTGCCGTAGCATTACAGCTCACAGCAACCTCGAGCTCTTGGGCTTAGGTGATTCTCTTGCCTCAGCCTCCTGAGTAGCTGGGTCCACAGGTGCTCACCATGAAAACCTGGCTAGTTTTTCTATTTTCAGTACAGATGGCGTTCTGGCTCTTGTTCAGGCTGGTCTCAAACTCCTGAGCTCAAGCAAACCATCTGTCTCTGCCTCCCAGAGTGCTGAGATTGCAGGCCCGAGGCCAGAGCCTGGCTTGTGCAGGTGATTATGGTGAGAATGACAGTATTGGCTATGGAGGAAACTTCAGTGATTGTGGTGACTTTAGTAGCAGCTGCAGTGGCAGTGGGGTTAGCTATAATGGATTTGGTAATTGTAGTAGTCAGAGTTCTCTAGGGCAATAGAGCCAATTATGGTGAGGGATTGGCTCACATCACTATAGACTCTGAGAATTCCCATGACCTGTTTCCATGCCAGGGCACCAGGAAAGCTGGTGGTGTACTTCCTGTCCAGCAACTGGATGGAGCCCTTGGGCCATGTATTTGCAACCCCTGGTGCAAGTGGATTAAAGCATAGGTCAGAGTCAGTTCTGGGTTTTAAAGGGACTCCAGTGTTTAGGGGAATGGTGGGCAAAGAGGTACTTGAGAAAGCCACCATAAAAGGAAGCTTCCGAATTGTTTTTGTGGATCTCCCACTCCAGGCCCAGCAGGACTTTAAAGGCATAATCCAAGCTGAGGATGGTGGCTCACACCTGTAATCCAAGCATTCTGGGAGGTTTAGGTGGGCGGATTGCTTTAAGCTCAGGAATTCAAGACCAGCTTAAGCAATAGCCAGACCTCTGTCTCTAAAAATAGCTGGGTGTTGTGGCAGGTGCCCACAGTCTCAGCTACTCAGGAGGCTGAGGCAAAAGAATCACTTAAGCCTAGAAGTTTGAGGCTGCTGTGAGCTGTTATACCACGGCACTCTACCCAGGGTGACAAAGTGAAACTGTCTCAAAAAATAAAAAAAGTAAAACAAAAAAGAAAAATTTATTAGGACACAAAAGTATTAACCATATAAAATACCAGTCAGTTCTAATACATTGAAAGTAAGGCTTCCAGGCATTAAAAGATACCATAAACCAAATGACAAGCCACATGTTGTGAGAAGGTATTTCTAACACATGTAACTGAAATAGGGATTCACATCCATGATATGTAAAGAGCTCCTACAAATCAATAAGAAAGAGGCAAACAATTGAATAGAAGAATGGTCAAAAGAGTGGGGAAAGGATGCAGGTTATGCAAATGTGATGGAAGACTGTGTCTCAATTTCATACCACATAC
>NW_003852547.1:3642026-3646934 GCF_000181295.1 Otolemur garnettii | reverse complement strand
GGCGTTCTGGCTCTTGTTCAGGCTGGTCTCAAACTCCTGAGCTCAAGCAAACCATCTGTCTCTGCCTCCCAGAGTGCTGAGATTGCAGGCCCGAGGCCAGAGCCTGGCTTGTGCAGGTGATTATGGTGAGAATGACAGTATTGGCTATGGAGGAAACTTCAGTGATTGTGGTGACTTTAGTAGCAGCTGCAGTGGCAGTGGGGTTAGCTATAATGGATTTGGTAATTGTAGTAGTCAGAGTTCTCTAGGGCAATAGAGCCAATTATGGTGAGGGATTGGCTCACATCACTATAGACTCTGAGAATTCCCATGACCTGTTTCCATGCCAGGGCACCAGGAAAGCTGGTGGTGTACTTCCTGTCCAGCAACTGGATGGAGCCCTTGGGCCATGTATTTGCAACCCCTGGTGCAAGTGGATTAAAGCATAGGTCAGAGTCAGTTCTGGGTTTTAAAGGGACTCCAGTGTTTAGGGGAATGGTGGGCAAAGAGGTACTTGAGAAAGCCACCATAAAAGGAAGCTTCCGAATTGTTTTTGTGGATCTCCCACTCCAGGCCCAGCAGGACTTTAAAGGCATAATCCAAGCTGAGGATGGTGGCTCACACCTGTAATCCAAGCATTCTGGGAGGTTTAGGTGGGCGGATTGCTTTAAGCTCAGGAATTCAAGACCAGCTTAAGCAATAGCCAGACCTCTGTCTCTAAAAATAGCTGGGTGTTGTGGCAGGTGCCCACAGTCTCAGCTACTCAGGAGGCTGAGGCAAAAGAATCACTTAAGCCTAGAAGTTTGAGGCTGCTGTGAGCTGTTATACCACGGCACTCTACCCAGGGTGACAAAGTGAAACTGTCTCAAAAAATAAAAAAAGTAAAACAAAAAAGAAAAATTTATTAGGACACAAAAGTATTAACCATATAAAATACCAGTCAGTTCTAATACATTGAAAGTAAGGCTTCCAGGCATTAAAAGATACCATAAACCAAATGACAAGCCACATGTTGTGAGAAGGTATTTCTAACACATGTAACTGAAATAGGGATTCACATCCATGATATGTAAAGAGCTCCTACAAATCAATAAGAAAGAGGCAAACAATTGAATAGAAGAATGGTCAAAAGAGTGGGGAAAGGATGCAGGTTATGCAAATGTGATGGAAGACTGTGTCTCAATTTCATACCACATACGAAACACTTGAGATATAACCTATTAATTATCAGTGAGCTGGGTGAAGATAGGCAGAGCAGAAGAGTGTGGGAGCCTCATTAAACCTGAATGAGAGTGAATTGAAGGTGGAGATGGGAGAGATTATTTTCTAGCCTGGGCAGGGAAAAGGCACACCCAGCCCAAAGGAGGAAGAATGTGAGTTGGCTTCATGCCCAGCACCTGCCTGAGCCTTATCAAGATTAACCAGGGTCAGCCCTGCCTTTCCTTGGCAGTGATGCAACCCTGAATTTGGTTGATAACATCCACTTTAATTGATTTAGCACAGGTAGGGCACTTCCTGCAGGCAGTTCTTATATAAGCTAAGGGCTTCCAGTAGTATTTCTTTGAGCTGCAGAGAAACTACTATCTTCCAGGTGCTCAAGCTGGAGACTTTGAAGGGATTCATGACTTCTCTCTGCTTCTTACACTCTACATCCCATCCAGCAGGAAATCCTGTTGACTTGACTGCCCTCCTCTCCCACCTGCATCATTGCATCACCTCCTTGTTTCTTCTGCTCTTGCCCCCAATAGAAAGGTCCCCAGACATCCTGTTACAAACATGAGAGAATGCCGCTCCTCTCCTCAAATCTTGCCTGTGGTTCCTGCCTCACTCAGAATAAAAGCCAAAGTCCCACAAACTCCTCTGTACCCTCCCTGACATCATCTCCTACCCTTTTGCCTTCATTCCGTCTATTCCATGCATACTGGCTTTTTTACTGTTCCTTAACTTTCTATAGAACAGTCTTGCCTCAGGGCCTTTGCATCTGCTGTTCCTTCTGCCTAGACCAGTCTTCCTCCAGATATCTGCATGGCTCACTCTTTCACCTCCTTCAGGGGCTCAAATGTCACCTTCTCAGTCCAGCCTCCCTGACCTCATGATATAAAATAGCTGTCCTCTCCACATTCCATATATAACATTAGATGGCTTAGACATAAAGTTCATGTGCAATTTAAAATAGTTTAACATAGTAAATTGCACACGAACTTTGTGGACACCCTGTATATAATTGTGCGTGTGTATGTGTATACATATATGGCCTATTGCTGGAGTGTCAGCTCCCTAAGACAAGAAGATCTATCTCGTTAAGTGCTATTCCTCCTGGCCTAAAGGAATCCATGATGATTAGTAGACGTTCAATAAAAATGAAGCAATGGAATCCTCTCAAAATCCCTACAAGGTAGTTACTATAACTATACCATTTTACAGGTAAGGAGACTGAGGCACAGACAGGTGAAGTCACCCATCCAATGTCACCCAGCTGTCATCTATTGAGTTGTTACTGCAGGTTAGACCTTGTACTCAGCCCTGGACATTCATTCAGCCTCTTAAATGAGGTTGGGGTTGTCTGCCCCCCAAGCAGGTGAGAGGCCTGAGGCTCTGAGTGATGAAATCACATAGCTGGGGTCACATAGCCAGGAGTGGCAGATCCAAGACTAAAGGGGTCTGTCTACAGACAAGGCTATCCTCACTTTTAGCTGCTGAAGAGTCTCAGCACAAAAGCCTAAGCTGAAAGATTGAGCATCCTCGGGCTCAGTGCCTGTAACTCAGCAGCCAGGGCACCAGCCACATACACTGGACCTGGTGAGTTTGAACCCGGCCTGGGCCTGCTGAACAACAATGACAACTACAGCCAAAATATAGCTGGGTGTTGTGGTGGGCACCTGTAGTCCCAGCTACTTGGGAGGCTGAGGCAAGAGAATTGCTTAAGTCCAAGAGTTTGTGGTTGCTGTGAGCTGTGATGCCACAGAACTGTACTGAGGGTGACAGTAAAACTCTGTCTCAAAAAAAAAAAAAGATTGAGCATCCTCATTCCACTTGTTCTTTTGTGTGCTTTGTTTTGTTTTATTTTTATTTTTATTTTTGAGACAGGGTCTTGCTTTGCTTTGATGCACAGGCTGGAGTGCAGTGGCATAATCATAGCTCCCTACAGCTTTATCCTCCGCCGTTAACTGGAGTATAGGCACCACCGTGCCCGTCTCGGTTTACTTTCCATTATAAAGATATTCAGGCTGGGCATGGTGTCTTACGCCTATAATCCTAGCACACTGGGAGGATGAGGTAAGTGGATCGCTTGAGCTCAGGAGTTTGAGACCAGCTTGAGCAAGAGTGAGATCCTGTCTCTAAAAATAGCTGAGCATTGTGGCAGGTGCCTGTAGTCCCAGCTACTCAGGAGGTTGAGGCAAGAGGATCTTTTAGCCCAAGAGAGGCTAAATGGGAGCTGTAATGCCATGGTACTCAACCCAAGGCCACAGAGTCCAAAAAAAAAAAAAGATATTCAGAACACACACAAGTCAAGAGGACAGTATCCTGGATCCCCAGCACTGAGCATTGCCAGCTGATTTCATTGGCCAACCTGTCCATCTTTACCATTCTTTCTTTCTTTTTCTTTTCCTTTTCTTTCAGACAGAGTCATCCTGGAGAGAGTGCTTTTGCATCATAACTCACAGCAACCTCAAACTCCTGGGTTCAAGTGATCCTCTTGCTTCAGCCTCCCAATAGCTCAGACTACAGGCACCTGCCACCACACCCAGCTAGTTTTTCTATTTTTAGTAGACATAGAGTCTCACTCTTGCTCAGGCTGGTCTTGAATTCCTGAGCTCAGGCGATCTTCTCACCTTAGCCTCTTTGAGTTCTAGGCACATAAGCCACAGTGCCCAACCAAAACATTTTAATTAATTAAATTATTTATTTATTTATTTATTTTTAGACAGAGTCTCACTTTGTTGCCCTCAGTAGAGTGCTGTGGTGTCAGCTCACAGCAACCTCAAACTCTTGGGCTTAAGTGATTCTCTTGCCTCAGCCTCCCAAGTAGCTGGGACTACAGGTGCCTGCCATAATGGCTGGCTACTTTTAGAGACAGGGTGGGGAGGGGGAGGTTTCCACTCTGGCTCAGGCTGGTCTCGAACCTGTGAGCTCAGGCAGTCCACCAGCCTTGGCCTCCCAGAGTTCTAGGATTACAGGCATGAGCCACCACGCCTGGCCCCCAAACATTTTGTTTTAGAATATAGCATATGGTAAAAGGAAAAGTACCTGGTACATCCTTGATAAACCAGTACAGAGGGGGCTATTTTTCCTTTGGGTACATATACCTTTGCATCTTCCTTTTCTCACTTTATGTCATATAAACCTGTATAGATCAGTGGTTCCCAATTTTGTTGTACTCTGGAATGACTTAGAGGAAGCTTTACTAAATGCTGATGCCTGCCTCTACCCTCAGGGACTCTGATTTGGTTGTTCTGGGATGTAGCCTGAACATCAAGAGCTTTCAAGCACTCCCAGGTGATTCTGATATGCCACTAAGGTTTGGTCCCTCTAGGTCAAACCCACTGGAACAGGCTATAGTCTGCCCTTTGGAATGGCTGCATTAACAACTTGCAAAGTGGAACCAGGTGCAGTGGCTTACATATATATTAGCATTCTAGGAGGCAGAGACTGGAGGATCCCTTGAGGTCAGGAGTTTGAGACCAGCCTGATCCCTTGAGACCAGCCTGAGCAAGAGCAGGACCCTGGGCTCGGTGCCCGTAGCACAGTGGTTATGGTGCCAGCCACATACATCAAGGGTGGCAGGTTTGAACCCAGCCCAGACCAACTAAACAGCAATGGCAACTACAACAAAAAAATAGCCAGGCATTGTGGCAGGCGCCTGTAGTCTCAGTTACTCGGGAGGCTGAGGCAAGAGAATCACTTAAGCCCAAGAGTTGGAGGTTGCTG
>NW_003852547.1:3635518-3641386 GCF_000181295.1 Otolemur garnettii | reverse complement strand
TTGCCCTGGGTAGAGTGCACAGCAACCTCCTAGGCTTAAACGATTCTCTTGCCTCAGCCTCCCAAATAGCTGAGATCACAGGCTCCTGCCATAATACCCAGCTATTTTTTGGTTGCATTTGTTATTGTTGTTTGGCAGGCCCGGCCAGATTCAAACCCGCCAGCTCTGGTGTATGTGGCTGGCGCCCTAGGCACTTGAGCCATAGGCACTGAGCCTGGAACTTTGATTTTTGTGGGCTGCATTCCCAGGAGTAGGGTTGCTGAGTCAAGGGTGAAATTCATTTTTAATCATAGTAGATGCTGACAGATTCCCTTTCTGATTGCCATCAGTGATACATGAGTTTGCCCTTTCCCACATATCCAGCCAGCAGCATGTGAACCTGTGTAATTTGTGGATATAAAGGGATACCTCCATGTTATTTGCTTTTATTTTTGAGACAGAGTCTCAGTCACCCTGGGTAGAGTACAGGCATCATAACTCACAGCAATCTCAAATGCTTGGGTTTAAGTAATCCTCTTGCCTCAGCCTCCCAAGTAGCTGGGACTATAGGCCAATGCCTGTCTATTTTTAGAGATGGGGTCTTGTCTTTCTTTCTTTCTTTTTTTTTTTTTGAGACAGAGCCTCAAGCTCTGTCGCCCGGTAGGGTGCCATGGTGTCACAGTGCACAGCAACCTCCAACTCTTGAGCTTAAGCAATTCTTTTGCCTCAGCCTCCCAAATAGCTGAGACTACAGGTGCCCGCCACAACGTCCGGCTATTTTTTAGTTGTAGTTGTCATTGTTGTTTGTCAGGCCTGGGCTGGATTCGAACCCACCAGCTCTGGTGTATGTGGCTGGCACCTTAGCTGCTTGAGCTACAGGCACCAAGCCTAGAGATGGAGGTCTTGATCTTGCTCAGGCTGGTCTCGAACTCCTGAGCTCAAGCAATTTGCTTGCCTCAGCCTCCCAGAGTGCTAGGATTACAGATGTGCGCACTGGGCCCAGCCCCTTTGTTTTTCTTTTTGGTTTTTTTTTTATTTGTTTGTTTGTTTGTTTGTTGCTTTTTTTGAGACCAAGTCGAGCTTTGTCACCCTGGCTAAAGTGCCATGGTGTCATCATACTCACAACAATCTCAAATTCTTGGGCTCAAGTGATCCCTCTTGCCTCAGTCTCCTAAGTAGCTGGGACTGCCGACTACAGGCACCTACCACAATGCCCAGCTTCTTTTTCTATTTTTAGTAGAGATGGGTCTCGCTCTTGCTTCAACTGGTCTTGAGCACCTGAGCTCAAATGATCCACTTGCGTCAGCCTCCCTGCATGGTAGGATTACAGGCACGAGCCACGGTGCCCAGCCATGAACCTAAGCTGATCCTGTTTTCTCTGCTCAAAATCCTCTGATGGCTCCCATCTCATGCAGAACAAAAGTCATAGTTCTTGCAGTGGCCCACAAAGCTCCACACCATCTGTCACCCTGTCTATTGTCCCCATTTTATTCACTGACACTCTTTTTTCCCTCCTCATTCTATTGTTCAGGCCCAAGTGCAGTGGTGCGATCAGCTCACAGCAGCCTCAAACTCTTGGTCAAGCGATCCTTCAGCCTCAGCCTTCCAAGTTGGTGGGACTACAGGTGTCAGCCACTATGCCTGGCCACCACTCTTCCTTTTGCTAGGTCTGCTGTAACTACTGCCTTGCTGCAGCATGGTCCTGCTTTAGGACTTTGCCCCAGCTGTTCCCGCTGCCTGGCATGCCCTGCTGGGTTGGCTCCTTCTCATCGCTCACATGTCATATTCTCATCATGGACTTTCTTAAATACTCTGTTTAAAATTCCAAACAATTCCTCCTCCTTCCTACTACCAGCACTTTATAACTTCCTCCCCTGCATTTATTACTATCTATGCTTTCATAGTAAGTAGCTACTAGCCACATGTGACTCTTGAATGCTTGAAATGTGGGAATCCAAGTTTAGATGTGCTGTAAGTACAAAATACTTATTATTCTAGGATATATAGGAGGCCCAGAAAAAATACATAAAAAACTTTGAAGACTTAATATGGAGAAAGATAAAAGGAATGTAAAATGTCTCAGTAATTTTTACATCGATTACATGTTAAAATGATAATATTTTGGATATATGTGTATATTTATCTCCCATTGCAATTGTAACAAATTATCACAAACTTGGTATCTCAATAGAAGAAAGATTTTTTTTTTTTTGGAGACAGAGCCTCACGCTATCAACCCTGGGTAGAGTACTGTAACATCACAGCTCACAGTAACCTCTAACTCCTGGGCTCAAACAATTCTCCTGCCTCCGCCTCCCAGGTAGCTGGGATTACGGGCGCCTGCCACAACGCCTGCCTGGCTATTTTTTGGTTGCAGCGGTCATTGTTGTTTGGCGGGCCTGGGCTGGATTTGAACCGGCAGCTCAGGTGTATGTGGCTGGCGCCTTAGCCACTTGAGCCATAGGCGCCGAGCCAGAAGACAGATTTATTATCCTATAGTTCTCCAGGTCCAAAATGGATCCAACAGGGTTAAAATTAAGGTGTTGGCAGCCCTGCCTTCCTTCTGAAGACTCTAGGGAAGAGTCTATTCCATTGCCTTGTCCATCTTCTAGAAACTCCTCACGTTCCTTAGTTCAAGGCCGTCTTTATATCACACCTCTCTTTCTCTTTCTCTGACTTTCCTGTCAATTCTTTCCCTTATAAGAACCTGGTGTTGACACAGGCCCCAGCCAGATGATCCAGGATAATCTCCTCCTCTAAAGCTTCTTAACTTAGTCCCTTCTGCAAAGTCACTCTTGCCACAGAAGGTAACACATTCACAGGTTCTAGGAATTAGGATGTGGACATCTTTGGGGACCATTATTCTGCCTACCAAAGTTAGGTTAAATTAAATGTGCTATTAAAGTTAATTTTAGGGTGGTGCCTGTGGGCTCAGTGGGTAGGGCACCGGCCCCATATACCAAGGGTGGCAGGTTTGAACTTGGCCCCAGACAAACTGCAACAACAACAAAAAATAGCTGAGCGTTGTGGTGGGCACCTGTAGTCCCAGCTACTCGGGAGGCTGAGGCAAGAGAATCGCCTAAACCCAAGAGTTGGAGGTTGCCGTGAGCTGTGACGCCATGGCACTCTTCCAAGGGCGATAAAGTGAGACTCTGTCTCTAAAAAATAATAAATAAATAAATAAAAAAAAGTTAATTTTAGGGCAGAGCCTATAGCTCGGTGGGTAGGGCGTCAGCCACGTGCACCAGTGCTGGTGGGTTCGAACCCAGCCCCAGCCTGCTAAAAACAAAAAAATAGGCGGGTGCTGTGGTGGACGCCTGTAGTCCCAGCTACTTGGGAGGCTGAGGCAGGAGAATTGCTTAAGCCCAACAGTTGGAGATTGCTGTGAGCTGTGACACCACAGCTCTCTACCAAGGGCAACAAAGTGAGACTCTGTCTCACTTAAAAAAAAAAAAAGTAAATTTTATTTATTTATTTTGGTTTGCCTCTGTTGCCCAGGCTAGAGAGCTGCGACCACAGCCCAGCTTACTGCAACCTCAAACTCCTGGCTCAAGTGATCCTCCTGCCTCAACCTTCCAAGTAGCTGGGTCTACAGGTGCCTGCCATAAGCCAGGCAAGTTTTTCTATTTTTAGTAGAGATGGGGGTCTTGCTGTTGCACAGGTTAATGTTGACCTCACGAGCTCAAGGGATCCTCCTGCTGTGGCCTCCCAGAGTCCTAGGATTACAGGACTGAGCCATTGTCTGGCCCAAAGTTAATTTCATTTTACCATTTCTTTTTGTCTTTTTGAATGTGACTACCAGGAAGTTAAAAATTGCCTATGTGGCTTGCATTCTAGTTCTAATGGACAGCACTGCTTTATATATTTTGCTAGCACATTTATTATTCATCTCTCTCCTAATAATAGAACATAAGTTCTGAGGAGAAAGGGATTTTGTTTTATTTTCCACTAGCTCCTTGGCACTAGCACAGTTCTTGGCGCATAGTAAGCCCTCAATAATATTTGTTGAAGGCCAGGTGCGGTGGCTCATGCCTATAATCTTAGCACTTTGGGTGGCTGAGATGAGTGGATGGCCTGAGCTCACAGGTTCAAGACCAGCCTTAGCAACAGTGAGACACCACCCACCCCAAATGTCTCTAAAACAATAGCCAGGCATTGTGGTGGGCTCCTGTAGTTGCAGCTACTTGGAAGGCTAAGGCAATAGGATCACTTGAGCCCAAGAATTTGAGGTTGCTGTGAGCTACGATAACGTGGCATTCTATGAAGGGTAACAGAGTCAGATTCTGTCTCAAAAATATATATATATTTATTGAATAAATATTATAGATGTCTTTCCGACCTATCTTTTTTTTTTTTTTTTTTTGCAGTTTTTGCAATTTTTGGCCAGGGCCAGGTTTGAACCTGCCACCCCTGACATATGGGGCCAACATTCTACTCCTTGAGCCATAGGCACCACCCCTGATGACTTATGTTTGGCATGAACTCTCAGATACACCCTACTCCCACCTCACGGTTTGGCTTCCTCCTCCTCTCCCAGGGTCAGGAAGCCGGGTTGAATGAGGGAGGAAGGATTTGGAGCAGTTCTGGAGCAGTCCTTCCTAGAGGAAGGAGCAAGGCTGGTAAGAGAAAGAATCCCACTCACAAAGGATCTTCCAAGTGATGCACTCTCCATCAGGAGTGTGGGCCCCAGCTCAGCCCCTGTGGCTCAAGTGGCTAAGGTGCCAGCCACATACACCTGAGCTGGCGGGTTCAAATCCAGCCCAGGCCTGCCAAACAACAACGATGGCTGCAACCAAAAAATAGCTGGGCGTTGTGGTAGGCGCCTGTAGTCCCAGCTACTTGGGAGGTGGAGGCAGAAGAATCGCTTGAGCCCAGGAGTTGGAGGTTGCTGTGAGCTGTGATGCAATAGCACTCTACCCAGGGTGACAGCTTGAGGCTCTGTCTCAAAAAAAAGAGTGTGGGGCTGGTTATTTACATAGAGATGGATACCAGGCCCCATCCCCTGGTACAAAGTGATTAAGATGTGGTTGCCATGATGACCCCACATCCTCAGGACTGTGAGGTCTGTACCAGTCAAATGCTCTTTAGGTGAGATTAGAGTGATGTGAAATGAAAATAGCAGCATCGGGAAGAGCTAAACCCTCAGCTTTGAGGTTCTCAGATCACATTCTATCATCTGCTGTACTGGCTTGTTACACTCAATGGTAGACCCCCAGCTCTCGTCCCTCAGGCTTCTAGCTACTGTCCCTCCTTCCTCTCTCAGGATGTGGGCATTCAAAATGTAGAGATGATATTCCAATGCACTGGCCTCTCAGTTCCTTGACCTCTTCTCCTTCCCAAGTCTTGTCCTCCACATTCTCTAAGCCATTCACTTTCATGACTAGAGCCGAGACCTTGTCCCAATCACACTGGTTCCGTCCACAATCTCAATTTCTAGCATCCCACACTAGCACCAGTGTCCCAGCTCACTCTACCTGGTGTCTCAACTCCAGATTCCTTCAGTCCCACCAGGCCCTCCCATGTTCATTAATCTAACCACTGTCCACTGTCCATTCCCACTTCGAATACTCTGCCCCACCCCTCTTAGAGCCTCTGGCTGATCCTTGTAGTCTTTTCCTCGCCCCCACCCTCAACTCTCTTGCCTCCTCTCACTTCACTTGTCTCATAGGGAACCCCCCCCAGCTGTTCATCCACTGTAGGCTGCCTTCACCTGCTCAGCCAAACAATTGGAGAAAAAAGCCCAAACCTGTTGACAAGTCTCCCCTTAACTTCAGGTCTGAGACCTCAAGGGGCGAGCAGCTTATCTTACAGTTGAGTCTTGTAATTGCCCATAGTTCATTCCCCATCCAGTAACCATACACTTAAAAGAAAAAGTGTTTAAAAATTATT
>NW_003852547.1:3632219-3635065 GCF_000181295.1 Otolemur garnettii | reverse complement strand
TCTTGCCTCAGCCTCTCGAGTAGCTGGGACTACAGGTGCCCACCACAACACCCAGCTATTTTTTTGTTGCAGTTTGGCTGGGGCTGGGTTTGAACCCACCACCCTCAGTATATGGGGCCGGCGCCCTACCCACTGAGCCACAGGCACCACCCCATGTCTGGCTAGTTTTTCTATTTATTTATTTATTTATTTTTGAGACCAAGTCTCATTCTGTCTCTCTGGGTAGAGTGCTGTGGCATCATAGCTTATAGCAACCTCAGACTCCTGGGTTAAAGGAATCTTCTTGCCTCAGCCTTCCAAGTGGCTGGGACTACAGAAATCCACCATAATGCCTGGATGATTTTTCTATTTTTAGTAGAGATGGGGTTCTTGCTCATGCTCAGGCTGGTCTCAAACTCCTGAGCTCAAGCAATCTGCCTGCCTCTGCCTCCCAGAGTGCTAGGGTTATAGGTGTGAGCCACCAAGCCAAGTGATTATCTTTTAAAGGCTTTAGGTAGGGTAGGAGGGAAACAGTGTTTACTTTGGTGTGCTAGTGACTGTTGCAGGGTATAGTTCCAGCTGGCTTCCCCCTGAAACTGTTCTGTTGGTTTACCCGTTTAGCCTCCCTGGAGCCATGGTGCTTGCTAGTTCCTCATTTCTTCTGCCTGGGTACCAGAGGGGGCAGTTTCAGCAGAGGTCACTGAACAGCCAAGATGGAGTGCCTTATGCTCCAAATGGAGTGACCTGTGCTTGCTCTCTTTTTGGAATTCTTCTGACCAACCTATTGCTTTCATCTCTAAGAATCTGCCTATTCTAGATACCTCCCAGAACTGGACTCATACAGTATTTGTTTCTTTGTGTCTGGCTTATTTCTTTGCACATTTCCAAGACTCATCTATGTTAAAACACGTGTCCAAATTTCATTCCTTTTTCTTCCATCAGGGCATTTCTTTGTACGTATGTTTTACATTTCCAGAATAACAGGATTCTTCCCTCCTCTGTGTTTTTGTCTTGCTTCCTCTTGGTCCATGATGCCAGCTGTGGGTGTCAGTACAAATGAAAGCAGACTAATGGGACAGGAGTGGATTATGCAGCCATTCTAGGTCTTGGAGTTGCATGTCAGATCTGGGCCAGTCACTTCACATTTGTCTAACTTGCCTGTGACAGTTACAGGAATTCCCCAGCTCTGTGATGATCAGCAATTTCAAATTCACCAGTGTAATTAAACTTCATCAGCACAATTAGAAACCAGACAATGACTTTGGAGCACAGCCTAATGAAAACTTGGCATTTGTTTCTCTTTTCAACATTGTTGATGGTCTTGAGAGCATTGACCAGGACATTCATGGGAACATGATGGCAGCTTAGAAATACAGCGTCTCCTCTCAGTGGCCAAATCATATTCTGTTGCATGGATGAGATGAATGTACTCTATTTTGTTTATCCATTTACTTGTTGATGTATACTTGGTTGTTTCCTACATTTTGGGGTGCTTTTTCTGGTTTTCTTTTTTTATTTAAATAGAGTCTCACTCTGTCATTCAGGGTACAGTGCCATGGCATCATCATAGCTAACAGCAACCTCAAACTCTTGGGCTCAAGCCATCCTCCTGCCTCAGCCTCCTGAGTAGCTGGGACTACAGGCCCCCACCACAATGCCCATGTAGTTTTTCTATTTTTAGTAGAGACAGGGGTCTCACTCTTGCTCAGGCTGGTCTGGAACTCAGCAATCCATCTGCCTTGTCCTCCCAGAGTGCTAGGATTACAGGCATGATGTTTCCTACATTTTGAAATATCTTTTCCTGTCTCGTCAAACTCCTGTACCTCATACCTTCCCACTCAGTGAGAACCTTGCTTCCTACTTCACTGAGAAAAGATCCCACAGAAAGAAAATTTCCCCAGACTTCTACCAGCCATCTACCTGCCTTTCCTCTTATTGCTAGTTGTTTCAGTCATCTGCTATTCCATGCATAACAAACAACCCCCAAACTTAGTGATATAAAACAGCCGTTGTTGTCAGGAACTTCAACAAGGTACAGAAACTAACTGATGAGCACACATGTGCACAGAGGAAAGTAAAACTCAGTGGAAACCAGGAGGAAGTAGGGAGGAGATGGGGGAAAACCTACCTAGTGGGTACAATGAACACTATTTGGGAGATGTACACACTCATAACCCTGAAGCAAGCATTACAAAAGTGATCCATGTAACTAAAACCATTCATACCCTGGTAATATGTTGAAATAATAATAAAAAACAGAGTACAGTGGGCCCAGTGCAGTGGCTCATGCTTGTAATCCCAGCACTTGGGAGGCCAAGGCAGGTGGATTGCCTGAGCTCATAGGTTTAAGACCAGCCTGAGCAAGACATCATCTCTAAAAATAGCCAGATGTTGTGGTGGGTGCCTGTAATCCCAGCTACTCGGGAGGCTGAGGCAAGAGAATCTTCTTATGCCAAGGAGTTTGAGGTTGCTGTGAGCTATGATGTCATGGCACTCTACCAAGGGTGATGAGTGAGACTCTGTCTCAAAACAAAACAAAACAAACAAACAAACAAAACCCCAGAGTACAGCAAGGACAGTTCGTTTCTCTTCCCCAATGTCAGAGGGCTCAACTGGCAAGACTTGCACACAGTGGTTAACTTGATGGCTGGGAGTTGGAACCAGCTGAAGGAGCCTTCACTCCTCACAGTTGATGACTGTTGCTGGATGGAACCTCAGCTACTGAGCTGACAGCTAGAGCATCTTCATGAGGCCTTTCTGTGTGGGCTAGTTGAGCTTCCTTGCAGCATGGTGGGTGAGTTCTAAGAGTATCTCAAGAAAGCAAGTGAGAAGTGCCTAGCATTTGATGATGTTGCCTTGGAAGCCTC
>NW_003852547.1:3629792-3631781 GCF_000181295.1 Otolemur garnettii | reverse complement strand
TTGAGCCATAGGTGCCAAGCCCATCCTCTACCATACTTTATTGATCAAGGTAATCATAAAGCTCTGCCTAGGTTCAAGGGAAGGAAACATAACCCTCTCACACCATCCCTCCACACTCAAGGGGAAGAATGTCAAGGTCACACTTTAGGAAGAGTATGTGGGATTGGAGAGTTGTAGCCATCTCTGAAAGATTTCCTACCAATGATAAACTACATTCTTTCTTTTTTTTTTTTAATATTTTTTCTTAAAACCTCTCCTCCTCTTGAGCCCAGGTAACTTCACCTCTTGTCTACTCCAGGACAGTATTCCAGGTGGGGAGAAGTGGCTCACTTCTGAAATCCTAGCACTCTGGGAGGCAGAGGCAGGAGGATCACTTCAGCTCAGGAGTAGGAGACAGGCTTGAGCAAGAGCCAGCCCCCATCTCTACAAAAAATAGAAAAATTAGCTTCACAGGAACTACATTCCAGCCACTCTCCCTTCTTTTTCTTCTGCTTCTGTTCTAGAATCTGGGGATCCAAATCATTCCCATCAGCATGTTAGCCTGCTATTTGATTTTACCTGACTTTTCTGTCAAAAAAACTGACTCTCCAGCCCCTCGGTCCCAACCTGATTTTTCTCTCTATCTATCTATTTGTCTCTCTGTTTATCACCTGTCTCAGCAAACACCAGACCTTTGCCTATTTTGTTCACTATTATATTCCCAGCCCTTAGAACAGTGCCTATATATAGTAGATGCTCAGTATTTTATTTTATTTTTTTGAGACAGGGTCATGCTCTGTCACCCCAGGGTAGTGGCATCATCATAACTCATTGCCTCCCAGAGTGATAGGATTATAGACAAGAGCTACCATGCCCAGCTCAGCTAATATTTTTTGACAAACGTTTTGAGTGAAATTGGTAAATGACAGTTGCTTTGAGGAAAGGGGACTGAGTGGGCAGTAGATATGCCTTGTTTAAAAGTGTGAGCTGAGGCTGGATGCAGTGGCTCACATCTTTAATCCTAACACTCTGGGAGGCTGAAGTGGGTGGATTACTGGAGCTCAGGAGTTTGAGACCAGCCTGAACAAGAGCAAGCCCTTGTCTCTACTAAAAATAGAAAAAGTAGCCGGGCATTGTGGTGAGCATCTTGTAGTGCCAGCTACTCTGGAGGCTGAGTCAAGATGATCAGTTGAGCCCAGGAGTTTGAGATTGCTGTGAGCTATGATGCCATGGTACTCTACTCAGGGCAATGGAATGAGACTCTGTCTCAGAAAAAAAAATAACAAAAAAGCAAAGATACTAATTTTTTATGAGCAGCCTTTTGGGTTTTGAACCCTGAGCGTGTTTTACCCATTCAAATTAATAAATTGCATTATTTTTTTCAAAGCACCCCAGCACTTGGCACATAGTGAGTCAGCAGTTGGAAGCTGTGTTGTTATAAAGACGGGCAAACATAGGAGCTTTTTTCCTGGTTTCACACTTGGTCAGACTCCCCGCCCTTCCCCACCTCTGCCCTTCCCCTGCACATGCTCTGGCCTAGGAACCCGCCTCTCCTGTGAGCCTCCCCCACGATGCCTGCCACGTGGCCTTTGATCTGACCACTTCAGAGCCTTTAGGCAGCAGCCCATCAGAGGTGGCTGGGGACTGAGCCATCCTTTCCAGATGGGCTTTTGAGGATAAGATGAAAGCAGCTATCTCCAAGCCTGTGTGAGTGGCCATACGGGGAGCTGAGGAAGCCCCTGAGCTAGGCCCAGGAAAGGGGTAGGCTGAGGGGAGGCAGAGGCAGGGAGGCTTCCTTGGGCTTGCTGGCAGTATCAGCATGACCTGGGCATTTATTGAGCACTTACTTTATGCCCAGGCCTGTGATTGCAGTCCAGGGGTGGGGGCAGACAGTCACACGCCCAGAGAGACAACCTAGTAGGAACAGGGTGGAATGGGGGAACCCAGCTGATGCAATAAGGAAGGGTTTCCTGGAAGAGGGGACAATAAGTTCTTTTTTTTTTTTTTTTT
>NW_003852547.1:3627141-3628222 GCF_000181295.1 Otolemur garnettii | reverse complement strand
GCCCCATATGCTGGAGGTGGTGGGTTCAAACCCAGCCCCGGCCAAAAACTGCAAACCCCCCCGCCCAAATGCCTTCGTTTCCAGTTTCCGTGGACTCCTTTATGTCCTGCCTCCCTCACTAGGATGCAGCCTCTCCTCAGCCTCCGCTCCCTCATCCCTGGCAGGGCGCCTGATTAAGAGTAGATGCTGACAAAGATTTGTGGTATGAAGGAAGGAAGCCAAAGCCTCCAGAAGAAGGCCAGGTTTGGGGAGAGATGGAAGAAGGGACTCCAGAAAGAGGGATTGCTGCAGGCAAAAGTGTGGGGCAGAGGCTGGGCGAGGTGTCTCGTGCCTGTAATCCTAACACTCTGAGAGGCTGAGGCAGGTGGATTGAACTTGGGAGTTTGAGACCAGCCTGAGCAGAGTGAGAGACCCTGTCTCTGATAAAAATAGAAAAACTAGCCAGGTATTGTGGTGGGTGCCTCTACTTGGGAGGCTAAGGCAGGAGGATCTCTGGAGCCCAAGTTTGAGGTTGCTGGGAGCTGTGAGCCCATGCCACTCTACCCAGGGTGACAAAGTCTAAAACAAAAAAACGTGAGTCAGAGAGAGAGCAGGTGTTTCAGGGACCCTGAGGAGGTCGTGTCCAGCTGGCAAGAGGGGAGAGGAGGAGGGCAATGGTAGAGGCTGGATGTAAGTCAGCTCCTTCTTTCATAGACTGTAGAAAGGACTTAGAGCTTTTATTTGAAGGATAGTTGAAGGCGAGGGGATGCTTTGGGGGTCTCTTTAGGCAGGGGCAGAAGTGGTTCCGGGAGGTGACTTTTCTGGGAAACCTTCAAGCTGGCTTGGAGAGGCTAAGCATGAGGGACAGGCTTCACTTCCTACAGCCTTCAAAGGGCACCTGGCAGAACATTCCATGGCAGTGCCTTCTGGAACAGACTGTGACGACTTGGCAGTCCGAACTGTCCTCACTCCCAGGTTGTCACTGACCCTGCCTCCTCCAGTCTCCTGGCAGCCTAGGCTCACCCTCGTCTGTCCCTGCTCCTTGGCATCCTGAAAAAAATTTAGCAATCTGCAGGTACAGTTTTTGTTTTTTTTTTTTTTT
>NW_003852547.1:3613963-3627121 GCF_000181295.1 Otolemur garnettii | reverse complement strand
GAGACAGAGTCTCACTTTGTCGCCCTTGGTAGAGTGCTGTGGTGTCACAGCTCATAGCAACCTCCAATTCCTGGGCTTAGGCGGCTCTCTTGCCTCAGTCTCCCAAGTAGCTGGGACTATAGGCACCCACCACAATGCCCAGCTATTTTTTTTGCAGTTTGGTTGGGGCCGGTTCAAACCGCTACCCTCAGTATATGGGGCTGGCGCCCTACCCACTGAGCCACAGGCACTGCCTAGGGGGGCAGGCACTTTTTATAGAACACTTGAGAAAGCGTTAATAAGTAATTGGAGGCACATGGCACATTTGCACAGCCACAGGAAGGGATACAGCAAAATTCTTCTGCTCTCCCCTCTTCCTTTTCCTCATGTCCCTTCCAGGATGCATTGGAACCTCCACCCAGCCTCTTTTATCCTGTCCTGAAAGGCCCATTTGGGGAGGTGGCCAGCGCCAGTCACCTCTGATGGGCTGCAGGCCCGAGGCGAAGGCTCTGAAGTGGTCACATCAAATGCCATGTGGGCGGGTGTCATGGTGGAAGCTCAAAGGAGATACAGGTTCCAAGGCCTGAGCTTCTATAGGGGAAGGGATGGGAGGGGAGGTGGCCTGAGTGTGGAACCATCAAACTGGCCCAGTTTCTTGTGTTTTCTCCCAGAGATTATCTATCCTCTGTAAGCACAGACAGAAATACTATTCAGATCAGTCATGTGCTTCTGCATCTTATATTTTTCTTAGCAGTATATTCTTTTATTCCACATGTGCTTTTTTTTTGTTTGTTTTGTTTGTTTGTTTGCAGATTTTGGCCGGACTGGGTTTGAACCTGCCACCTCTGGCATACGGGGCCGGTGCCCTACCCCTTTGAGCCACAGGTACCGCCCCACATGTGCTTGTTGAGCATCTGTTATATGCCACTCACTGTTCTAGGCACTGGGGATATGGCAAACAAAAAACAAAACAGACCAAGTTTCCTATCATGGAAGTGACATTCTAGTGGGGGAGATAGTGTTACATATAAGTAAAATGACACTTACATTTTAACATCAAGAAGTAGGTTGTATGGCCTGGTAACTGTTATTGATACAACAGAAAGCAGGTAAAGAAGTTAGGAGTGTTATGTAAGCAGGTTTCATTTGTTTGTTTGTTGTTGTTGTTATTGTTGTTTTAGCTTTTGTTTTTTGAGACAGAGTCTCACTCTGTCACCCAGGCTAGAGTGCCTTGGGGTCATTATAGCTCACAGCCGCTCAGACTCTTGGACTCAAAACATCTTGGCTCTGTGCCTGTAGCACAATAGTTATGATGCCAGCCATATACACCAAGGGTGGTGGGCTCAAACCTGGCCCTGGCCAGCTAAACAACAATGACAACTGCAACAAAAAATAGCCAGGCATTGTGGCGGGCGCCTGTAGCCCCAGCTACTTGGGAGGCTGAGGGAAGAGAATCGCTTAAGTTCAAGAATTTGAGTTTGCTGTGAGCTGTGAGGCCACAGCACTCTACCGAGGGCAACATATTGAAACTCTGTCTCTAAAAATAAAGGATATTTTGCCTCAGCCTCCTGAGTAGCTGTGACTATAGGCACCCACCACAACACCTAACTAGTTTTTCTATTTTTTTACTAGAGACTCACACTTGCTTAGGCTGGTCTCAAACTCATGAGCTTACGCAATCCACCCTCTTCTGCCTCCCAGAGTTCTGGAATTACAGGCATGAACAACTGGTGACAGGTCTCATTTGGTTTTTCCTCCTTTGGAGAAAGGCCTGAAGGAGGTAAGGAAGCCAGCAAAGTAGTTACTGGGGATAAGGATGAGCACAGCAGGGTGGAAAGCAAGTTCAAAGGCCTTGAGTAGAAGTGAGTCTGATGTGCTGGGGACCAGCAAGGACAGCAATGCGGCTGCACAGGAGTGAGAAAAAGACCGAGAGACACAGAGCCTTCTAGGCCATTTTCCAAAATGTGCTTTTTGCCATCTCCTCTTGGAGATCCTTCTGGGTCTCAGTGTGTACTGGGACCAGCTCTCAAGAGCAGATTGCTAAACTTTTGAGAATTTCGCAAGCCAGTTGTTAAACATAGCTATTATTTATTTATTTAGTTATTTTTTTTTTTGAGACAGAGCCTCAAGCTATTCCCCTGGGTAGAGTGTTGTGGCATCACAGCTCACAGCAACCTCCAACTCCTGGGCTCAAGCGAGTCTCCTGCCTCTGCCTCCCAAGTAGCTGGGACCACAGGCGCCCGCCACAACGCCTGGCTATTTTTTGGTTGCAGCCATCATTGTTGTTTGGTGGGCCCAGGCTGGATTTGAACCCGCCACCTTGGGTGTATGTGGCTGATGCCTTAGCCGCTTGAGCCACAGGCGCCAAGCCAAACATAGCTATTATTAAAAACTGAATTATACAAACTTGCGGGCAAAAAGTTATATTAAAAATAAAGATAGGACCAGTCGAAGTGGCCCATGCCTGTAATCCCCACATTTTGGGAGGCTGAAGTAGGAGAATCACTTGAGGCCAAGAGTTCAAGACAAGCCTAGACAGTATAGTGAGATTCTGTCTCTACAAAAAAATTTTAAGAATTAGCAGGGTGGCACATGCCTGTAGTCTCAGCTACTAGGAAGGCTGATGCAGAAGGATTGTTTGACCCCAGGAGTAACAGTGAGCTATGATTGTGCCACTGTACTCTAACCAAGGTGATGGAGTGAGACCCTGTCTCTAAAAATAATTTAAAAAGATAAATAGTCAAAATGTATTGCTTTCTAATTATTTTACTACATTTTACTATTACCTATGCTCTTGAGGTTATTTACGTGTATTGTGAGTACATGGTGGCAATTTGACATAATGCTGGATTATTGCTTATCTCCTCCAAATTCTACATGCAATGACATCATTAGATGTAGAGTTTGGTGAGAGTATTTATACCACAGAAATTGGCAAACCCTACAACTCAGGCCTGCCTTCTCCCTGAGAGCTGATGGCTAAGTATATACCAGTGTACCACAGCAATGCATATATGAAGACGTGGCTCATTTTTTTGTAAAGCTGTGTAGTGCTCCATTGCATGGATGGGCCACAAAGTATTTGCCCGTCCCTTTCCGATGCTTGTTTGCTTATTCTTATCTTTTGTTTATGCAAACAAGGCTGCAGTGCTTTCCCATGTACAAGGCTAGGTAGCCCTGGGATAAATCCCTCAAAGAAAAATTTCTGTGTCAAAGGGTGTGGGAGGTTCTAATGTTAATGTCTGTTGGCTAATGGCATTCCATGGAGGCTGTACCCAGTTCTGTACCCACCAGCAAATGTACCAGAGTGCAGAGGCTTCTTCTTAAGACTCAAAGTTGAGGGTGGCACCTGTGGCTCAAAGGAGCGGGGTGCTGGCCCCATATGCCAGAGGGGGTGGGTTCAAAACCTGGCCTGGCCAAAAACAAGACTCAAAGTTGATTGTGTCACCGAGCAGCTTACACTGTTTGGTGGTTGCCGCTTCTTCTGGAATGAAACTTTTGGATTTCCTCTGCAGTCAGGACTAGTCCCTTTCCCTCACTATGGTGGTCTGCACCATGACCACCTCGTGATCCTTTGTACATTTTACATTAGTGCTACCTTGATGATTTGCTGTCTGTTCCCTGATATGGATTATGTTCCCGCCCACTCTTGCTTGCTCATGCCTGTCCCCTGTCTGGGAGCTCACTGCCCAGGGCCTCATAGCCAGGCCAAATCTATTTGTCCATCCCCTGTGCCACTGTGGCTTCTTTCTGTTTCAAGAGGCTGAGAACAGCCAAGCATGGTGGCTAACACATGAAATCCTAGCACTGTAGGAGGCTGAGGCAGGTGGATTACTTGAGCTCAGGAGATCAAGAGCAGCCTGAGCAAGTAAAGAGCAAGACTCCTCTTTACTAACAACAGGAAAAAAAAAAAAAACTAGCTGGGTATTGTGGCAGGTGCCTGAAGTTCTAGCTACTTGGGAGGCTGAGGCAGGAGGATTGCTTGAGCTCAGGAAATCAAGATCAGCCTGAGCAAGTAAAGAGCAAGACTCCTCTTTACTAACAATAGGAAAAAAAAACCTAGCTGAGTATTGTGGCAGGTGCCAGAGGTTCTAGCTAGTTGGGAGGCTGAGGCAGGAGGATCACTTGAGCCCAAGAGTTTGAGGTTGCTGTGAGCTATAATGATGCTATGGCAACAGAGGGACACTGTCTCAAAACAAACAACAACAAAAAAAATAAGGTGCAAATCCGACTGTACTGTCTTCAGCAAAGTCAAGAATTGATTGGCTCACCTTAGTGAAAAAACGTTGAGCTGCCTGGCTTCAAGCATTTGAATGATGCTGTGAGACTTTATCAGACCCTTCACTAGCACCCAGCTTTGTCATGTTATACACACACACACACACACACACACACACATGTATGAGGCAGGTGGATTACCTGAGCTCACAGGTTTGAGACCAGTCTGAGACAGAGCAAGACCTTGTCTCTAAAAATAGCTGGGTATTGTGGTGGGTACCTGTAGTCCAAGCTATTTGGGAGTTTGAGGCAAGAGAATCACTTAAGCCCAAGAGTTTGAGGTTGATGTGAGCTATGATGCTAAGGCACTCTACCAAGGGTGACCAAGTGACAATCTGTCTCAACAAAATAAATAAATAATAAAATAAAAAATAAAACAAACTGACATTTTGAAAAAAAACTTGGGTGGAATGTATGTTGATGTCCTTCTCAGGCTGTGTGAGATTTGTGACCTCTCTGTTGTTCTGTGTGATTTGTGTCCCTATTGGCACTCCCAGAGCTATGGCAGTTGCATGCATAAGACCTTCAGCAGCTCATGGCTGCTCCCTGGCCCTTTCATTAACTTGCTATGGGAGGTCGAGACTCAGTTTCCTTGTCTGACCGAGACAGGATTAGATCTGTTGGTTTCCAGTGTACCCTCAAATTTCATAGGCCCAGACATCACTTGAATCTTAGGAGAGAACCCTTTCACCCTGCCCTTCCCACCCCAAATGCTGGAGCTCTTCCCCAGCTCTGCCAGGACTTTGGCCTGAGCCTGTTAATCAGCACTCAGACTACTCCTCCTGCTAAGGTGCAAACTCTAACACCCTTCAGATCCAGGCTTTTGGCAAGCCTCTCACTCCCCTCAGAAAGGAAGGGAGAGAGTGAATCTTTGGACCTTCTGCCTGGGGTCTAGCCAGTCTCAAACAGTGAGGGGAATTTACTAAAGGGCTTCTCCAGTCCCAGGAGGTGTGAGGCCAGCAATGTCTTCCAGACTCAAATGTCCTGGTCCTAGCCCTGCTCGGTGGCTCATGCCTGTAATCCTAGCACTCTGAGAGACTGTGGCAGGAGGAACTCTTGAGCTCAGGAGTTCAAGACCAGGCTGAACAAGAGCAAAACTCCATTGCTACTAAAAATAGAAAAAAACTAGCCAGGTGTTGCAGTGCATGCCTGTAGTCCCAGCTACTAGGAAGGCCGAGGCAAGAGGATTTCTTTAGCCCAAGAGTTTGAGGTTGCTGTGGGCAATGACAGCATGGCACTTTACCAAGGGTAACGGAGTAAGACTCTGTCTCAAAAAAAAAAAAAAAAATATGTTGACTCGGTGCCTGTGGCTGAAGTGGCTAAGGCACCAGCCACATACACCTAAGGTGGTGGGTTCAAATCCAGCCTGGGCCCGCCAAACAACAATGACGGCTGCAACCAAAAAATAGCCAGGCATTGTGGTGGGCGCCTGTGGTCCCAGCTACTTGGGAGGCAGAGGCAGGAGACTCGCTTAAGCCCAGGAGTTGGAGGTTGCTGTGAGCTGTAATGCCACGGCACTCTACCCAGGGGGACAGCTTGAGGCTCTGTCTCAAATAAAAAAAAAATGTCCTGTTTCTTCATGCCAGCCACCCTCAGGGATGACACCCACACAGTCCTGTGAATGGGCTGTGTGATTTTCTCTTCCCAGAATTGTCCCCTCAGGCTCTCAGGACAGGGATATTTCTCTTTTTCCCTTCATCTGGCTGTGTCTCCTCTGAGGGCCCAGTGTATGACCTGACTTTCTACTTCTTTCTTCTTCTGACAGGGCCTTGCTCTGTTATCCATGTTGGAGTACAATGGTGTGATTGTAGCTCATAGCAACCTCAAACTCCTGGGCTCAAGCAATCCTCCTGCCTCAGTATCCTAAGTAGCTGCACCCACCATAATGCACTTTTCTACTTTTTGTGGAGATGGGATCTTGCTATGTTGCTCAGGCTGGTCTTGAACTCCTGGTCTCAAGTGATCCTCCTTCCTCCACCTCCACCTCCCAAAATGCTGGGATTATAGATGTGAGCCACCTGGCCCTGACTGTGCCTGGCCCTAACTCACTTCTGACCAGGGTTGTCTAAAGTGAAAAGTTAATAATCATGGTAATAAAAGCCCTTCCAATATACTGATCTCTTCTGGCATTGTCAAGGCCTATGTTAAGGGCTTTTGCACCTGGTTTTGTTTTTTCATCCTGCTGCCTCTGGGGTGGGTGCTACTTTTTTTTTGTTTCAGAGATGAGGACCTGAGGGTCAGGGAAGGAATCCCTGGCTCAAAGTCAGATAGGCAGTGGGAGAGCCCATCTCTCTGCCCCCACCCTCTCCAAAGTGAAGGGCAGGGGCGGGGCACTCCCAGCCAATCCTGGACCAAACCCTAAGGCCTCCCCATCTAGGTTCACCCAACCTCTCCTCCCTATCCTATCCTGTCACCTTGGAAACATTGAATGTCTTTCGATCCAGGTCACCTGAGCCCTGGGACACTACAGGCCTTGCTTGCTATTAAGGCACCCATTCTGGGAAATAGCCCTCTGGCCTTGGCTGGATCTGAGGGGAAGGGGTGAGGGCGGCTCCTGACACCCCAACTCTGGGCCTCAAGGCTCAGAAACACAAGTTACTGTTGCAACACAAGCCAGCCAGGCCAGACAGCCTACAACTGGGGAGGCAAGGCTGAGCAGCCCAGATAGGCTAGCTCTTAAATAAATAATTAGAAAGGCAAGAAGGGCAGGCAGGCCATTCTTTAGTTCCTCAGGTTTGAAAGTGTGAAACTCCTCAGCCTCGACCCATATTCCTGGAGCCTCTGCAGTGTGTCTGACCCTGTGCAGGGCTGTGCTGGGGACACAGTGGAAGTGGAGACAGCCCCCACCCTTATTCCATTGGAGGGGGCAGACATATCCCCAAACAGTGGCTGTCCAGGGACAGTAGGTCAGGAAAGGGGAGTCTAGGGGTCTGGAGGAGCCTGGAGGGACACCTGACCCAGCGTGGGGATGTGGAGGACAAGGGGATCCTTGAGTGGAAATCTGAGGATTCTGGTCCAGTGAAGAAAAAGGTGTGTGGGGAAAGAGGCTGATGAGGTAAGGTTGGGAGGGGTGGAACACGGTGGACTTGGGAGACCAGTGTTTTTCAAATGTTTTTGAACCAAAGACACCTTACACAATAGAATATGTGTTATACTTGCAATCTAGTGTGTATGCACACACATGCATGTAAGTTAGATAAACTTTCATGAAATAATAATTACTCTTGGAATTATTTCATGAAATAATAATTACTCTTATAATACGCTCTGATATTTAGTTTTTTATTTGTTGTTGTTTTATTATTTTTAATTAATTAGTATACTCTGATATTTAGTTTTTTGTTTTCTGTTTTATTATTATTATTTATTTTTATTTTTTTTTTTTTGCAGTTTTTGGCTGGGGCTGGGTTTGAACCCCCTGCCTCCGGCATATGGGGCCAGCACCCTACCTCTTTGAGCCACAGGCGCCACCTTGTTTTGTTATTTTTTTAATCAATTTATTTATTTTTGAGATAGAGTCTCACTTTGTCACCCCTGTAGAGTGCTATGGTGTCATAGCTCACAGCAACCTCTAACTCTTGGGCTCAAGAGATTCTCTTGCCTCAGCCTCCCAAGTAGCTAGAACCACAGGCTCCTGCCACAATGCCCAGCTATTTTTAGAGTGGGGTCTAGCTCTGGCTCAGGCTGGTCTTAAACCTGTGAACTCAGGTAATCCACCCACCTCGGCCTCCCAGAGTGCTGGGATTACAGGCATGAGCCACTAAGCCCAGCCTGTTGTTGTTTTAGAGACAGAGTCTCACATCAGCCTAGCTCATAGTGACATGAGATTTCTGGGCTCAAGCAATCCTCCCACCTCAGTCTCCCAAATAGCTGGGACTATGGACACACACCACTGTGCCTGGCTAATTTTAATATTTTCTGGAGGGAGAAGGTTTCACTATATTGTTCAGGCTTGTCTCAAATGTCTAGCTTCAAGTGATTCTCCTGTCTCAGATTGCTAGGATTGCAAGCATGAGCTCTTGTTCCCAGACTTACATTTAATATTTTTAAAAACTTAGCTGTTTGATTGAGATTCATTAATTTATTTCATGCCAGACTAATAGGTTGACTGACTCATGAGGATTTTTTTCCTCTCTTTTTTGGTAAAGGAGCAAGATCAAAAAAGGGATTTGAAAATATTGATGTACAGACCATTCTAAGAACCCCTGAAGTTCAATCAAAGGAGTAGAGTTTTAGAATCAGCAAGTGTGATAGTCTTTAGAGCTCTTCCTCGATATTCTCATTTTCTTCTTCTGAGCACATGGTAGGATTTGACTTCCTTTCCTTTTGAAGTTAGGATTCATCAGCTAACTTGCTTTGGCCAATGAAACATCAGAGAAGTGATATGTTGCTTCTGGGTGGAAGGCTTTAAGAGTCAGACCACAATTCATCATATTATCATGTTGCTGATGGAGGTTGCTCTGTCAGCCTGGTAGAGCCCTGGGTTGACACCAGATGAATATAGCATTATCAAGAAACAACCTTTGTTATTGCAAGCCACTGGGTGGTAGGCACTGTTTGTCACTGCAGCAGAATGTAGCCTATACTGACTGAAGCAGCAAGGAAGCAAAATGTTCCCACAGGAAAATATGTTTCCCTTGTTAAGTCAAACAAGCCAAAAGGGTGGGCACATTTTTCTTTGTCAAGAAAACTGGTCAAGAACCAGTTGAAGCAGTTGACTTGTGTTTAGAGGCAAAGCTGTAAAAACAGAATGTTATCTTTTTTTTTTTTTTTTTTTTTCAGTTTTTTTTTTTTGACTGGGGCTGGGTTTGAACCTACCATCTCTGGTATACGGGGCCGGTGCCCTACTCCTTTGAGCCACAGGTGCCACCCTCTATTTTCTTTTATTCAGAGAGAAAGTTTAGAGCACCTACAAAGAGAGTTGGAACTGGCTCCCTCTCATAAAAGAACAGAGATGAGAGAGATCAACAGTATGTATCTTTTTTTTTTTTTTTTTTTTTGAGACAGAGCCTCAAGCTGTCGCCCTGGGTAGAGTGCTATGGCATCACAGCTCACAGCAACCTCCAACTCCTGGGCTCAAGCGAGTCTCCTGCCTCCGCCTCCCAAATAGCTGGGACCACAGGCGCCTGCCACAACGCCCGGCCATTTTTTGGTTGCAGCCATCATTGTTGTTTGTCGGCCCGGGCTGGGGATTCGAACCCGCCACCTTAGGTGTATGTGGCTAGCACCTTAGCCGCTTGAGCCACAGGCGCTGAGCCAGTATGTATCTTTAAATACGAGATTTACCCTCAGAGATGTGAGATATCCATTCAAGGAGAGTGGAGCCATTTCCTTTTAAGCTCATGGAGAGACGTAAATGCAAAGCTGAGGGAGGAGAGAGGCCTCTTGGGGACTTCTGATCACCAGTCTGATGGAGGAGGTTGAGGCTCTGGTGTTACTGGATCCTTCCTGCTTGCAAACACCAGGCTTCTCAGGGGCAACAACTTTCAGAACAATACCGACGTCTCTGGTGGTAAACTAAGACCAGGAAAGGCAGCTCTGTAGAGTCCACATTCCTCCTCACTCAGACCTGTCTCCTCCTGGGCCCTTTCTCCCTCTTTCTAGAGCTGCAGGCCTTTTGCCCAGTGAAATTGAAATCCAGGAAGGAGGCTGGGCAAGTGGGAAGAAAGCTGGCTGAGACCAGCTGGTATATTTCCCTCTCCAGGCAGGAGATGGGCAGGGGTGGGGCATTCCTAGCCAATCCTGCCCTTAAGCCTGCCCCTCTTGGCTCATACTTCCCTTCCCCTCCCTAAGGTTCTAGGACTCTAGAGTCTCCTGGGTCCTGAAGCCTCTTCCCATCAGTATGTCTTCCTGTGTGGTACATTTACCTTTGGAGTGAATGGGCAGTGACTGGACTGAGCCCGGCCTTGGGCCCCTTCTCAATACCCTGGGGCTCAGATTACCTGGAGGGCTGCCAGAAGCTTCCCACCTCCAGCCCTGCCACCTGCAGCCACAGCACATGAAATCCAACTCCTGCTCCCTGGAGCTTCTCAGGGCTTCCTTCACCCAGTGGTCCCTGGGTCCTCAGCACCCCTGGGGGCAAATACCCATTTTCTGGGTCTATACCTAAAAAAGAACTCCTTTTTCCTTTTCCCTTATATATACATAATCTTTATCTGCAAAAGGTCATTATAACTTAAAATATTATGGGGCTGTGGTTTACTACGCACCAACCAAAGTGCTTTTTTTTTTTTTTTCCTAATTTGAGACAAAGTCTCACCCTGTTGGCCAGGCTAGAGTATCCTGGACTGAGCCTAGCTCACAGCAACTTCCAGTTTCTGGGCTTCAGTGATCCTCCTCCTTCAGCCTCCTGAGTAGCTAGGACCACAGGCACCCACCACATAGTCTCATCTTTGTTCAGTGTGGTCTCTCTCTCTCTCTCTCTTTTTTTTTTTTGTTAAGCACACAGCTCACAGCAACCTCCAACTTCTGGGCTCAAGCGATTCTCTTGCCTCTGCCTCCCAGGTAGCTGGGACTACAGGCGCCTGCCACAACGCCTGGCTATTTTTTGTTGTAGCCATCATTGTTGTTTGGTGGGCCCAGGCTGGATTCGAACCCACCAGCTCAGGTATATGTGGCTGACACCTTAGCCGCTTGAGCCACAGGCGCTGAGCCTCAGTGTGGTCTCTTATCTCACCCTCCCAGAGTGCTAGAATTACAGGCAGGAGCCACCACGCCTTGTCTCAAAGTCCTTTATATACTTGCTCTGGGACTGTTCAGAAAGTATCCAGCCACACACTATGACAAATAAAGACATAAGGCCAGATGCAGTGGTTCACACCTGTAATCCCAGCCCTCTGGGAGACAGAGGCAGGTGGATTGCCTGAGCTCACGAGTTCAAGATCAGCCTGAGCAAAGTGATACCCTAGTCTCTACTAAATAGGAAAATTAGCCAGGGATTGTGGTGGGTGCCTGTAGTCCCAGCTACTAGGGAGGCAGAGGCAAGAGAATTGCTTGAGCTCCCATTGCTGGGAGCTACGGTGCCACAGCATTCTACCTAGGGTGGCAAAGTGAGATTCTTGTCTCCAAAAAAGAAGAAAAGAATATAGAAAAATAGAGGCATGTGTGGCTGGATACTTTCCGGACAACCCCGTATATGAACTCAGTTCACCTCTCCATGATCTCCCAGGCAGAAGCTATGAGTAACACCATTTTATAGTCAAGCAAACTGAGGCTGGAGAGTCCTTTAGCCCCAGGTCACTTAGCTGCTGCATAGCAAGCCACATACAGAACTAAGAAGATTCACATTCTCTGCTCTAAACCTCAAAGCCACATCTTTCCTTCCTGAGTTTAGCAGTTTCTGCAAGTTCTTGTATAGCCAATGCATTTAAAACAGTTGCTGTTGTGTGTTCATTTGCTTTGCCCCACAGAGGCAGTGGTGCCCCATCCTATATACATTCTCCTGCCACTTGCTGTTTCCCCTTTAAAGATATTTTTTGACCACCTGATTTATTATTATTATTAGAGACGGAATTTCACACTATTGTCCAAGCTAGAGTGTCGTGGTGTCATCATAGCTCACACAACCTCTAACTCTGCTATGGCATCACAGCTCACAGAGCTCTCTTGCCTCAGCCTCCTGAGTAGCTGGTACTACAGGCATCCGCCACTATGCCCAGCTATTTTTTCAATTTTTTTTTTTTTTTTTGAGACAGAGCCTCAAGCTGTTGCCCTGGGTAGAGTACCATGGCATCATAGCTCACAGCAACCTCTAATTCTTGGGCTCAAGTGATCGCTTGCCTCAGTTTTTCTATTTTTAGTGGGGAAGGGGGAGTCTCGCTTCTGCTCAGGCTGTTCTCGAACTTGTGAGCTCAAGCTCTCCATCTGCTGAGCCACCTGCCTCAGCCTCCCAGAGTGCTAGGATTACAGGTAGCCACAACACCCGGCCTACTTTTTCTATTTTTAGTAGAGTTGGGGTCTTGATCTTGCTCAGGCTGGTCTTGCATTCCTGAGTTCAAGCAATCCACCTGCTGAGCCACCTCACCTGGCCCACACTTGCTTTATTATTGAAACCTGTGCTCTATCTAATTCCTCACCTACTCTCCTGCATACTTCTGGGCATACATGCATACATGTTTTCCCCTGCTGCACATACTGCTTTGTGATGATGAGTTGCAAGCAAGATAATCCACTTGACCTGCTTGTTTATTTATGTATAGTACTTTTTGACAGTCTCTCCACTGCTAGATTATCAGTATCAGCAGACAGGGGGTCTTCATCTATTTTGTTCATGGCTACATTCCCAGCACATTCTTGATGCTTGATAAATACTGGTTGGAAGAATCATGGTGGACAGTTCCATGTCAGTGTATCTGTCTCATTCTATTTAATGTCTCTTAGTTTCTATGGATGTTGTTTGTTGAATGAATTACTGAATGGACAGGTGCCCAGCTGAAGAATTTGGATTTTATCCTGAGGGAAGCCACCAGGGCCATTCGGCGGGGGGTGGGGTGGGGGGGGGACTAGGTTAGATCTGTGCTTTGAGATACTCCAGACTCTGTTCAACTCTGGGGCATTGCATGGAATACTCTTTATCTGGAATATTCTTTTTCCAGGGCTTGGTCCTACTCCTTTATATCCTACCTCCAATGCTTCCTCCTCCTCCAGGATGCCTTCTATAATTTCCAAGCTTGGTCAAGCATCCTTTTTGGGCTCCCCCATCCCAGCCCTGCCCACTCTGTCATCACCGTCTCAGGATGGGTCTGTCTCCCCAACTGGAGTTTGAGTCCCAGAGCAAGGACTGTCTTGGTTCCTACTGCCACCCATCTCAGGATGCAACACTGTGCTCAGAATAAATGTCAGTTGCAGGAAATGCCTCTGCTTGGGGAGGAGCTGAGTGCAGGGGAAGCTGTGGTGTTCCAA
>NW_003852547.1:3613391-3613883 GCF_000181295.1 Otolemur garnettii | reverse complement strand
TTGAGCAAGGGTAAGACCGTATCTCTAGGCTGGGCACAGTGGATCACGCCTGTAATTCTAGCACTCTGGGAGGCCCAGGTGGGTGGATTGCTTGAGCTCACAGGTTCGACACTAGCCTGAGCCAGAGCAAGACCTCATCTCTAAAAATAGCCAGGCATTGTGGCAGGTGACTGTAGTCCCAGCTACTCAGGAGGCTGAGGCATTAGAATCACAGATAGCCCAAGAGTTTGAGGCTGCTATGAGTTATGATGCCACGGCACTCTATCGGGGGCAACAAAATGAGACTCTGTTTAAGAAAAAAAAAGGGAAAGACCTAGTCTCTACTAAAAATAGAAAAACAAGCCAAGTGTTCTGGCAGATACTTGTAGTCTCAGCTACTTGGGAGGCTGAAGCAAGAGGGTCGCTTGAACCCAGGAATTTGAGGTTGCTATGAGATATGACTCCACACACTCTACCAAGGGTAAGAGTGAGACTCTGTTTCAAAAAAAGGCT
>NW_003852547.1:3611353-3612840 GCF_000181295.1 Otolemur garnettii | reverse complement strand
GCCTGTAGTCCCAGCTACTTGGGAGGCTGAGGCCAGAGAATCGCCTAAGCCCAGGAGTTGGAGGTTGCTGTGAGCTATGATGCCACGGTACTCTACCAAGGGTGAGAAAGTGAGACTCTGTCTCTACAAAAAAAAAAAATAAATAAAAAATAAAAAGGAACACCTGAGTTCAAATCCCTGCTGCCAGGGAGTGGGTTTGGATGAAAACAAACCTCATTACTCTTATCTGCTTCCAATTTCGGAAACTGAGTGAGGTGATCACACTAGATTAGTGTAGATGAGATAAATCTGACAGCATGTCGAACAAAGCAGGAGGTTACTCCTCCTGCTGCCTCGGGGATTTGCACCTGCTCTTCCTTTTGCCTGGGATGTTCCCAAGTTAGGCCCGGTGGGCTGCTTCTTATCATGCAGACCACAGTGCAAATGTCACCTCCCTCCAGTGGCCATCCTGACCATCACTCTCAGATAGTGCTTTTGCTTTCTCCCAACACTTATCTCCAACTGACTGCCCAAGTTCATTTCTTCATCTTCCCTCACTAGAATGCAAGCTCTAGCAGGCAAGAGTTTTGTTTTTTCTCTTACTATTGAATCCGTAGCATTTTGAACAGAGCTTGGCCCTACGAATTCTCAAGGAATTTGTTGAATGAATGCATGGCAATGTCCCATTTGTGTTTTGCATTGAGGGTGCCTGTGTGCATGATCATGTTTAGGCTCACATGGACACTAGGACAAATTAGAAACTGATGTCCACTGGTAAGTGGTGGAGTTAGGATTTGAATCGTGTCTGCATAACTTTGGTGCCCATGCTAGAACAAAACACATGGGAGGAATTTGTTGAATGAATGTGACTTCAGACCAGGAAGTTGCTATGGGGGTGGAGCCTTTCTTAAGTAGGTGGTATTGAGGTTATGAGGTTTTGAGAGGGGAGCACGTAGGTATGGAGGCCACACAAGCCTGGGGGTTTTGCCTTCAGAGCCTGGGCACATTCTCAGCTCAGCCTGGTCTTGGTGTCTCAGATCCTTCAGGATTTAACCATAGACTTTCCAAACTTCTCATGTAGGCCTAGGTGTAGGGCAGCAGTGATCAGGAGGCAGAGCTCACCATCGGAGTGCAGCAATGTATGGACTGCCCAGGGCCCAAGCCATGTTCTTCAATAACAATAACAACAACAACAATAATAGTAGTATTTAACTTTTATTAAGGGTTAATGTGTACCCTGTCTAAATGCCTTGCACATATTATCTCGTTTGATCCTTGCAGTGCCCAAGAAGATACAATCTGTTTTTCTTCCCATTTTACAGATGGGGAACACTGAGCCTATAGAGGTTGCCATTGGCCTGAGGGCTGCTGCCACCCCCTAGCTTCTGTAGGAGGAAGCTTCTGAAGTTATCACTATAGTTGTTGACCAAGGATAAAAACCTGAAATGTTATCATAGAGCAGGAAAAGTTGGTAAGGAATTAGGATTTCTTTCTTTTTTTTTTTTTTT
>NW_003852547.1:3597741-3609214 GCF_000181295.1 Otolemur garnettii | reverse complement strand
TGTGGCGGGCGCCTATAGTCCCAGCTACTTGGAAGGCTGAGGCAAGAGAATCGCGTAAGCTCAAGAGCTGGAGGTTGCGGTGAGCTATGACACGATGGTACTCTACCCAGGGTGACCAAGTGAGACTCTGTCTCTAAAAAAATAAAAAATAAAAAAAGATGAATGAATGGATAGAGAGATAAAATGGATAGAAATATGATGAAGAAGTGTAGTAAAACAATTCTATATGCTAAGTAGTGCATATATATGGGTATTCACCCATAAAACCCTTTGAAATTTTCGGTGGTTTTACATTTTTTATGATTAAAAATGTGGAAAATATTTGGTGAAAGTGTTCATAAATACACTAGCACAGTCATTATACTGAATCACAATTTTTAATGGATGAATCACAAATTGTATACTGTTAGATAAAAATCATAGAAGGACATTGACTTTGACTAAGCTCCTGCAGTAGGACAGACTAAAAATCAAAATGGAGTAAATGGAGTCACCCATGCTAATGTTCCACTTAAAAAATCAGGAGAGAGGCCTGGCGCCCGTAGCACCGTGGTTACAGTGCCAGCCACATATACCGAGGGCAGCCAGCTAAACAACAATGACAACGGCAACAAAGAATAGACGGGCATTGTGGTGGGCACCTGTAATCCCAGCTACTTGGGAGGCAGAGGCAAGAGAAGAAGCAAGAGTTTGAGGTTGCTGTGAGATGTGACTCCATGGCACTCTACCAAGGGCAACAGAGTGAGACTCTGTCTCTCAAAAAAAAAAAAAAAAAAAAAAGAAAAAAATTCAGAAGAGAGGGATAATAGCTCATCTCCCCAACAGGCCAGTTTGAATTTTCAATCCACAGGATAACGACCTTTCCTCTGCTTCAATCTCTACACAAAAACTTACTTCAGGTTACTCTCCCTTCCTTATAAGGAAAATAACTTTCTTTCTGCTTTCTTCAGCCTTTTCTGTTTATAAAAACAACTTCTTCTGGTTAATTTATTGGAACACTTATTCTATTTTATGGAAAGAAGTATTGCCAATTCTAGAATTGCAAACACAGCAAATTAAGATCTTTAAAATTTTGTTTTGATTTTGTCTTTTCACAGCACCTAGGAGGAAGTGAATCATACAACCCTAATATAATAACTGGGTGTTAATTAAAAAGTGTCAGGCTCTGACCCGGGAACGTTTATTTTGTTGTTGTTGTTGTTCTTCTTCTTTTTTTTTTTTTGAGACAGAATCTCAGGTTGTCACCCTCAGTAGAGTGCCATTTAGTCACAGCTCATAGAAACCTCAAACTGGGTTCAAGTGATCCTCTTGCCTTAGTCTCTCGAGTAAGTACCTGAAACTGCCAGCGCCCACATAAAGTCCGGCTATTTTTTTTTTTTTTTTTGTAGAGACAGAGTCTCCCTTTGACGTCCTTGGTAGAGTGCCGTGGGTCACACTGCTCACAGCAACCTCCAACTTCTGGGCTTAGGCAAGTCTCTTGTCTCAGGCTCCTGAGTAGCTGGGACAACAGGTGCCCGCCACAACGTCCAGCTATTTTTTATTGCAGTTTGGCAGGGGCCGAGTTTGAACCCGCTACCCTCGGTATATGGGGCCGACACGCTACTCATTGAGCCACATGCGCCAGCCAGGCCCCGCTGTTTTTAGAGGGAGGGGTGTCTCACTATTGCCCAGGCTGGTTTCCAACTCCGGAGCTCAAGCAATCCACCTGCCTTGGCCTCCCAGAGTGGGAATGTTTATTTTGAAAATTATAAACATTGGGGCCAGAAGCAGTGGCTCACGCCTGTAAATGCTAGCATTTTCGGAGGCGAAGGCAGGTGGATTGCTTGAGCTCACGAGTTCCAGACCAGTCTGAGCAAGAGTGAGATCTGGTCTCTAAAAAAAAAAAGAAGTAGCGGGGCATTGTGCCGGGCCCCTGTAGTCCCAGCTGCTTGGGAGGCTGAGGCGAAAGAATCACTTGAGCCCAAGAGTTTGAGGATGTTGTGTGCTGTGAGCTATGATGCTACAGCACTCTACCGAGGATGACAAAGTGAGACTCTGTCTCAAAAAAAAAAGAAAAAAAAAAAAAAGGCCAGGTGTGGTGGCTCTTGCCTGTAATCCTAGCCCTCTGGGAGACCGAGGCGGGTGGATTGCTTGAGCTCATGAGTTTGAGATCAGCTCTGGCTCTACAGAGCTCTCTACAAAAAATTGAAAAATCGAGGCAAAAGGATTGCTTGAGCCCAAGAATTGAAAGTTGCTGTGAGCTATGATGACGCCGTTGTACTCTACCCAGGACAACAGCTTGAGACTCTGTCTCAAAAAAGAAAAAAAGAATGAAAAAGAAAGAAAATTATAAACATTATTAAATAAATAACTCCATCTGATTTAAAAGAGGACCTTTTATCATCTACATTTTACACTGGAGAAACCAAAGTTTTGAGAGGAAACAAAAGACAGAACTCAGGGCTGAGGAGGCGTTCCAAGCTGAGTTGATTTGAAAATTAACCACTCGAGGATCTCTTGCACTTTCTCGTGCCAGGGACCAGCTATGGTTAAGTACTAGGGGTCTAATTTAAAGCCCATTTCCTTTGGCGGGAAAAAGGACCCACCCAACGCGCAGCTCCTCGGACCCCACGCCATTCTCTCAGGACCCTGCCCCCATTCAGGCCCCGCCCCCGGACAGTGGGCCTTGTAATTCCGCCTTCTATGGAGTGGCCTGGCCCAGCTCAGGTCTCAGCTACACCCCTCGCTCGCGGGAGGGCACTGAACGGTCCGTAGCCAATCGGCGTCCGCAGGTCGATCCCCGCCTTTTTAAGCTCCGCCCTCCGCTCCTTAGTCTTGGCTGCTTTGGCCAAGCAGGCTCAGATCCACGCGGCGCCTCGGGGGAGATTCTATCTCGGGTGGTTAACTACTACCTCTTACAATCCGGAACCACACCACCTTTCATACCTAGGGGACTGGATCTCCCCTTCGGTGCCTAAGAGCCTGGGTCCTCTCTTGCCAGAACTCCGCTTCCCGGCCTCCAGATTTAGGCGACCCAGCCCTCTACTTCCAGGACCTAGGCACCCCGGGTCTCCACCTCCCGGATCCAGTCGTCCCGGATCTGCACCAACAGGACCTCCTGCAAACCCCCGCCACCTGGGCTCACTTAAACCTTCAGGAGGCTAGCTTCACGTCCGAGCCAAGAAATTCCTGTATTCCAAACTCCAAGCTCCCAGAATTTGGGCATCTGGTATCGTAGCCTGGAAGAACAGAGGAGTCCCAGCGCTCGCTTAGGGAACTCAGATACTCTAGCTTCCAAGAGCCAAGGAACTTCGTCGTTGTGAATTCGCAACTCGAAGGAGCTCTCCGAAGTTCCAGCCTCTAGGCGCTGTTACTCAACTCTCAGTCCTAAGGAACGTCGGCGTCCTCTTGAGCCTAAGCACTTCCAATTTTTAGAGGCTAAAGAAACCCAGTGCATCCCATCATGGTGGCCGATCCCCCCAGTGGTGGAGACCCCAAGGGGTTTGCAGAGGCGGAGCCCACCGCGAACGGTGGCTCGACGCTAGTCCCTACGGGGGACAAAGGCGAGGCAGCAGGCGGCTGCTGCCGTTCTCAGGACCAGGTACGCCGCTGCCTTCGAGCCAACCTGCTGGTGCTGCTGACGGTGGTGGCCGTGGTGGCCGGCGTGGTGCTGGGGCTGGCGGTTTCCGGCGCCAGCGGCAAGTTAGCCCTGGGCCCCGAGCACCAGACCGCCTTCGCCTTCCCGGGCGAGCTCCTACTGCGCCTGCTAAAGATGATCATCTTGCCGCTGGTGGTGTGCAGTCTGGTCGGCGGCGCCGCCAGCCTGGACCCAAGCGCTCTGGGCCGCCTGGGTGCCTGGGCGCTGCTCTTTTTCTTGCTCACCACCCTGATGGCGTCGGCGCTCGGAGTGGGCTTGGCACTAGTGCTGAAGCCCGGCGCCGCCTTCGCAGCCATCAATGCCTCGGTCGGGACCACGGACTCTGTTAAACAGACCGCCAGCAAGGAAGTGCTGGATTCCTTCCTGGATCTTGTGAGGTCAGACCCTGCTGCCCTGGAGGTCGGGAAGGGGGTGCGGAAGTGGCCACGTGGACAGGACAGGGCTTTGGGGCCCCTAGAACTGAGACAGCTCCTCTAGAGGCTTAGGAAAACGTACCGGGATAGTGGCGGGGGTAACTTTGGCCTCTTGGGATTTCGAGGATAGACTCCCGGGAACGGGCGCTTCTACATTTGCAGGCCTGGGTACGTAAGTGTGATCTGCCTGGGGGGCAATAGGCAAGGAGGTGGAGGTTTTTTAGAAGGAGAGGAAAATATAATGCTTGCGGGTGTGGGGAAACATGAGGGTCTGTCTGTCCATGGAAGAAGGACCTTATGAGGGGAAGGGCTTCCAAGGGGAACTTTGGGGAAGGGAATCTTTGGGTGACTCAGGGTTCCAGGACTGGGCTTCTAGATATAGATTTGGGGTGAGAGTCAGAGCATTTGAGACCCCTGGGTAAGGAGCCCTTGGGGTTACTGGGAGATCTGAGTAATCCCTACCAGCCTGCCTCCCATCCCCTGGGCTCTCCATGCCACGTGTCACCCGGACATAGCCAGGTTCCTTTATTAGTCCCTTCCCTGCCCAGTTCAGCTGGGGCCTGGCCACTTCCCCTTACATCTTCCAGGTCTGTTTGAGTTCTCCTTAGTAGGCTGTCCAGGAGGGGGCCAGTTATAAAGGGCAGCACCTTTTTTTCCCTTCTGACCTCTGCTCCTGCCCCCAAAGAATGGCCTCCTTTCTCCTTTGAGGAAGGCAGATTGCTGTGTCCATGTGGCCTTGCATGTTAGGGCCTGCTGATTCAGTGTCTCCAGGTGGGGGACTTCCTGGAAGTATGGGGAGGAAATGATGAGTCACGGAACAGGGTTTCCCCAGCTTCAGAGGTGTCAGTGTAGGCTGAGATGGGAGACTAGGGGAGGAGGCTTGGTGGCATCTCCTGGCTGAGAAAGATTAGCTGAGTCCTGGCCCAGATCTGGACTGGCTAAGTGCAGGCAGGCACACCCACTCTAAGGTTGTTTATGAGCACAGGCTTCCCCTGTGTGCCAAACAGCTGTAAGCCACACTTGGCCAGCCACCCAGACTAACTGTAACATCACACAAACATGTGACCATATACTCACTGTGGTACACATACAGCACTGTGCAACAAAACCCCTTTGGCACTCTGGGGATACCACCCAGCCACACCAACACCACAAACACATGCTCAAGAGGGCAATACACACACACCAACACACATCCACTGACGCTGTCCCATACATGTGGACACTAGCCTGCACCCCCAACAAGATAGCAGCATCTGATGAACTGTACACAGACCTGACACAGGTATACACCTAATATCTCTGAGAGGGAGGAGGCAGAGTGGTCAGGACTAGGAAGCCAGCTGGCTGGGTTTGAATCCCAGCTTTGGCATTTGTTAGCTGGGCATATTTCTTCACTCTTTTGGGCCTCGGTTTCCTTTTCTATAAAATGGGGTAATAGTGCCTATCCCCAGGGTTGGTGGAAGGATTTCCACAGTAGATGCTATAGATGGGTTAGTTCCTATTTTCATCTCATAGCAGACACCATCACACAAGAGTGGCTGTGTAAACACAGATGCACATTCATGAGACACACAATGGACACTTGTCACCCTCTCTTATCTCCTCTCACCGCCACCTCCCCCCCCCAGATCTCCCCATACCCTCAGACCCACTTGCTAGCCCCCCAGGGGATCAGTCTTTTTCTCAGCACTCCAGGAGGAAGTGGCTGATGCAAGCCACTCAGGGTATTAAGTTTGCAGCATGGGGTGGAGCTATAGCCTGGAATGACCTGCCTTGGCCTGCCTCTGGAGGCCAGCATTCCTCTCCCCCAACCCACAATCCCCTGGGTCTTGCACACCATTCTCCTGGGCTGGAGGAAGCCGGCTCAGACTCCCCACTCCCTGAAAAATTGTGCAAGCTCAGGTCAGACTCTGCCTGGCTGAGGCATGAGAAGGGGCTGCATTTGGGCACAAATGGGGCCTCTAAGTTTCCTCCCATCCTCTCTAAAGAGGCCAGCCCTGTTTCCCAGACAACTTTGTCCTTCCCCAACAGTGTCTAATAACCCCCTATATGTCTATCTCTGCAGAAATATCTTCCCTTCCAACCTGGTGTCTGCAGCCTTCCGCTCAGTGAGTCCTTGGGGGTGTCCAAAGGGGTGGAGGGTGCACAGGGAGGGAGACAGATAGTCAGAGCCCTTGTCACCTGATTTTAGGTGGTGCCTGGAAAAATGTACATGCCCACATGTTCCAGGCATTATGGGAGGGTTCTTGGGTAGCCTCTGAATTCATCCCTGCTCTTCCTATTCAAGAAATGAGAATATGGGTTCAAAGTCTCCTGTGGGTTTTAACTCTAGCTATGTGACTGTGGGCAAGTGCATTTACCTTTCTGAGCCTTGGTTTCCCTCTGTGGAAAATGAAGCTATTAATTGTTCTGCCCCAGTGGGGATGCCAGTAAGTGAAATGAGACCAGGTTTAAGGGATGCTTAGGGCAGGCTTTGAGCATTTTTAGCTTCAGAATGGGGTGTAGGGGCCTTGATGACACCTGACACTGACGCTTTCCAACCCTACCCTGCAGTACTCTACTACCTCCTACAGAACGATCAATGGGACCACACTCAATGGAACCACTGTGAAGGTGAGGGCAGAGGAGGCGGGCGCCCCTTAGATCATTAGTGGCCCTTTTCAGTTCTGTTATTGCTCCAGTCTTAGTCTGGTATGGAATTTGATTTAAATTCTCTGCAATTGTCTCTCGATTTCTGTCTCTTCTGCCTTCTGGATGCATCTTCTCTTTGTTCCCTTTCTTTTCCTCGCCATGGCTCCACCTTGTTCCAGTCTCCTCCTTCCCCCTTTATTCCCTTCACCCTTTCCAGACCCTCCTGTGCTGCCCCCAGCCTGCCCACTCCCACCCACCCTCAACTTGGCAACCAGAGGAGTCTTTCTAAAGCTCAAATCTGACCCTGCCTCTCCACTGCCTGAAACCCTGCTGTGAACCCCACTGTCCTCAGGAGGAAGTGTGGGCTCCTTGCCACCATCCATGACCAAGGTATACCCCTTAGGTCAGACCCCTGCCTGTCTGCCCAGCCTCATCTTTGGACATTTCCCTGCTGTTCATTCCACTCTTCTTTCCATTTATTTATTTATTTTCTGAGACAGAGTCTCAAGTTGTTGCCTTGAGTAGAGGGCCATGGTGTCATAGCTCACAGCAACCTCCAACTCTTGGGCTCAAGCGAGTCTCTTGCCTCAGCTTCCCAAGTAGCTGGGACCACAGGCGCCCGCCACAACACCTGGCTATTTTTTGGTTGCAGCCATCATTGTTGTTTGGTGGGCCCGGGCTGGATTCAAACCTGCCACCTTAGCCTCTTGAGCCACAGGCACCAAGCCCTTTCCATTTCTTGAACACCCAAGTTTCACCTGCCCCTAGGCTGCTGCACATTCTGCTTTCTGTCTCTAAAACCTACTGCCCGTGCTTACCTGGTTCACTTCTCCCTGAACCTGTCTCTCCTGTCCAAATCTCAACTCAGGTTCCCTTCCTCCTGAAAGCCCTCCATGACCCCCCCCCCACAACCCAAGCGGGCACCCCTTTCTCCTGGGCTCCCCCTTTCCAGTCTTGCCCACTCTGGGTCATCCCTGGGGATAAGTGTATTTCCTCTGGACTTGGATTGTATGTGGTGGGAGGAAGGGCCCCCCTGGGGGGCTGTCTTGTCTTTGCTGGATCCCAGCAGTGTCCAGAGTAGGCCCTCAATGAGTGTTGCAGGTTGATTGAGTATCCCTACCACCCCTGTCTGTCTCTTGCCCAAAGATTCCGGTTGGGGAGGAGGTGGAGGGCATGAACATCTTGGGCTTGGTGGTGTTTGCCATCATCTTTGGTGTGGCCCTGCGGAAGCTGGGGCCTGAGGGGGAGCTGCTCATTCGCTTCTTCAACTCCTTCAACGAGGCCACCATGGTGCTGGTCTCCTGGATCATGTGGTAAGTGGTGGGAGAGGAGGTGGGGTAGTGGTTGGCCAGAGACATCTTGGGTGTGTCTGAGTGAGGTGGGGGGAATCCTACATCCATTCTCTGGATCCAGATTTCATTTAAATCCAGTATTAACCATTCCCTGGCTTTGTGACTTTAGGCAAGTGGCTTACCATCTCTGTACCTCAGTTTCCTTGTCTATAAAATGGGGACAATGCTGTATTCCATTCTAAGACTGATGCTGGCATCTTCTCAAGCTCACTGGAAAGTGACAAGACAACCAAGCTCAGTGCCTCAATTTCAGTGATTTAAATGTAATCAAATGCTCCCCTTTAACTGATCTAAAACAGTGCTTACTTCATAGGTCATGATGAAGATTACATGAGTGACTGAGGCAGAGCACTTAGAAAGTGCTTTACATGTCTGACATGTAGTGAGCATTCACTTAACTTTTTGTTTGTTTGTTTCTTTTGAGAAAGAGTCTTACTCTGTCACCCTGGGTTGAGTGCCATGGCATCACAGCTTACAGCAACCTCAAACTCCTGGGCTTAAGCAATCCTCCTGCCTCAGCCTCCCTAGTAGCTGGGAATACATGTGTGTACCACACCTGGCTAGTTTTTTCTATTTTTAGTAGAGACAAGATCTTGCTCTTGCTCAGGCTGGTCTGGAACTCCTGAGCTCAAGTGATCCCCCTGCCTCAGCCTCCCAGAGTGCTAGGATTACAGGTGTGAGCCACCTTACCCATCTGCATTCACTTAATGTTATCTGTGATTGTTAGCATTAAGAATTTTGTTAAATGACTCCAATTAGTGAGAAAAAAAAATGTGCAAAGGCTGCTGCTTCCCCCAGCTCTCTTCTCCCCTCCTAGTGTCCACATGGTCCCACTCTAATTCTTAGGTCCTGCCCTGGATTTAGAAGGTCAGAAATCAGTAGAGAGGCTGGGGTTGCTGCTTCCAGTGCTAACATTATGAAGCTTCTCTGCCTCCTGACTACTCATGGAGTGAAAGCACTTTTCAGGGGAGGACCTCTTGTGCCTCAGTTTCCCCAGCTGAAAAGTGGGGTTAACAGCAGCAGGCACAGAGAGTTAATAAATGTAGAGGTCTTGGCATAGTGCCCAGCCTATATAACATGCCTATGGTAAATAATAACAGCTAATATTTGTTGAGCACTTTGCTTGTATAACTTCTGGGCACATCCCATTTGGACTGAACTTGGGCATCTGGCCACATCTGGCTGCAACAAGTGGCTGAGAAATGGTGCCTTTCTTCTGTGACTAATAAGAAGGATTTGGGATGCAACTAGCTGTAGCACTCAGTCAGTCAGGGAGGCCTCCAGACTGGGAGGTGAGGGTGCACTTTCGATCTTTACTGCAGGAGAGTTTGATAATCCACCTGGAGTTTATAGGTCACTTATTATGAACAAAAAGCTTTCAGCTGATTTCAGCTGGCATCTCATCCTCCCACCATTCCTGTGAGGTTGGTAGCATTAGTCCCTGTTTTACAGACCTATTTGATGTTGTTTAATCTGCAATGACTCAGGAGCTCCCTCATGGGGTTGCTGGGAGGATTCAGTCAGCTCAAGAGCTCAGCATATCAAAAATGCTTCCTTCTTCTGGGAGCCACAGCCTTTACAGTTTTCATGAAGTGCTGAAAGTGTCAGTTCAAACTTGCTGCTATAACAAACAAACTCAGAAAATTAAATGACTCACATTTGATGGGTGCTGCTTTTTCACTCACATGTCCAAAATCTGGTGGCTGTGCTCCTCACACAGTGGTAAAAGCACTGAAGCCTCCTTTATCTATTATCTTCAAGGGGAAAGGAGCCCTGGGGTGCACAGGGAGGCTGGGTCTGGGAGAGGTACCCATAACAAAGCACTCATTGCTGGGGCTCCTGACCATAGGGAGACTGGCACATATGGTCAGGGTGTGAGACACCGTGCCTGGCCACTGGACTTGTGGTCAGTGGTAGCAAGCTGTCTCCTGTGTGGTTAGGTACGCCCCTGTGGGCATCATGTTCCTGGTGGCCAGCAAGATTGTGGAGATGGATGACGTGGGGATACTCTTCACCAGTCTGGGCAAGTATATCCTCTGCTGCCTGCTGGGCCATGCCATCCACGGGTTCCTGGTACTGCCCCTCATCTACTTCCTCTTCACCCGAAAGAACCCCTACCACTTCCTGTGGGGCATCATGACGCCGCTAGCCACCGCCTTTGGGACCTCATCCAGGTGCGGCCTTGGGGCAGACCACGGCAGGATAATTAAGCTAAGGGGCATGCAGTGGCACTAGGTGTCTGAAGACCCCTGAAATTTTGCTTTGGGGGCATTAGATCCGAGTACAGGGGCCATAATTTTATGAGTGTCTCATAAGGTCCTGGATTCCACACTCCCTTAATAGAAATTAAGAAATCATTGCCTTAGAGAGCTCTTCCTCCCTGACAGTGCTCTACCCCTACTCCCCATCACTTCCTCCCCGCCAAGACCTGGCCCTGCAGGGCTCCAGTGCTCAGCTCTGGATCCAACCGCAGAACTCTTTCCACTTTCTCTCTCCTGTTTTCATTCATTGCTGCTGGTGCTGCCCGCTCAGAACCAGACCCTCCAGCTGGATAGCAATTCTTAGTCTATTATTGGTGGAGACTGGGAAGGGATGTGGGGGACCAATGAACACTCAGACACTGTAGAATTTGGGTGTGAATTTTTGTGAATATTTTGAGGAGCAGCAGGCTGTACTCTTCAGGGGTCCTGGAATTTTGTGAGATCCCTAGTGCCGCCTGGTTGTGGGAAGAGAAATGGTGTAGAGAGCTGTGGGTGGGGCCTGGATGGGTTGGGCGGGGTCTGGGTCGGAGGGTGGAGCTTGGGCCGGGGGGAGGGCTGGAGCCACTGCAGGGCGTGGCCTGAGGATAAAGGCAGGGCCCAGGCCTGGCTGCTAGATGGGCTGCCTCTGATCTAAAGTCCCTTGCAGTTCCGCAACGCTGCCGCTGATGATGAAGTGCGTGGAGGAGAATAATGGCGTGAGCAAGCACATCAGCCGCTTTATTCTGCCCATCGGCGCCACTGTCAACATGGACGGCGCGGCCCTCTTCCAGTGTGTGGCTGCAGTGTTCATTGCCCAGATCAACCTGCAACCCCTGGACTTTGTGAAGATTATCACTATTCTGTGAGTGACAGGCGGCTGTGAGTGAGATCCCCAGGCCCAACTTGACCCCCATCTTTTCTCACTACATTGTGGTTGACCTGACCTCCTCTCTCCTCCTCTAGGGTTACTGCCACAGCATCCAGTGTGGGGGCAGCAGGCATCCCTGCTGGAGGTGTCCTCACTCTGGCCATCATTCTCGAAGCAGTCAACCTCCCTGTCAAGGAAATCTCTTTGATTCTGGCAGTGGATTGGCTAGTGTGAGTATGGGCTTGGGGGTTCAGGGACCCCATGGGTACCCCTGGGAAAGGGAATAATTGCAAGTCATTAAGACTTGCTGTCTCAAAAAAAAAAAAAAA
>NW_003852547.1:3594177-3596938 GCF_000181295.1 Otolemur garnettii | reverse complement strand
CTGTGGCATCACAGCTCACAGCAACCTCCAACTCCTGGGCTCAAGCGAGCCTCCTGCCTCTGCCTCCCAAGTAGCTGGGACCACAGGCGCTTGCCACAACACCTGCCTATTTTTTGGTTGCAGCCATTGTTTGGTAGGCCCGGGCTGGATTCAAACCTGCCACCTTAGGTGTATATGGCTGGCACCTTAGGCACTTGAGCCACAGGTGCCAAGCCGTGCAGTTGTCATTGTTGTTTAGCTGGCCCAGGCTGGGTTCAAGCTCACCAGCCTGGGTATATGTGACTGGCACCGTAGCCACTGTGCTACGGGCCCTGAGCCAATGATTTCTCTTCCTTTAGGGACCGGTCCTGCACTGTCCTCAATGTGGAAGGGGATGCTTTGGGGGCAGGACTTCTCCAAAATTATGTGGATCGTACAGAGTCTAGGAGCCCCATTCCTGAGTTGGTTCAGGTGAAGAGTGAGATGCCCTTGAATCCACTACCAGCCCCCACTGAGGAAGGGAATCCCCTCCTCACACACTACCGGGGACCTGTGGTGAATGCTACCTCCGAAAAGGAATCAATCATGTGAATCTCAGGAGGAATCTTCCCTGCCGTAATGAAGGCCATATCATGAAGAATGGCTACAATGGACACACTCCAGACAGCCAGAGGCCCCAGTCTCCTCCCAGACAGGAGATCTGGGATGCCTCACTGCTGGGGTACATGTGTTTATATATGTATGTATATGAGTATGTCTCCCTAAATCTCTCATGTTCTCAACTTACATCCCTGACCTAAGGCTAAGAAATGGCAAGAAATACATTTTCCCCACCCCACTCCCAGGACCTGCGTGGCCTTTCCTGTCTCAGGGCACAGCTTGCAGGTCACCATGTGGGATTCTACCCCTGTTGGGCAGGCAAATATTCCAGTGTGATGCTGTTCAAATATTCCAGTGTGATGCTGTTATTTTGGTGGCTGTAGCTGGGGTGTGTGTGTGTGTATATTCTGTGACCACTTGGTCTTTCCACGGTACAGCCCACCCTGTCCCCAGGCCCCCTGTTCCTTCATAGTAACAAACACTACCAGGAACTCTTTGAGGAAACCAATGACAAATACTGCTGTCATACTTTCTAGCAATAAAATTGAGTGTCAGAGCTTGGCACTCATAGCACAGTGGTTAAAGCACCAGCCACATGCACCAAGGGAGCCAGGTTTGAACTTGGCCCAGGCCAGCTAAACAACAATGACAACTGCAACAAAAAAATAGCCCAGCGTTGTGGTGGGCGCCTGTAGTCCCAGCTACCTGGGAGGCTGAGGCAAGAGAATTACTTAAGCCCAAGAGTTTGAGCTTGCTGTGAGCTGTGATGCCACAGCACTCTACCAAGAGTGACTCTGCCTCAAAGAAAAAAAAATTGAGTGTCAGTTTATTTCATCAAGTGTCTTTAAGCACTTGATGAAATAAACTAGTTATGATAATAATGATGTCTGTTTAAGAAGCACCACTGGAAACCACAAAATGAGACACCACTCTGAACAGGTAGACCACCTAATAACAGTACCTTTTGGGAGGCCACGGTACAGTGGGGCGATCACCTGAACTCAGACATTCAAGACCAGCCTGAACAAGAGCGAGACCCCCATCTTGAGAAGAATACAGCTATTGTATTGTTGTGGAGGGTACTTGTAGTTCCAGATACTTGCAAGGCTGAGGCAGAAGGATCACTTAAGCCCAAGAGTTTGAGGTTGCTGTGAGCTATGACACCATGGCACTCCACTGAGGGCAACAAAGTGAGAGTCGGTGTCAAAACAACAAAACAAAAACAGTACCAAACACTGATGAGGACAAGGAGTGACTGGACTTGTACATTGTTGGTTGGAATGGAAAATGGTCCCATTGCTATAGAAAACAGCTGGACAGTTTTTTTTCTTTCTTTTTTCTTTTTGAGACAATCCCTGAGGTTGAGTGCCATAGCATCGTAGCTCACAGCAATCTCAAACTCTTAGGCTCAAGTGATCCTCTTGCTTCAGCCTCCCAAGTAGCTTGGACTACAAGTGCCTGCCACAATACCTGGGTAGTTTGACAGTTGAGTATAAAGTTAAAATACACATTTACTGTGCACTTTAGGAATCACACTCCTGGAATTTACTCAAGAAAAATGAAAACCGTTGTTCATGCAAAAACCTGCACACACATGTGTATTGTTGCTGTATTCATTATTGCCAAACTTTGGGGAAAAAGTCAAAAAAAATGGATGGAAGATGAGCCAGCAATAAATAGAAACAGTATTGATTTTTACTGCAACATGGATAGATCTCGCAAATAATTTATTGATGCCAGTACATGCTGTATAGTTGTAGTTATAGAAAGTCCTAGACGGGTCTGTGGTGAGAGAAATCAGAACAGTGGTGACATGAGAATGTACATTGACAAGGCACAGGAAACCTATGATAAAGCAAATGTCTTTTGTGTGGATGATGGTTGTATTTGGATTTTTTTTTTTTCTTTGAGACAGAGTCTCACTGTCACCCTGGAGTTGAGTGCTGTGGCGTGATCATAGCTCAACAGCAACCTCAAACTCCTGCGTTCAAGCAATCCTCTTGCCTCAGCCTCCTGAGTAGCTAAGACTACAGGTTCCTGCCACACCTAGCTAGTTTTGTTTCTCTTTTTTTTTTGAGACAGAACCTCAAGTTGTCCCCCTGGGTAGAGTGCCATGGCATTACAGCTCACAGCAACCTCCAACTCCTGGGCTCAAGCGAGTCTCCTGCCTCCACCTCCCAAG
>NW_003852547.1:3577379-3593412 GCF_000181295.1 Otolemur garnettii | reverse complement strand
ACTCCTGGGCTCAAGCGAGTCTCCTGCCTCAGCCTCCCAAGTAGCTGGGACTACAGGCGCCCGCCACAACGCCTGGCCATTTTTTTGGTTGCAGCCATCATTGTTGTTTGGTGACCCGGGCTGGGGATTCGAACCCGCCACCTTAGGTGTATGTGGCTGGCGCCTTAGCCGCTTGAGCCACAGGTGCGGAGCCAAACAATTTACTTCTAACCTCAAAATATTTCTGGTATTAATATAAGGCAGAATATTCCTTTGAACACCTACCTCATGCATCATAGCAATGTTAAAAGTTGACCACAAAGAGATTCTACAGTTAGAATTTCTTTATGTATCTTACATTCCAATGTCTTTCATATTCCATAAGAAAGTATACAGCTTATGCCCCCATTTGGAAGGACTAATGAACTTATGCACTTAAATTTTTAGGTAGATGTGGATATAAATGCAGAGTTTTGTGTATTTTTGCCCTGTGTATATTCCAGTTTTTTGTGCATCTCATGGTAATTCATTCTCCATTGTGATCACCTACATAAGAATGCGGGCATCCCTTCACATCTGAACTCTCACTATCCACATAGTCCCAATAATGACTTTTTCTTTTGCGACCCCAAATTTACTACTTGAATAAAAAACCTATTTCTTATTCAAGGTGCAGGTGTTTTCAGTTTTGTGTGGGAACAGAATATGGGCTATACTGTCATTACATCTCACCTGTTCTAACAGAATCTTATGCGTTACTGAAGTGTGTTAGACATTGTTGATAAGATCTTCCCCTTCCCAGGAGGGCCCCATGTTGACTTCTGCCAGGTGCCTAGAGGCACCCCTGCTTGGGTCTAATTGCAGATGGTATCTTGAGGATCTCTAGAATCTTTTTGTAGTTTACTTACACCCCAGGATCATTTCAGGGTGAAAGAGAAATATAATTATATCTGATGCTGTGCGGAATAGCTGTGTATTACACACAAACATTGTTACTAATTAAGTGTTGAATAATTAGATAACTGGTGTTTTAAGTGTTTTCTATTATGCCATGATCCTCAGTGTGTTGTTATGTAGGTGTTTAAATGTGTTTAATGATATTTTGGGAAATTGGTTGGGGTTTTTGGATAGAGCTGGGAGTGCATTATTTTCCCTACTTAAAGTAGTGGTTTATCAAAAAAAAATTTACCATTTAACACTTTAAAAAATGTATTAGGTGTAGATTCTGAGGGATGCCTGTTTATAGAGATACATGCCCATACACATACTGCATATATGATCTCTGTGTACAATACATACGTTTACATACAAAAATATGTAACTTAACTTTTGCTGAATGGTACTTACTCTTTTCTATTCCGCCTGTGTGTATTTTTTTTTTTTTTTGAGGCAGGGTCTTCATCTGTCACCCAGGGTGGAATGAAGTGGCCAGATCATAGGTCACTGCATCCTTGAACTCTTGGGCTCAAGTGATCCTCCCACTTGAGCCACCTAAGGTGGGACTATTGCCAGGCACTGTACTACCATGCCTGGCTAATTAACAACCTTTAGAGAGATGGGGCCTCACTATGGTTCACAGGCTGGTCTTGAACTGCTGGCATTAATCAATCCTCTGTCTCAGCCTTCCAAAGTGCTAGGATTACAGGTGTGAGCCACCTTGTCCAGCCTGTTCTACTTTAATAGCCATTGTTACCTCTTAACATACTCACACATGTAATACTTTATTATGTTTGTTGTTTACTGTCCTCACTCAGAAGCACAGGGCATGGTCAACTCAGCGTAGCAGGGTTCAGTGAATGCTCACGGGATGAATGAAGAAATCAGACTCCAGCCGCAGCACTGCCTGACTGCAAGAGGCTGGCTCAGTCCTGCTTTTGCTAGCTGCCAGCTATGTGACCTTGGGTGAGCCAGTGCCTCACCTCACCCACTGGTGGCAATGGCTCTGTTAAGACTCACACAAAGCCTGCTGGTGAAGGTTATGTAAGAGCAGAGGAAAATCACCTGGACAGCCACTCCCTGGGGCCCAGCTACCAGCTCCCTCGCTTTGTTTCCATTGCCTTATCACTCCTCTTGCCTCTTCTTCAGAGCCTGGCTTGGGAGGGACCCCTGCATTGGGCTTAGACTTGGGTTCTAGGCTCTGAGTGACAGTATGGGTGCTGTGTGTGCGTGTGGGGGGGGAGTACATGCAGAAAGTGATAGGTGGGTTTTGTTTCTCCCAGCGGTAGGCTAATGTTTCTAGGTTTGTTGGATACCTCCCTCTCCTTTTGTTTGTTTTTTGTTGTTGTTGTTTTTGTTTTTTGAGACAGAGCCTCAAGCTGTCCCCCTGGGTAGAGTGCTATGGCATCACAACTCACAGCAACCTCCAACTCCTGAGCTCAAGCTAGTCTCCTGCCTCCGCCTCCCAAGTAGCTGGGACCACAGGTGCCCGGCACAAAGCCTGGCTATTTTTTTTTTTTTGGTTGTAGCCATCATTGTTTGGCGGGCCCGGGCTGGATTCGAACCTGCCACCTTAGGTGTATGTGGCTGGCACCTTAGCCACTTGAGCCACAGGCGCCGAGCCTCCCTCTCCTTTTGTCGAGGTCAACCTTATTGAGGTTATGACATACAATAAACTACAGCCATTAAAGTTGACAAATGGATGAGTTTGGGCAGAGGTATATGCAGTGAAAAAACAGCTCACAATCAAGATACATGATGTTCCCATCACCCCCAAATTTCCTCATGCCTCTTTGCAGTCTTCCCCTCTCTTCCCCCAGGCCTAGTTAACCATTGATCTACTTCTGGTTGCTATGAATTAGTTTTGTCTCTTCTGGAATATTACATTGGTGGAATCATATACTATGTAGCTTTTTGCATCTGGCTGCTTTTATTTGACATAATGCTTTGGGGATTTATTCCTGCTTTTGCACATCTCAGTAGTTCATTCCTTTCTTTTCCTTTAACCACTATAGAGTGTTCCATTGGTCTGGATGTACCACAATTTGTTTATCCAGTCAGTTATTGATTGGGTAGTTTCCAGGTTGGAGCTATTGTGCGTAAAGGTGCATTTGCAGACAGGTCTTAACATATCACTTGCTTTTCATAGCAAATAGTTTGTAACATCCAGGGGCTGGTGATACACAAAATATTTACCATTTGGCAAGGCCATTGGCCTTCCACCAACTTCCGGGATAGGGCTCTCCCTTCTTCCCCACGGTGCCCAGTGTTAACTTCTTGGCTGCTGGGTCAAGGGGGCTCCCCACGGTGAGCCAGGAGTATATTGATAGTCTAGGGGCTCATGGAACAACCACTTGCCAAAGGGTAAATAATTCGTAATACAATGTATTGTATGTTTTAATCACCACCACGGCCATATCAGGGCATGTGCTGGCTTGAATGTTAGCTGTAAGAAAGCTTTTTTCTGGTTTCATGAAGTTCACAGATAATATAACTTGATTGCACATGATTTTATTTATTTAGAGACAGGGTCTCACTTTGTCACCCTCAGTAGAGTGCCATAGTGTCACAGCTCACAGCAACCTCCAGCTCCTGGGCTTAGGTGATTCTCTTGCCTCAGCCTCCTGGGTAGTTAGGACTACAGGCACCCACTACAATGCCCGGCTATTTTTCTGTTGCAGTTTGGCCGGGGCCAGGCTTGAATCCGCCACCCTTGGTATATGGGGCCGGTGGCCTACTCACTGAGACACAGGCGCCACCCAGATTGCACATGATTTTAAAAACAATCCTTTATTGCCCTGATTGTAATGAAAAAGGGGAATAAGAGGATAGTAGTTTGTGAATGTATTTCAATATGCAAATGTGTGGGGCCACCTCTCTAGAACAGGAGGACTCAGCCTGACTGCTCACTCCTGTAATGTAGGTGACTCCCTATGTTCTGGAGATGGGTGGTATTAGTGTCTAACTACCAAGAGCCACAAGTGTGATTTCTGACCTGGTGGACAATCCTTAGCCAAGTTTCTAACAATACAAGCTTCCATCATTTTACATGGTAGATACACTTCCTGGAAGACTCAGAGGCTATTACAAATAAAAAGAACTTGGTGGCTGGGTGCGGTGGTTCACACTTGTAATGCCAGCACTCTGGAAAGCCAAAGAAGGTGGAACGCCTGACCTCACAGCTTCGAGACCAGCCTGAGGAAGTGCAAGGCCCTGTCTCTAAAAAGAAAAAAAAAAAAGCTGGGTATTGTGGTTGGTGCCTGTAGTCCTAGCTACTTGAGAGGCTGAGAGAAGAGAATCACTTGAGCTCAAGAGTTTGAGGTTACTGTGAGCTGTGAGGCCATGGTACTCCACTGGGGGCAACAAAGTGAGACTCTGTCTCAAAAATAAAATAAAATAAAATAGGACTTAGTGTTTACAGGACAGTGTTAAATTCTGGGCTCTGATGTTTATTAGCAGGGCTTTTACCGCCAAAAAAGGCTAAATTACTGGTTAAAATATTGATGTATTTCTATTCTACCTGGTTAATAGTATAAGAATAATTGAGAAAGCAGGAAAAAAATCACTTCTCAGCCTTTTGACTAAGATCAAGTGTGAGAGGCTTGGCGCCTGTGGCTCAAGTGGCTGAGGTGCCAGCCACATACACCTAAGGTGGCAGGTTTGAATCCAGCCTGAGCCCGCCAAAACAACAACAATGACAGCTGCAATCAAAAAATAGCCGGGCGTTGTGGTAGGTGCCTGTGGTCCCAGCTACTTGGGAGGCAGAGGCAGGAGACTCGCTTGAGCCCAGGAGTTGGAGGTTGCTGTGAGCTATGATGTAACAGCACTCTACCCAGGGGGATAGCTTGAGGCTTGGTCTCAAAAAAAAAAAAAAGATCAAGTGTGCGAAAGCAGGAAAATTCTCTTGTTTTAACTTGTGATTCTTCCAAGTAATGAAAATTCAATATACATAATTTGAACTTGTTACTTCAAATTAACTATTGTGACGAGTTTCCTATCATATACCTTAGCCAATAATAATGAAATTAAATATATAAAACCATCAGACAGTATTAGAAGGGCTAGAAATTTTAGAAATTTTTTCTTTTTTGCAGTTTTTGGCTAGGGCTGGGTTTGAACCCTCCATCTCTAGCATATGGGGCCAGCGCCACCCAAAAAGGTTTTAATGTATTTGCTCAGAACCATGTTCAGAATTAACTCAGAATCATGAGGAGAAAAAGCCCCAATGTTATGGTTAATCCTAAGAGAAATTCTTTTTTTTATTTTGAGACATAGTTTCACTATATTGCCCTCAGTAGAGTGCTATGGCATCACAGTTCTCAGCAACCTCAAACTTTTAGGCTTAAACAATTCTCTTGTCTCAGCCTCCCAAGTAGCTGGGACTACAGGCACCCGTCACAATGCCTGGCTATTTTTTAGTTGTAGCTGTCATTGTTGTTTGGCAGGCCTGGGCTGGGTTCAAATCTGCCAGCTCCAGTTTATGTGGCTCGTGCCCTAGGTGCTGAGCTACAGGTGTTGAGCCTTAAGAGAAATTCTTAATTTATTGAGACTTCAAGTCACCTAATGATTCTCAATTTAGCAGGAAGTTGCTGGAACCATTTGATATGAGTCCATGTATCATAACATAGCCAAGACAGGGTGATTATTACTATAAATAGTAATAATCAATCAAGAAATCAGATTGGGCAGAGGGTGGGAGGGAGGTGAAGGATAAAAATTTACATATTGGGTTAGGTTCTGTGGCTCACAGGATTATAAAGTGGGCCAGTAATCCTAGCACTTTGGAAGTCTGAGGCAGGTGGGTCGCCTGAGCTCAGGAGTTCAAGACCAGACTGAACAAGAGAGACACCCAATCTCTATTAAAAATAGAAAAACTAGGTTGGGTGCGGTGGCTCATGTCTATAATTCTAGCATTCTGGGAGGCCAAGGTGGGTGGATTGCCTGAGCTCACAGGTTTGAGACCAGCCTGAGCAAGAGCGAGACCCCATCTCTAAAAATAGCCAGGCACTGTGGTGGGCACCTATAGTCCCAGCTATTTGGGAGGCTGAGGCAAGAGAATTACTTGAGCCCACGAGTCTGAGGTTGCTGTGGGCTATGATGCTATGGCACTCTACCTGGAGTGATAAAGTGAGACTCTGTCTCAAAGAAAAGAAAAACCAGCTGGGTGTTGTGGTAGGTACCTATTGTCCCAGCTACTTCAGAGGCTAAGGCAAGAAGATTGCTTAGAAGGGCGGCACTGTGGCTCAAGGAGTAGGGCGCCAGCCCCATATGCTGGAGGTGGCAGGTTCTAACCCAGCCCCAGCCAAAAACTGCAAAAAAATTAAAAAAAAAAAAAAACAAAATAAAAATTGTTCTTTAAAAAAAAAAAGAAGAAGAAGATTGCTTAGAGCCTGAGAATTTGAGGTTGCTGTGAGATATGGTGCCATGGTACTTTACCTAGGGTGACAGAGTAAGACTCTGTCTCAAAAAAAAAAAAATTTACATAGTGAATACAATGAACACTGACCTGGTGGCCAACATGCAGAATGCCCCTACTTTAGCATTATACAGTGTATCCAGGTAACAAACATTTGTACCCCCTTGAAATTTTGAAATAATAAAAAAGGAAAGAAATCACACCTATAATTTTTAAGTAATGGCTGGGTGTGGTAGATCTTGCCTGTAATCCCAGAATTTTGAGAAGCCAAGGCTGGAAGATCCTTTGAGGCCTGAAGTTGAAGACCAGTCTGGACAACATGAGACTTTGTCTCTACAAAAAATAGTTAGGCAGGCATGGTGGCTCACGCCTGCAGTCCCAGCTACTCAGGAAGCTGAGGCAGGATGATTGCTTGAGCCCAGGAGTTTGAGGCTACAGTGAACTGTGATCATGCCACTCTAGTTGGGGTGATAGAGTAAGACCCTGTCTAAAACGCCAAAATGATTTCTAAATAAAACAAAATCATTACAACAATTTGAGAATGAATTGAGTTTAAATATACATTCTTGGTGAACAATCTAAAGAAATGTATATATAGGTAAAATCACTTGGATTAAAGAATAAAAGTAGTATTTTATAATTTGATGCATATACATATTAATTTATATTATCATACCAGTTACAAAATGTTTTGAATAACATCTTTCCTGCATGACTGTCTAATAGGACATTTGGGAACAGTATGAGACAGGACTCACTTTACCATGTAGCGGTGCTGTCACATTAAGAATAACAGTCCTGGGCCACGCCTCTTATGTGCCAAGAGCACTGTCTGGTCATGGTGATAACCCAAACCATCCCCATATACTTCCCAGAAGGCTCTCCAGGAACCCAACAGTCTCTTTGTCAACCCTTTGCAGGTTGGGTGGTTAAAAGCAGAGGCTGGGTTATAAGAAATCAGCCCTTGAGTATCTGAGCCTTAGGAGATTAGTTTCTCTTGCTAATCTATGAAGCCTCCTCCTCTAAGAAGTGTACAGTCTGCAGTAGTACCAATCTCCTGCCTTATCGGTTCAGAGCAACTTGCCTAAGATCATAAAGAAAGAGGCCAAGCCAGGATTCAAACCCGGCCTGTCTCTCAATCCCTTTACTGTGAATGCGCTCCTGTGGGATAACCAATCTTATTGCCCCGGTGTCCCAGATGCAAAGCAGAGGTTCACAGGCCTCGAGTTCAGACTGGGAGGACCTGGCAGTACTAAGGTTTGAACCCAGTATTCTCTCGCTTCAGAGCCTATAGGTGTTTTTAACCTGTAGTCTTCAAAACCCGACTCACACATCCAGGGATGTGTGTGGAAAATGTTATTGTGATGAGGTGAGAAAGCATAAAAATATCTATTTGTATTTACTATTTTATTTTATTTTATTTTATTTTTTCTGAGACAGAGCCTTAAGCTGTCCCCCTGGGCAGAGTGCTGTGGCATCACAGCTCACAGCAATCTCCAACTACTGGGCTCAAGTGAGTCTACTGCCTCAGCCTCCCAAGTAGCTGGGACCACAGGCGCCTGCCACAACGCCTGGCTATTTTTTGGTTGCAGCCATCATTGTTGTTTGGCGGGCCCGGGCTGGATTTGAACCCGCCACCTTAGGTGTATGTGGCTGGGGCCTTAGCCACTGGAGCCACAGGCGCCGAGCCGTATTTACTATTTTTAAATGGAATAATTTAAGCGTTATTACCAACATACATACTGACAGTAGTTCCAATACATCATTTATATTAAATAAATAAATATATACATATTGGGAGTACATCTCCAAATACTATTTACTCTTAAGAGCATAGTCAAAAAAGAAAGGCTGCCAATGCTTCTGCCTGCTAAGTAGCATGGCCTCCCCATTCCCGTCCTGGGAACCATCAGTAGAGAGGGCGATGGTAGGTAAGTCCAGTGTGGGCTTAGAGCCTGACCACCTGGGTTCAAGTCCCCAATCTGCTACTTCCTAAGCTGTCTGACCTTAGGCAAGTGACTTCATCATCTGGCCTCAGTTTCTTCATCTGTAAAATGGAAATGATAGCAGCTGTCACTTCAGAGAGTTGAGGTGAGGGACAAATCAGTTAACACATGTGAAATACTGAGAATGATGCCTGGTACCCAGGTAAGTGCTAAGGGAATATGAACTATAGTTATTATCGTTTACCCTGCTGTGCGAGTTAAGACACAGGCGCAGAGAACTGAAATAATGAGGTAATAACAATGAGTGGAGCTGGGATCGCCAGCCCCATTAGTGACCATAGCTGCACCTGGAAGAGGAGCCTGTTTTCTCCTCTGCAAGGTGAGTTAATAGCAGCATGCACCTCACAGAGCTCTCTCAGGAGGGAAAGAGGTCTTCTGGAAGAAGAAGAGATAGTCATCTCTGTCCCAACTTCACACAGGGATTGACTTAAGAGAAAAGTCCAAAAGGCTCAAGAACAGTTGAGGCTGTGCTTTATCAGGAGTGGGTCAGACATGCCCTCTAGTGGTGGAAGCCACCTCAGCAGCCACAGGCCCTGGAAGCTTATTCTGTGACACCCAGGGCACTCACGGAATGCTGGGAGTAACAGAAGCACAGAGAAACTGTGACACCGCCCCAGGCCCACCTAACTAGTAAGGGCTAAGTAGAGCCAGGATATGAATCTCACCAGTCTGGCCCCAGAGCTTACACTCTTTTTTCGCAAAAACTCCAACTTAGCTTCCCAGCACAGGGCTCTTGGAGTCTTGGGCAGGGCTCCCTTCTTTGAGGTCTAGGACTAAAGAGGGGCCTTGCAGGAGGCTTGGCATCTCTGGCTCCATCCATCAAATGCTAGTGGCTCCTTTGATGATCAGGATGCTCCTGATGCTCTCACACACATCCATGGTTCCCGATGAACAGGAACATTTGAGAATCTCTGGATAAAGCTTCCTTCCCATCTTTGGCTGGGTTCTCTCCTGCCAAAGCCAGGCTTCCATCCTGCTTTCCCTCTAGTTTCTTTCTTGGTCAGTTTCCCCCTCTCCCTCTCCACCACATACTCCTCACGTCCACACTAAGCTTCTCCACATCCAGATAGACTGCCCCCAAACAACGGAATGTTCCCTGGACTCCAGGTGAGGGGAATAGGGTTTCAGCCGCTGCCTGTCAAACTCAGGAGTGCTGGGTTGGGATACTCCGGGTTCTCTATGACCCCAGGGCCGAACTTGAGCTCCAGGAAACGGCGGTAGTTATTAGGTGCTTGTGCCATGAAGCCAGCAAAGGGCAGAGGCACCAGAGGCTGCAAGAAGTGCTCAGGGAACTCGACATCCTGCCGGTGGTCTAGCCATGTGTCCTTGGTCATGACTCCATTGCGGGGGTAGAAAGGCCACAGGTCCACGTGTAGGTGGTTGCTCTCACTGTACTGCACGCGGAAAAAGTCACCCTCCACGGCCTTCTCCCACACGAAGCCCCGCTCATCCACCACAGAACCGGCCTCAGCTCCCCGGAGTTGCTCGCAGTTACCCACGTCCTCCAAGTAGATGCCCAGGTCAACATCGTAGTCCCATGGGATGATATCCCCATGGCGGGCCGCCCCCAGCAGCGAACCGCCCTCCAGCCAGTAGCGCACACCTGCGGCCTCCAGCACCCCCACCACGTATCGCGCAGTCTCCCGCAGTGCACGCAGGCAGCAGGGGGGTGTCCAGCGCTCTTCGTACAGATAGGCCGGTGTGTCACCCACCACTGTGCCAAAGCACCTCGTGGTCTCCTTGGTGCAGCCGAACCACTCAAGTCGCCCGCCCTCCCAGCTCACCAGGCGGATGCCCAGCGAGTGTAGCAGTGCTGCCCGCCGAGTGCGCCCCTCCCGTTCCGCCTTCCAGCGCGCATGGGCTGTGGCCAGCGGGGGCTGACTTGCCGCAGCAAAGGGCAAGTCCAGCAGCTGCACCACCCAGCCACGAAGGGCAGTCTGCAGGAAAAGGCTAGTGCTCACAGGCCGGGCCAGTGGTGCTGACAGGTTGAAGAGGTCACGTGAGCGAAGGAGCACCACAGCATCCCCGTCCAGGGCATCACAGCGGGGAGCAGTGGGTGCTTGACCATAGCGGGCGGTCCATTCTCGAAGGCTAATGTTCAGGGCCAGGCACCGGGCAGGGTTGGCTGTGGCCACGGGAGCAGCCACCAGACGTGCACTTCCCGCTCGGAGCACCTCTGCCATGCGCTCTAGCTGGCCCAGTGCGTCAGCTCGAGCCCCATCAGGCACCAAGGCCACGAACTCGGTGGCCACGTAGGTCTCTGGTCGAGATGCTGCAGCAGGCCGGTCCAGGGCAGGCTGGAGAAGCGCCAGGCGAACATTGGGAATGCGAGGCAGGGCCAGAGGCGGGTAGGGGAGCGTGTCGGCCACTACCACCACGGGCTGGGTGGGGTCCTGCTGTAGGAAGGAGTCCACCAGTTCTGGCACTGCGTTGTCAAATGCTTCAAACTCCCGCACTACGACGGTTACACGAGGCCCAGAAGCAGATGCACGACGAGGGCCTCGGGCCCGGGAGTTCCTAGGCTGGTGCTGCAGCCACGAGACATAGAAGAAGACCAGGAGATTGAGTGTGATGGCGGCTGCCAGAGCAGCCTGGCAGCGAGTGAGCCGCATGGGGCCGAGCTCAGGCCCTAGCTGGGCCTCCAAGCATCCTGGGGAGGGGAAATGGAAGGAGAGCTGGAGTTGGGTATCAGAATGGCCTTGCTCCCCCAACTCAGCCTTGCCCTGCTTCTCCAGCTCTTTCTCGGTGCTCTTTCTTTTCCCTATTTGGTTTCAGCTCTGACATCCACTCCTCCAGGAAGCCTTCCCTGACTTCCCAGGCTGGGTCATGCATCCCCCTCTGGGCTGCTTTAACTCCCTGGGTCCCCCAAATACATCCTGATCACCCAAAGTCATTGAGAGAGGGAGGGTCACTAGGTTGTGATACTCACGAGGGCAAGACCTGAGCCTGGGCTCGGTGCCTGTAGGTCAGTGGCTAGGGTGCTAGCCACATACATCAGAGCTGGCCTGTTCAAATCCAGCCAGGGCCTGCCAAACAACAATGACAACAACAACAACAACAACAACAAAATAGCCAGGCATTAAGACAGGCCCCTGTAGTCCCAGCTACTTAGGAGGCTGAGGCAAGAGAATTGCTTAAGCCCAAGAGTCTGAGGTTGCTGTGAACTGTGATGCCACAGCATTATACCCAGGGCGATAGCTTGAGACTGTCTCCTGTGGCTCAATGGGTAGGGCACCGGCCCCATATACCAAGGGTGGCAGGTTCAAACCCAGCCTGGGCCAAACTGCAACCCCCAGCTGGGCATTCTGGCAGGCACCCGTAGTCCCAGCTACTCAGGAGGCTGGGGCAAAAGAATCGCCTAGGCCCAGGACTTGGAGGTTGCTATGAGCTGTGTGACACCACAGCACTCTACTGAGGGCGATAAAGTGAGATTCTGTCTCTACAAAAAAAAAAAAAAAAAAAAGACCTGAGCCTGTCTCTTGTCACTTGTTGGCTCAACACCCACAGAGCTAGATGCACATTAGGTGCTCTACAAGTTTTTTCAATTGAATCACCTTCCTGTCCACGTTCTTACCCCCATCCTTCTCTGTCGGCTTCTCATTCAGATTCCAATTCATCCCCAAGCTCAACTTTCAACTTCCACCATACTCTCCTCCAGAAAGACCCCCCTGAATTCTCCCTTCCTTCCCTCCCTCCAGGGAAGGAGCTCCAGGTGAGGCTGATGCTGCAGCACCCAAGCTTTACTCCCAAGCCTCTCCCCTTCTGTCTGTTCCTGACCTCCTCAAATCCTGTGCTATCTGGTCATCTCCCTAATGGTCAGCTAGATCATTTTGGTTTGTAAGAAAGGCCAGAAATATTTTGATTGTTTTTAAATCAGAATTATCCGCCCTCCCTTTTTTGGAGACAGGGCCTAACTCTGTCACTTAGGCTAGTGTGCAGTGGTGTGATCATAGTTTGCTATAGCCTTCAACTCCCAGGCTCAAACGATTCTCCTGCCTCAGTGCCTCCTGAGTAGCTGGGACTATAGGGGTGCATCACAATGCCTGGCTAACTTTATTATTTTGTTTAAACACTGGCTAACTTTACCATTTTTTTATAGAGATGGAGTCTCACTATTGTCCAGGCTGGCCAATTTTTAAATGTTGGCCATTAATTAATTTCTATTTTTTTAATGGAGTAGGTCAAACTCATAGAAACAGGAAGTAGGATAGTAGGTGCCAGGGGTTGTAGGGAGGGAGAGTGAGGAGTTGTGTGATGGGTACAGAACTTCAGTTTTGCAAGATGAATAAGTTTGGAGATTTGTTTGCATAATATCATGAATATACCTAACTCTACTGAACTGTGTACTTAAAAATAGTTAAGATGGTACATATTATACATGTATTTTGTTACAATCAAAACTATTTTTATAAAAAAGTGCGATGGGTCACATCTAGATACTGCCAAGCTTAGGACATACTGCTCCTTCTTCATTCATTGTCCAAACTCCCAAGTAAGCCCCAGATAGTGCTGTCTCTGTGTCTCCATCACAGACTTTGAAGATTTGGCTGTTCTCCAGCACAGGTGGTTCTGGGCAGGTACTCAAAAAAGTTTCCCCATAGAAGACTTTTATAGGTTTCTGCCCTTTTCAGAGAAAGGACATTCCACTAATCTTCCTATGTCCTAAATACTTCTGACCCTACCTCCCCATTTCCACAGCTCTTCCGTCAACCTAGGTCTATCCAGGATCCCACCCAACTTCCCTCTCATCTCCAGCCCAAGTCCCCCTCTTCATGGTAGCCAGAAGAGTCTTCCTAAAGCACAAATATGACTTTTCCTTTCCTTGCTCAGAATTTGCCATGCCTCCCCAGTGCCTGAAGAAAAGTTTAAATTTTTTATAACGTCCCACCACTCCAGCCCATCTCTTGCCATGCCTTCCTCTAACATTATGCCTAAGTTACCCTGAACTTCTTCTCAAACAGGTCTTATTTCTAAGTGCTTGCATTCTGTTCCTTCTGTCTAGAAGAGTCACCTATCAAAGGCTGCTTCTCCCCATACTGCTTCTCCTGAAGAATGCCTACTTATGCTTGAAGTCTCAGCTCAGATGCCCCTTTCTCCAGGAAGCCCTTCCTGCACCCCCAGCAGGGGAAGGTACTCCCTCTAGGCTCCCCAGCCCTACCCATTTTGGTTCATCAGAAGGGGATGGATGTGTCTGCCCTGCACAATGTACTTGGGGCCCTACCCTGGTCATCTTGAGCACAAGTGGGTTTGATGACCAGATGAGGAGATGCCACCTGCTGATGAGGATGTGAGGGCGACTGAGAAGGAGAAAGGAATCATTTAGTATGCTGACAAGGTTGGTTAGGGCCTCAAAGTGAACCCTAGGGGCTACAAAACCCTAGGCTGGGGCAAGGTGGATGAAATGATTTTGTTCTATACTTTTCTGAATTGGGAGGATAATAATACCAACAATTCTATCAGCTCACCTTGTGCCAGCTCCTATTCTAAACAATTTGGGTATTTTCACTTATTCAACCCTTATGTTATGATCACAATTAAAGATGAGGAAACTGGGCAGCGCCTGTGGCTCAGTGAGTAGGGCACCAGCCCCATATACCAAGGGTGGCGGTTTTGAACCCAGCCCCAGCCAAACTGCAGCAAAAAATAGCCAGGTGCTGTGGCTAGCTCCCGTAGTTCCAGCTGCTTGGGAGGCTGAGACAAGAGAATCACTTAAGCCCAAGAGCTGGAGGTTGCTGTGAGCTGTGACACCATAGCACTCTACCGAGGGCGAGAAAGTGAGACTTTATCTCTAAAAAAATAAATAAATAAAGATGAGGAAACTGAGGCACAGAGAAGTGAAGTAAATCGCTCAAGGTCACATAACTGAGAGATGGAGGACCCAGGATTTGATCCAAGAAGCTGGCTCTACAGTTGTGCTTTAAATCAATAAACTCTGCTGTCTCCCTCGGGTCCAGTAGGAAGGCCCAACTCTCAAGACAATCTTTGGTGAGCCTTCCCCAACCCTAACCTGACAGGTGCTTTCAAAGCTAAATATAATAAATAAATCTATTAATTCAACTCATTAACTCCACAAACATATTTATCAAGTGTTCTCTGTGACAGACCCTGTGTTCTAAGGACACAGGATGAACAAGGTAGTCATTGTGTTGGCCCACCAGAAAACAAAAAACAAAAAACAAACAACAAACAAAAGGACATAAAGGAGCAACTTACAGGTAGGGCAAGAAACCAGCAGGGGACATGAGAGCAAAACAGGGACTTGCCTTAGAAGAGGTGGTCAGGGAAGGAGAGAACAGTTAAGCTGAACCCTTATTAGTCTCTCTGTTCCCCACAAAACATTGTAAGTGAATCCAGATTCTCTTCAGGCCTGAGCCTCAGGCCCTGCATCTGGAGAATGGGAATATGATGGGTAGAAAAAATGAAATGTGAGAAATCCTTTGGGAATGAAGAAAGGGCAGTTTCCAAATGAGTGCTAGTGACATCGAGGGACTTCTTACCTCCTGGGTTGTAGGCTGGGGGAGATCCAGAAGGGTAGTTTCAGCCCATATCAGCTGCACTGCTGAGGAAAGGAGAGTCAGAAGACCCCAAATCAGCCAATACAGCATAAGAGAACACAATTTCATCTTACCCACAAAAGTAGTTACTAGAAGGTCAGGGAATCTTTTCTTTTGAAGTTCCATAAGCTTGAGCCCCACTTGGGGAGGTTTGGGTGGGAGGGAGTCAGTTATCCTAGCAATCTATAACCATCCCTTTCTCATGAATGTATTCAGAAAAGGTAGGGCTAGAAGTGACAGAACCTGTTACCATGACAACCCCTCCCTAGATACACTCCACCCTGACAGACAAGCTTCAAACATCCCACACTTTGACCAGCCTGGCTCCTAGGGTCACTGGAAAAAGGGGTATGTGGTTGCCCTGTTACCATAGTAACTAAAGCTGAGCCTTGCCTGTTTTTCACTTTCCTGAGGATGGTCCAGGCCCAGTAACCATAGCAACTGTGCCTCAGCAGAGCAGCTCCTCCTCTGAATTAAAACACCTGGTTGATTTGGTCCATAGATGATGGTTACCATGGTAATGCCAGCAGGGTGGCTATGGGGGGAGGGGTTGGGGAAGAGGTGTGTTTCTCTTGGAGATCAGTGTCCTTGGGACTGGGGTCCTTTCTACCTGAGTGCCAAGTGGGAAGGGTTGTCACAGTACTGCTGAGGGCAAAAGCAGAAGGAGCACTAGAAACTGAGGTTACCTTAGCAACCTTCTCTTGATGTGGAGTCCAGAGAGGTTTGGGGCTCCACAACCACAAGGGTGAAGGGAGGGGAGACTCGGGGGCTCCAGGCTGGGGAAGGGTTACCATGACAGCTGACCTAGCCAGGAATCAGAAAGGATGGGGTCAATGTTGAAACTGTCCCTGGTGGTTGCCCTTTCTCTCAAAGAGGGCCAGTGATTGTCTAGGAGAGTTGTACTTGGGTCTGAAACGGGTAACATTCTGTTTGGGGGAGAAGTGGGAGAAGGAGGGCAAAAGTCTTACTTTCCCTAGGGTTAGTCCCTGGGGACTGGGTCTCCCATGCTTACTTCGGGGCACACGGCCCCGCTCCGCCTCTGTCCGCCCCTCCGGCAGGCAAGCACGTATTCCGGATAGACCCGGGTGGGTAAGGCTCTAGCCCAGGCTAGTGCTCGCCGCCGTACCCCCCCAGTACCCCCC
>NW_003852547.1:3570850-3576891 GCF_000181295.1 Otolemur garnettii | reverse complement strand
CGGGACGGCCGGGGGGGCGGGAGGGGACCGCTACGGTCCCGGAGAGCGAGTGAAGGGCCGTCCCAGGGGGGTCCTGAGGGGACCTAGGGGCGGGAGGCGACCGGTTCGACTTGAGGTGGGAGTGTAGGCACCCCGGAGCGGGGGAGATTGACCGGGACCGGCCGAGAGAAAGGTTAAGAGGGGCCAGAACCCGCTGGGAGTGGGACTGAGCACGTCTGTAAGAGGGGCTACTGAGAGAGACGACTCGGTGCCCGGAAGGAAGGCTGAGAGAACTCGGGGAAGGGTGTGGAGAGGAGTTGGAGGCGTCTGAGAAGGACCTGAGTAGTCTCATATGAGAGTGAGCAAAAGCTCGCGGGGTGCTAGAGACTCCCACCTGTCCCTGGGGACCAGACGTGGGATAGAGGGAGCGTCTAGGGGCCCTTGGGATCCGGTCGAAAGCGGCTCCTGGCTGGCAGCCGCGATGAGGATGGAAAGGAAGTCCGGGAGCCTGGAATGGGGTGTGTTTGGGGGCGTTTGAATGGGGAGCATTCAAAAGATCGCTGTGTAAGGACACTGGCGGTGGGAAGAGGTTTTCGAAGGGCCCTAGGGTGAAAGTGCGTTCCCTGCCCTCTGAAGAAGAAACTTTGGGGAGTTCGGACAGCTTGCTGAGTAGGGTTCCCTGGGGTGGAAGCGTGGGCAGGAGAGAGGACGTACCCTAGATATGTCCAGCCGGAAGAGCTTGAGAGTGGAAGCGCTAATTTGGGAGCATGGATGAGTGGTGGCGATGGAGGTGAGTGTAGGATGTCAGGTAGAGAGCCCTTCACCGGAGTAGGGGTTGGTCCAGCATGTCCAGTGTGGAAATGAAGGGTTCTAGGATGAGACCAATGAGGAGGTACCCTGGGATGATGTATTGGGGGGAGCGTTTTGTAGAGAGGAAGGCAGAAAGAGGTGGCATCTCAGGGGAACCCAGGGAGGAGATGTGTTTGTGGAAGTTTCTGGGAAAGGACCTCATGGTTCGTGAAGTAGCTTGGGAGCAAGATGTGCCTGGGGATGTTGAATGGAAGAGGAGTAGGCTGGATTTTATGACTTACTGAAGTGTTGGGTCCATTGGTAAAGCCTGGGAATCAGAGATGGGAGGATTTGAGGGGATCTGGGTATGGACCACCAGGAGTCTTGATTGTTCCTGGGCTGGGGTATCATTAGCAGAAGTTGTCAGTACTTGCTTCTAGCAGCCCATCTTTCCCCTTCTGATTTGATGTTTCCTATCTGGTTGAAGTGGGTACACAAATAACTGATTAGAATTTTGTCTAGGAGCATCCCGCAATTCTCCCACCCCCACTGGGAATCTTAGCTTTCGGTAGCTAAGGCTTGGTGCTGAGGTGGAAGAGGAGTCTTTTATGTAAGCACTTTTCCCTTTTGTGTCCTGATCCTGATCTCTGGAGCTCTTCCCCAGCATACATCTCATTAGATCTTCTAAATGTCCCATTGTGTAGGCAGTGCCAGTGTCTTATCTCACTCAGCAATAACAAGAGCAGCTGCTATTTATTGAGCACATACTGTGTCTGGGGCACTGTATTATGCACTTTAAAGACATGCATCATTTAATTCTTGCAACATGTGGGAGGGTAAATGATATCTGCTCCCCCAATTTTAAAAAATGTTCAGAAGAGGAAATGGAGGCTTTGAGAAGGATTCCAGCAGAGGAGTGACAAGGGCTCTATACCTCTCTCTGCCCATGCAGTATATCTCTCTGCCACCCTGTAAAGATGAAAACACTGGTTCAGGTAAGCCAAGTGGCCTCCTCACAGTCACCCAGCAGTCATAGTGATACCGGAATTTCATCTTCAGTAGGTTCTTGGTCTTGGTGATTTGAAGAATGAATCCACGGACCACAGATCAGTGGTAAGACAGGATTTATTTTATTTTTATTTATTTATTTTTTTTTGCAGTTTTTTTTTGGCTGGTGCCAGTTTTGAACCCACCACCTCTGGTATATGGGGCTGGTACCCTACTCCTTTGAGCCACAGGTGCCGCCCAAGACAGGGTTTATTTTACAGAAAAGAATACAAAAACACGGCTCGGCGCCTGTGGCTCAAGTGGCTAAGGTGCCAGCCACATACACCTGAACTTGCGGGTTCGAATCCAGCTTGGCCTGCCAAATAATAATGATGGCTGCAAACAAAAAATAGCTGGGCGTGTGGCAGGCACCTGTAGTCCCAGCTACTTGGGAGGCAGAGGCAGAAGAATCACTTGAGCGCAGGAGTTGGAGGTTGCTGTGAGCTGTGATGCCATGGCACTCTACCCAGGGCAACAGCTTGAGGCTCTGTCTCAAAAAAAAAAAAAAGAATACACAAACACCAAAGCTCCTGGCAGAGAGAAACAAAACAACACAAGTTGGGGGGGGAGGGAAGCTCTCTCTCCCTGGGCTCTTTGTCCAGGGGTGTGTGTGTGTGTGTGTGTCTATCTATCTATCTATCTAGTTGCATAGGTCCTCTGTAGTTATATTTAGCCGCATGGGTCCACTGTAGTTACATTTGGCAGGACTCAGTGGTTACATTTAGCTGGCATGGGTCCTCTGTAGTTACATTTGGCCCTGGACTCCTTAACAAATGAATAGATACAATCCCTTTGATACCCAGGCCTAGGAAACCTCCTACATGAAGTTGACCAGGTCTGGGAAATGGGGGTTCCCTGTTCAGCTGCAAGTGCAAGTGGAGGGAGACACTAAGGTGCTGGTATCTCCCCAGCAGTTGTCTGGCCCCTCTGGCAACTGGAGCCTCCTGCCCTCCCCACCCCCACCCCCAAGCCCTCTGGTTCCTCAGCCGGCTGCCACTTCACCAACACCACCAGGGTGGAGGTGGCAATCTTTCCCTCAGCTCATCGGAGCTGGCTGGGGTGCCACCTGTCTTGTATCAATAACAGAGGTATGGGTCTTTGGAATTTTACAGTGTAAACCCTATAGCACCCACCATACCACCTTTGATCTTTGAGATTCTAGAGGAAAGATGTATGCTTCTCCACTCACTTAGTGACCCTTCTTGGAATTTGAGAGGAACTTCTGGGAAACAGAGAGGAACTTAGGCTCTGTCTTATTTAGGCTTTAGCATCATCACTTTTGTTTTTTATTCTTTTAAGAATTCGAGCATTTGGTGTGTGTATGTATACACACATATGTGAGTGAACAGGGAAAGTTCCTCCCTTTGTCCCTTGCCTACTCCTCTCTCCAGCTTTCCTCCCCAGCTGTACTGTTATAAAAGTAGTTGTGTGTGTGGGCGGCACCTGTGGTTCAGTGGGTGGGGTGCCGGCCCCATATACCACGGAGGCTGGCGGGTTCAAACCCAGCCCTGGCCAAACTGCAACAAAAAAATGGCTGGGCATTGCAGCGGGCACCTGTAGTCCCAGCTACTCAGGAGGTTGAGGCAAGAGAATTGCCTAAGCCCAGGAGTTGAAGGTTTCTGTGAGCTGTGTGATGCCATGGCACTCTACCAAGGGCGATAAAGTGAGAGTCTTGTCTCTACAAAAAAGAAAAGTTGTGTGTGTGTAATACATGAGATCATCTTACATTTATCATTTTGTGACTTTTTTCACATAATGTGTTTTGGTGTTCCTTTCATATCAGCACAGAGAGCTCTCTCTTTTTGGAGAGAGAGTCTCCCTCTGTTATCTGGGCTAGAGTGCAGTGGTGTCATTACAGCTCACAGGAACCCCAACTTGGGGCTGAAGCGATCCTTCTGCCTCAGCCTCCCGAGTAGCTGGGACTATAGGTGTAAGCCACTGTGCCTGGCCTCTTTCTCATTATTTTTGATAACTGCATAGCATTCCATTGGATGTTGGTACCATAGCTTATTAGTTTAACTTATTTAGTTTATTTAGCTAATTTAGTTTAGCTTATTTAGTTTAACCCCTCTTGATGGCCTTTTAGACTATTTCTAGTTTTTCTCCATCAGACATGGCTGCAGTGAATGTCCTTTATGCCCATGTGAGAATTAGGCAGAACAGATGGAGGGAATAGCAGAGTAGATGTGTTTATCAAATGGTGATTGGCTCTGCCACATTGCCCCACCATATTACACCCCCAGCAGCACTTCTTTCTACACACCTTTACTTGAGTACCTCCTTCTTACAGAAGGTGTGACTTCCCCTGTGAGATTCTCTAAGACCCGGACAGTATCAGCTTGTTTTGACAAGCTCTGAATAACTTTTCTCTGAAGAGCTGATATAGCTGTTCCTGGCAGAAGATGCTCTATCTGTTAAGTGCTGAGTACCTGTGTGCTGAATGGCAGCGAGGGCAGCCCCTTGTAAGATCCTGCCTAGAGGCACCCAGAGTGTAAAGCAAGCAGGTGGCAGAGCTGCAGTTTGATTTACGCAGGAATTTGCTATGTGAGGTGTTCCCAGAAGTAGGCAATAAGGCTTCTATCCTTTGGAAACTTCCATGCTGGCCGAGAAAACTAGCTTAAAAAGAAGACTTCAGAGAGCTATTCACGTTCATGCACAGTTGAGTTCTAGATTGTATGCTTCTGCCTCTGTTCTGTGGCACCTCTGAGAGGGTGAAGCTCTTTGAGGAACCTTTGGGGAAGGGATCTGAACTTGACGTTCATGTAGGAGCAGAGACTGGGAGTCAGCAATGAGTGCAGTGCCATCAGAGAAGGTGTAGAGCCGTCCCTTGCCCACTTCCAGCATCCCAGGGAGTCCTGAGGGATCCAGTGGGGACTCATTCCTCCAGCAACTGCTGAAGCTTGGGAAGAAGGCTTTTAGGAGATGCAGAGCTGGGTGGCTAGATGGTGCTGAGTGAGGAACTCTCCTTGAGGGGGGTGGGGTGGGAAATAAAGTTTCCAATTCAGAGGGGCCTCAGCTCCTGGGAATACTAAGATTCAAGGACTCCTTAGGAACCCTTTCAGATGCTCCTTTGCTAGAGAGTGAATAGCCAAAGGGTAGGAGAGGCCGCAGTAGGAGCCAGGTATCAGAATGGTTTGGGGGCACTTGCTCTCCTAGTCTGACCAGAGGGAGTGGCAGAGGGTGCTTATAGAGGACAGAGCACTTCCAAATTCCAGACCTGGTGCCCGCCCACCATGGCCCTTGCAGGGGTTGCTTTGCAGCCAGGGAGAAACTGTTTGGCCACTGACACTTGCCTTTTCTGATGGGATTCCACCAACCCGAGACACTTCACTCACATCTTTCTGGTCCTCTTTCCTCTTCTTTAACAAAGTCTGAGATCCTGGTGTGGTGACTGGGAAAGGGGAGATCAAGGCTAGGGGAGGTGGTGGGAGAGATGTGAGTGGGGAGGTGGGTACATAGTGGACTCTACCTTTTTCCCCCACAGACACCATCACTATGTCCATTGCTCCACTGCCATTTCCTCCTGGATTTCTGTGACTGCCCCCTTCTATGACTGGTGCCTCTGCCTCTAGCTTTGCTGTCTTTCCCCACCCTCCAATCAGTTCTCTAGTTATAGCTGGGGTTACTTTGTAACATGCAAATATGGTTACCTCTCTTCTGTGCCTACAGCCCTTCCATAGCTTTCCTGTACTTTTGGGATAATTTTGCACTTGGTAGCATGGCTTCTGTCCTTTGCCAGCCTCTACTTCTCTTAACTTTCCTCTGAAGCCTTTTACACATTCTCAAAACAGTGGCACTGGTCTCTAGAGTTCCTTAAGCTCACCATGCAACTTTTGTCGCTGTGCTCTGACAGCAGGCCAACTTTTAGTTAGCCTTAGGTCTCAGGTGAACTGTCACTTCCTTGTCCCTCCTCCCATAGCATACTTTGGTCACTCACTGTGGACCAAGTCATGCTATGTGAGTTGCTGCTCATGCCTGTCTCCAGCAAGAGCCATGTGTAGACAGGACCCATGTGGCTTTTCAGATACTCTGTAGTGCCTTCCACAGTACCTGACATGTGGTGGGCAGTCACCACATGGTGATGGGTTTGGATGAGTGTAGACTCTCAGCAGTCTATGCTGGGCAGGGAGGAGAAGGATCCATAACCAAAGCTTAGAAGGAAAGACAGGAAAGACCATAAGAAAGAAGCTTGGGGTTTGTGTTTGATGATTGACTTTTTCTTCTCT
>NW_003852547.1:3566828-3570602 GCF_000181295.1 Otolemur garnettii | reverse complement strand
ACAGCTCATAGCAACCTCCAACTCCTGGACTCAAGCGAATCTCCTGCCTCCGCCTCCCAAGTAGCTGGGACCACAGGCGCGCGCCACAACACCTGGCTATTTTTTTGGGGTGCAGCCATCATTGTTGCTTGGCAGGCCCAGGCTGGATTTGAACCCACCACCTTAGGTGTATATGGTGCTTTAGCCACTTGAGCCACAGGTGCTGAGCCCCACCTGTTTTTTAAAAGATGGGGTCTTGCTCTTGCTTAGGCTAGTCTTGAACTCCTGAGCTCAGGCAATCCACCTGTCTCGGCCTCCCAAGTGCTAGGATTACAGATGTGAACCACTGCACCCAGCCTTGTTTCCACCTTCTAAAATGACTTATAGAGTAGATTTGGGGGACAGAGAAGATAGGCAAAGGAAGCCAGACACAGGGGCTCATTCCTGAAATCCTAGCACTCTGGGAGGCCTAGGCAGGTAGATTGCTTGAGATCAGGAGTTTGAGTCTGAACAAGAGGGAGACTTTGTCTCTACTAAAAATAGAAAAAAATTAGCTGGGCATGGTGGTGTGTACTTGTAGTCCCAGCTACTCAGGAGGCTGAGGCAGGAGGATTGCTTGGCCCAGGAGTTTGAGGTTACAGTGAGCTATGATGATGCAACTGCACGATAGCCCAGGTGACAAAAAAAAACAAAAAGCCCAACAAAGGGCAGAAACTTCCACTTTAACCGTATTGATCACCTGTGAGTAGTCTGGCTATCCTTAGGTACCTGTGAACATATGTGTTGTAAAAATGTTAAAGGGGATAAAGGTTCCATTCTCTCAATGGATAGATGAGATTTCTTTTCCATTATATACATTTATTTGTTGATAGTCCTACAGCATCCCCACTAGAATATAAACCCCATTCTGTTCGATGCTGTATCCTCAGGATTAACACGTACAACAGTACCTGATACATAGTCAGAACTTAATAAGTATTTGTGGAGTAAATGAATGAGTGAATGATCTTTTGTCATATGTTAATGCATGTATATCCCTTTTTATTTATTCAAAGGAAGCCTACCATTGCATGTATGCCTGTAGGATAAATTCTTGGAAGTGGAACCAAAAGGAAAATGTACATTTAACATTTTTATAGAGCCCTCCAGGAAGGGTATGTCAGTTCATGACCTACCAGTGATGTATGAATGTGCCTGTTGCCCTGGCCTGAGTGTTCTACTAACCTGAGGGTGACACCTGGTCTCTGGGGCAGGATGGAGGTGCTAGCAGGCCTGAGTATACTGTGCATGGGGCAGTGCACCAGGGTCCAGTGAACCCCATGGGGGGGGAGTGGTAAGGGGTGGCATCTAGGGGGTTACTCAGAACAGACAGTCCTGGTGTGATGCTTTGAGATTGAGAACAGCCTGGAAGAGGTGTCTAGGGTCAGGCTGGAGGCTTCTGGTGGAGTCAGAAGCTTTTCAGCAGGCACATGGTGTGCAAGGAGCTAGCTGGGACCAAGAAGATGCAGTTGGCCATGAGGGCAGGGATCCTGTAAGCCACAGACATTCGTATCTGATTAATCTCCAAACTCAGGTATCATAGCTTCCCTGAGGAACTGTGGAAAAAGGGACAGGGAGAATAAAAATGATAAGAGAAGTAGAAACTGAGATTTGTTAGCCTGTATTCTATGCTAGGGGTTGGACTAAGCAGAACTTAACACATGGGGAGAGGCAAGCCTATGAGCCCCATTTCCTAGAGGGGCAAATGGAGGCTCAGAGAAGGTTGGTGACCTGCCCTAGATCTTGTAGCATATATGTGTCTGAGCTGGGTCTGGAGCTCAGGCTGTCTAGGGCTGGAACAGCGGAGCACTTGGGGAGAAGCCAAGGAAGAGCCCTGGCCTCTAGGTTTTGGCTTCTGGAACATGGTCAGGGACCGGGATCTTCCCTCGAAAGAGGTTGGCCCAGTGTCTCCAAATGACCTGTTGACAGACCAGAGCAGATTGGACAGCCCAAGCCAGCAGACCGTGTGAAGTGCTTGGCAGGAGCCCTGGGTCATGTCTGTGGCACATCTCTCTCACGCCCTGGGCAGGATGCAGTGGGACAGTTTGTCCCCACAGTGGGGGTCAAGTAAAAGCTTTTGTATCGGAGCGGGAGCTCAGCTGAGCCACCCACTCTTGTCCCTGAGCTCCAGAAGTAGCTTCCTACGCCTCCCAGAGACAGATGCTCTGGTAAGAATAGTGGGACACCACCTCCACCAGCATCCTTAGGGCTGGCACCTGCCATAGGGTATGGGGGAGTCCAGCCGGTTAATGCCTCCCCTCCTCCTTACCTTCATCCCTGATCTGACTTCTTCCCAAAATGTAGTCACCAAGTTAGGCCCAAGCTGCCTCTATTTTAATTTCAGGGGTGAAAGGACTCAAGGTCTTTCATTGTGGGTGACATGGCAGGGTTCGTTGGAAACAGATCCAGCATGTCCTCTCCGTGTTCCGTTGAGGAAGTGGCTGCTGCATGTCCCTGGGTGGGAAGGGGCTGGAGCCATACTTGAGTGCATGAGGGGCCACCCTCAGGGAGTCTGAGCCTTGCTGTCTTCCTTTGCTTTCGTCTCCCTGGTCTCCCCAGGCTCAGGTGGCATTCCTCCAGGGAGAGAGGAAGGGACAAGAAAATCTAAAGACAGACCTGGTGCGGCGGATCAAGATGTTAGAATATGCACTGAAGCAGGAAAGGTAAACCCTCCTCCCTTCCCTGGCCCTGGCTTCGGAGAGTCAGTTTCAAGCCACTGACTGTGCTTCCACCCAGCTAAGGGAGATTTGGGGTCAGGCGTTTTCTTCTAGTCATCCCAGTACCATAGGGTTCTGGGGGCAGGGGGGTGAAAAAAAGACATAGCATTCAAGAACCAGCAGCAGTATTCATGATGGTGGTAGCCCACCTTGTTTATCCCTTCTAGTAGCCTAACGGATACTGTTTCTGATAAGGAACTGAGGTTCAAGAGGGTAAGTCACTAATTCAAGAACTTCTAGGGCAGAGATAGCAAGGTAGTCTGGAATGGCTGCTTTACCCCCATGCGATCTTTGGCACTGCCTTTACTGAGCCATGGGGTGCAAGGGGACAGTTCACCTTCAGAGGTAGGAGAGTGGATTAGGGGGAAGCCCTAGGATTTGAGATTCCTAAGGTGACTGCTGACTCTATACTTCTGCATCTTTTATTTATTAATCATTTACTCTTTTAGGGCCAAATATCATAAACTGAAGTTTGGAACAGACCTGAACCAGGGGGAGAAGAAGCCAGATGTGTCAGAACAAGGTACCAACTTCTGATCCTGTTAGCCCCTTCCTTCCAAAGCAGTGTGGTGGAAGAGTGCGTAAGACGGTACTGCTTTCTTGCTTTGTTCCATAGAAAGCAGAACTGGCCCCATGGGGTAGAGTACTCTCTTTCTCAGGGCCCCTCCCTTGCAGACTATTCTGTGCCAGGTACTATGCTGGGCCCTGGGGGCCAGTCCCACCTTACTCCCTTTGTGAAATAGGGACAGACTCACAAACATCTCATAGGGATCCCTCTGTGGGGAGCAGGTGTTGGGGATGGTGTCAGAGATCTGGAGAAGGGCTTGGTGCTTGTTGCTCAGTGGCTAGGGCACCAGCCATGTACACCAGAGCTGGCAGGTTTGAATCCAGCCTGGGCCTGCCAAACAACAATGACAACTACAAGAAAAAACAGCTGGGTGTTGTGGCGGGCGCCTGTAGTCCCAGCTACTTGGGAGGCTGAGGCAAGAGAATCACTTGAACCCAAGAGTTTGAGGTTGCTGTGAGCTGTGATGCCATG
>NW_003852547.1:3564030-3566322 GCF_000181295.1 Otolemur garnettii | reverse complement strand
TGTATGTGGCTGGCGCCTTAGCCGCTTGAGCCACAGGTGCCGAGCCAAAAGTCTAAGCTTCTTAAAAGAAGAATCAGTTCCCCAGCAGGGGAGCAAGGGAAGAGTATGTATAGACGAACAGAGGTGTACACTGATGGTGTTTTGTGTTAGGGGACCAGAGTTAGTAGTGCAGCTGGGCAAGTAAGAAAGAGGAAAGACATGGTAGGGTGGGCCAGGTAACAGTGGGAGCATGGCCAATGTGAACTACAAAGACCTTAGTGATTATCAGCCTTTTCCAACTAGAATGTAAGTGCGGGGGTCTTTACCAGTTTGACGAAAACATTTCAAATTGTATATAAAACCAGCACATTGTACCCGTGATTGCATTAATGTACATAGCAATGATTTAATTTAAAAACAAACAAACAAAAAAAACAAACAGGGGTCTTTGTTTCCTGATATAGCTCACACTCCTAGCTAGGTACCACATTGATGCCCAGTGAATGTTTGATGAATAAAATACTAAACAAATTATCTAATGTAATCCTCACAAAAATCCCAAGAGGTAGATGCTTTTATCAGCCTTGTTTCTTAGTAGAGGAAATTGAGACCTGAGTTACACTGACCTGCTCAAGGTCATACAGTTTGGAAGTGGCAGAGTGGACTCGAATCCAGCCTGCCCATTCTCTTAGAACCAAAACAGCTTTCTGCATAGGGAAATAACAACTTGCTCTGAGTTTTAAGATAAAACCCTTATCTTGTATGGGGACTAGTCTGGGGAACTATCAGGAGACAGAGGTGAGGGACCTTCAGGGAGGAGGAATTTTGGGGGTGGGTTTCAGATACTCAGGAAGTGACACCGCAGGACCTGTGACGGTGACCAATTTGGGTTTGAGGAGTGCAGAAGATGGAGGAGGTGATGGGTAGGAGGTAGTACCCTGACTAAGACAGCCTCCTCCTTTCTCTCCAGTTTCCAATGGCCCTGTGGAGTCTGTCACGCTGGAGAACAGCCCGCTGGTGTGGAAGGAGGGGCGGCAGCTTCTCCGACAGTGAGTGTACATGGGGTGAGGGGCTGGGGACAGAAGGCACATTTTGCTCAAGAGATAAATCTTCTAGGGACTCCACAGTCCTTCCTGTGGAGGAAGTATCAGAATTTTAGCTGGCCATAGCTGGAGTGGCCTGTCACCCTATAGGGGAGACTTGTCTAGGGCCAAGGAAGGAAGACTCACTGCAGGGAGGTATATGTGAGGACCCCCGTTCTTGTAATGTGACCCTGAATGCCTCTGTGGCATTTCTTAAAAGGATAATGTTAAATTATTTTTTTTACTACTGAAGAGATGTGTGCATTTTGGAAAACTTGGAAAATATAAGAAAGCACAAGGAAAAATAAAAATCACTTGTAATTCCTCCACCCAAGAAATTTCATACCCCCATAAAAATTTTGGCATATATACTAACACTCTCTTCCATGGATATATATTTGTGTGTGTGTGTGTATTTTGTAAAAACTGGGATTTTTCATTCCTTATTTGCTTGTTTTATAATGTGTTGTTTTTGCTAAGAGCTGTGAACATCTCTTCCTATAAATTAGTTACGTTGCATCTTTTTTTTTTTTTTTTTTTTTTTGAGATAGTGTCTTACTCTGTCACCCAGGCCAGAGTGCAATAGCATGATCATAGCTCCCTGTAACCGCTAACTACTGGGCTCGAGCAATCTTTCTGCTTCAGCTTCCTGGGTAGCTGGGACTACAGGTGTGCACCATCATCCCCAGCTAATTTTTTACTTTTTGTAGAGACAGGGTTTCACCATGTTGCCAAGGCTGGTCTTCAACTCCTGACCTCAAAATGATCCTCCCACCTGGGCCTCCCAAGGTGTTAGAATTACAGAACTGTATAATCATCTCTCATATGGATAACCATAAGTGTCTACTGCTGGTTCCTTCTTATGCATTTTGTTGATGTTGTTTTGAACTTTTTAGTATTGTAGATAATGTGGCAAACATCAGGAAGATATTTGTGTATTTCCTTGATCTCCTCAAGTTGCATATCTGGAGGTGCAATTGCTAACTTAAAGTGTGCACAACAATAACTCCAAAATGACAATACTAATAATAACAGGCCACACTTACAGTTACCTGTTATTTGCCTAGCACTTGGCCAAACAGTTGCCACACATTGATTCCTCACATAAGTCCCCTTATGGTGTGGTTACTAGTGTCCCCCTCATTTTCACAGTTGAGAAAACTGAAGTGCAAGGGGACGATCTAGTTCTATAAGGTTGCTGAGGCGAGATCTCAGGTAGCCCGACCCCAGA
>NW_003852547.1:3548507-3563271 GCF_000181295.1 Otolemur garnettii | reverse complement strand
AAAAAAAAAAAAAAAAAAGATGAGACATGCAAAGAATATCTGTGCAGCTTGATAGGTGAGGGACAGGGCTCCAAAGGGACAGGGGAACAGAAAAGAATTTTTAGCCAAGCAGGTTCTTGAGCACTAGCAAGGAACTTTTGTCTCCTCTCTTTTGAAGCCACAGATACCTATGATTGATTTTTTTTTTTTTTTTTTTTTTTTTGAGGCAAAGGCTCACTCTGTTCCCTAGGCCAAAGTGCTATGTGTGGCATCATAGCTCATAGCAACCTCAAACTCCTGGACTCAAGGGACCCTCCTGCCTCAGCCTCCCTAGTAGCTGGGACTACAGGCACTTTTCTTCCTTTTTAGATTTCCTTCATTTGTAGGAGTCAGTAGAGTGAGTATCAGGTGTTCCTCTTAGATTCCTAATCCCATTTTCTAGAGGTCACTGCTATTAAGTTTCGTGTATATTTCTAGGCCTTGTGGTGCACGTAATATAAGCTTGTGCTTCTATGTGATGTAAACTTATATACCTGTTAATGCTTTTTTTTCTTTTTAAACAAACACTGGATCCCTGAGGAACATGTAACTTACTGTTTCATTATGATCTTTATCATGGCGGCTTTCTTTGACACTCTGCCATGTTTATTTTCTGCCTAGTGTATCTATCAGTAATTTGCTGATATGTCCCTGTCAGTGGATGTTGAGGTTGGCCCTGCACTTTGAGTCCCCATGGGACACTGCAAGGGACATCCTTGTGAGATAGCATTGTGCATAGGTGTGAGGACTTCCACTGCAAGGGGTCTCAAAAGTGAAAGTGCTACATTGGGGGCATGCTTATGTAAAATTTTGGTATATGCTCTTAAGTTCACCCATAAGTTGCCCGGCGCCAGGTTGTTGCAGTTTGCATTGTATATGAAGAAGCCGAGGGGTTTTGACTCGAATTGGCTCTGTCTCCCTGCAGGTACCTGGAAGAGGTAGGCTACACAGACACTATCCTCGACATGCGGTCCAAGCGAGTCCGTTCCCTGTTGGGCCGCTCACTGGAACTCAATGGGGCCACAGAGCCTAGTGAAGGAGGCCCCAGGGCCACTCCAGGCCCTGTGGGGCTCAGTGGTGGTGAGTCACTCCTGGTGAAACAGATCGAGGAGCAGATAAAGAGGTGAGCCCTTGGGCCTAGCAGGTGTATCATCTCCTCTCCTGATGATGCTCCTGGGTGCTCTGGTGGCACCTTCTCCTTCTGGAATATAATGTGGGCTCATTTGTTCCGGAACTCTCTGTCCCTTCATTGCTTGGATCCCATAAATTATGTTTTGAGTGCCCCTCCACACTCCCAGGGCCTCATTTCCAGGCTGCTCCTCTCCCAAGACTCAGACCTGCACCTCCTTTGCAACACGGGACGCCTGCTGAAGGCTGACTTGCCAGTGGGGAGCAAAACACATGTGGTTGCTGCCCTAGGGGGTCTTCTTTGCTCATTTTCTAGTCTCATCATTAATTACAAATTCATCAGAATAAACAAAATCATGTAGGTAATGCTGAGTGCTTTGAGGAATATAAAAGATAATAAAAACTCATAGGAGAGGTAACGCTACCATGGACATTTGGGCTAAACATTGCACAAAATGGAGGATGAGCCACATGAGTGGCTGGGAGGAGGAGAATGTTCTAGGCAGAGGGAACAGCAAATGCAAAGGGCCTGAAGTAGGAGGCAGCAGTGGAAAGCCCACATGGCTGTAGGAAATGAGCGTATGGGCTGTGGGCTATGGAAAGGTGGCAGTCTCAGAGCAGGTCATAGAGCCTCACTCTAGATCCCTAGCATGTGGGCATTTCTTTTATTTTTTTTTTAGAGACAGAGTCTTACTTTGTCGCCCTCAGTAGAGTACCATGGCATCACAGCTCACAGCAACCTCCACCTCTTAGGCTAGGGTGATATTCTTGCCTTAGCCTCCAGGACTGCTGGGACTACAGGCACCTACCACAATGCCTTGCTATTTTTGTTGCAGTTGTTACTGCTGTTTTAGCTGGCCGGGGCTGGGTTCGAACCTTTCACCCTTGGTATATAGGGCTGGCACCCTACCCACTGAGCCACAGGCACCGCCCAATGTGGGCATTTCTTGAGAGCCATGGGCCATCTGCAGTGACTGAGGGAGTGAGTATAGATGATGCAGAGAAGAAATCCAAGGCCTGAGCCCTGGAGTCTCCCTCTTCCTCCCTTAGAGGATAGATGGAGGAGTAGGGGAGGAAGCTGGAAGGGAGGCTGAGCTGGCCTTTGCTGGCACAGCCAGTATTGTGGGAGAAAAACCCATGAGAATGAGAAGATGTCTCCAAAGTGAGTTGTGGGTATGATAGCCTGGAGCCAAGTAAGGGTAAAACTGCAGTGATCTCTCCACCAAGTGATAACTGTAAAGCTGGGCAATGTCCAAGAACTCTCTGGAGCATCACCCTAATGGCAAATAGGAAGGTATTTACATTTACCTGAACTTGGAATTCCACCCTGCTCTTCCTGTAGAGTCAGGTTTGGCAGGTTTGGCAGGGAGGTTTGGTAAAACCCTCCCCTGCCAAAACTTGGCATCGTGTGGAAACTGGGAGGTAGAAGTAGGAGTGCCATCTGTCGCTGGAGATGGTTCAGGCTTTTTTGGAGCAGGGACCATGGAGCACTGGTGCCCCTACTGTCCACAGCCGAGCTGGCTGTGGGTCTCTGAGCAATTATAGAGAGCCAGGTTCCTCTTTCCTGATGGGCATATCTGTCCTTTGCCTAACCTGCCCCTGGGGTCTGACCAGGCTCAGGGAATGAGGGTGTCAAATCAGTGGCACTGTCTCCAGCTTCCCTCTGACTCACCACATGAGGGAGCTGTTGGGTCAGGGTTAGGGGCATCCTCTTGAACTTGGATGGGTGTTCAGTGTGGAGCAGGAGCAGGAGCTAGGTTTGGTCAGAATGAGGTTCTCGTTGGAATGAGTGTCTGTGAGGCAGAGACTAGAGATGAGGCACTGTGTATGATCATCATCAAGGCTACATGGGGCTTAGGTATATAGCTGGATCAGACTTTGGCCATCATGCCTGGGCTGGTGCCTTCCCTTCTGAGCTTTGACACCTGGCAGGACTAAAGCCCCCTCTCCCCTTCCTTGTCATGGGCAGGAATGCGGCTGGCAAAGATGGCAAGGAACGCTTGGGTGGCTCGGTGTTGGAGCAGATTCCCTTTCTGCAGAACTGTGAGGATGAAGACAGTGATGAGGATGACGATCTGGACAGTGTGCAGCATAAGAAGCAGCGTGTGAAGGTGAGCTCCTCCCTCTACACATCCTTTTCTGGTCCAGGTGTGGCACGATTGCAGCCCTTCCCTGAGTCCCAGCTCCTTTTGCAGCAGGCTGTGCCTCAGTACCCTGCAGAGCACCTTGGTCTTTCCTGCTGTCAGGGCCTTCACGTGTGCTCCCCTGTTCCTGCCTGCACAGTCCATGGTAGAGTGGTAGCCAGATCTAGAGGAGTTCTTAGTTGGCTAAGGCTGCCCAGGCTATGGGCAGAGTTCAGATTGGGTGACTTGGGGCAAGTGGCTTCACTCTATTCGGCCTCCGTTTCCTTGCCTGTGATATGGGAAGAGTAATTGCATCCATCACAGTCCACAGGTGGGGGTTCACTGAAGCCATGTATGTGGAGCTTATTCAGTGCCCATGCAGGGAGTGTGATTTGTTCTTGTGTGAGCACAGGAGCTGGGGCAGTGTTTGGTGAGCGTTCATTCTATCATTCCTGCTGTACTCATGGGGGAAAATGCTGAGGCTGTTATATGTAGCTGAGCACCTCATTCATTCACACTGCTCCCCCTGCAAGCCCATTGCTGTGCTCCCTTTTCCTGCAAGCCACTGCGCTGTGGGGCCGGCTCAGCACAGACCAGGAGGAGGGGCTGTGTGAGTGTAAGGGGCCCACCCCTACCCCTAGTGACAAGCAGTGGCTGAAGGTGGGTTAGGGAGAGCGCATGGGCACAGCAGATGGTGCAGGATAGCCACTTGGCAGCTAAGACAGTCCCTTCTGAAGGGACAAGCAGAAGGCTGGGAATCCTGGCTTGTCTGTTCTTAGATACTTAGATACTTAATCTCTCCCTGACCTGTCTGCTTCTCCATGTCCCAGCTCCCATCTAAGGCCCTGGTGCCTGAAATGGAAGATGAGGATGAGGAGGATGACTCTGAGGATGCCATCAATGAGTTTGATTTCCTGGGCTCAGGAGAGGACGGGGAAGGGTCTCCAGACCCTCGGCGTTGTACTACAGATGGGAACCCCCATGAGCTGGGTGAGTTGAGGATTCTCTAGCCATGAGGGCAGTAGGGCCAGACCCTAGGTCCTGCCCCTTCCGCACAAAGCTGCCTGCAGCTGCTTCCTGTCCCCGGGTCTCTACACCGGACGGATATACTTCCTGAGAGGAGAGTGGCCAAGGAGAGCAGGAGGCCCAACCTGTAGTGGCTGGGTCCCTCATCCCTTCCCTGGAAAATCCCCTTTGGGACACAGGCAGGCCCACATCCAATTTTGGCTGACCTCAAGGAAGGAACAGGATGAGGACCCAGTGGGGGAGAGGCAGGTGGGGCAGGACTGCGTCTTCCTCCCTGTCCTGTGAGTCCTGGCTGGGAGGGCCCTTGGGGGTCATGTGGGATGCATGGCAAAGGCCACTGCAACCTGCCTACTGCCTCCCCGAGGGTCCTAGTCAGCCTCTGTCTCCTCTACGTCTGCCATCTGGACCCAGAGCTACATAGCTGCCCACAGTCATAGGAAAGCCTCCAGTGGTAGGGAGGGCATCTCCTGTGTGAGGCTAGGTTGGAACCTGGTGGGCAACTCCTGCTCTGTGCCTTGTCCCTGCAGAAAGCCGGCGGGTCAAGCTCCAGGGCATCCTGGCTGACCTCCGGGATGTGGATGGGCTGCCCCCTAAAGTGACTGGCCCACCTCCAGGCACACCCCAGCCCCGGCCACACGAAGGTAAGAAGCCCCCTGTGCCCTGGCCCAGACTTGTGGGCCCGCAGCAGAGGGAGGCTGCAGAGCTAAGCCCAGGGCTTCTGTGTCCTCAGGGGTCGAGGCCCAGCCTCCAGTTTGCAGCCTCCCTGTCCCAAAAGTTCGTCTGTCTGTCTCTGTCTCCCTCTTTTTGTCTGTCCTGCCCTGTCTGTTTCTCTCTGTCTCCTCCTTTCCAGCTGTGATTCTTGGTCTTGCCCATTCCCTGTCTCTCTTTCTTGTTCCTTATCTTTCTCTCTGCCTCTTTCTTTCGTTCTCTCTCTCCCTGGCCCTCCCTGCCCCTCCCTTCCCCTCCCCCTACCAGGTTCCTTTGGCTTCTCCTCAGACGTTTTCATCATGGACACTATCGGGGGCGGGGAGGTGAGCCTGGGGGACTTGGCAGATCTCACCGTCACCAACGACAACGACCTCAGCTGTGATGTAAGTTTTCCAGGTGCCCCCATCTGGCCCCCAGTGGACATCATGCCCAGAGCTCTGACTGGGTTCTGTGCTCAGAGGTCATTCCACAGCCCTAGGAGTTGGCTTCTCCTGCTCAGTTTTACAGAGGGGTACAGGCAGGTGGAGGGACATGACCATGGTCACTAAGGAGCAGGGCCTAGAAGACTCCAGAGCCTGTCTCAAGCATGTGCCAGATTCCTTCACTCAGTGCTCCCTAGCACCCATAGGCATTTGGGGATGCAGGAAGATGGCCTTAAGCCAATCTGCTGTGAATGGGGCCAGCAGGCTGGAATGAAATGCTCTGAGCCTGAGATCTGGAAAGACCTCTGGCCATCTGGGAACCTCCACCTTGGGTGCGCGTTTGCGTTTCCCATGGCAGGACAGGCTCTCAGGTGTTGGTGATCCTAGTGAGGCTGGGGCACTGCTGTGGGCGCAGAGAGGGAGGCCACAGTGCAGGCCTGAACTGCAGAAAGTGCCAAGGAATGTGTTCTAGGGCCCTTCTGCTTGTCCTAAGAACTCTGCCACACTGAGGGGGGGAGGGAGCAGGGGAACCACAAGACAGCAGATCCTCTGGCTCTAAAAAACTGTAGCAAAAGTGACAGCTAAGATGGGGACCTTGAGCTGGGTAGAGGGTTCTTCAGATATGAATTGTCTTAGGGCGTGGCTCTGAGGCTCACCTGGCAATCTCATTGTTGGCTTTCCTAAGCCTGGCTTTGCTGGGTCCCCCACTTGGTGGGTGGTACCATCGTCCATCAGGGCATGTTTTAGTGTCTCTACCAGGCCTGTTAATTCTATTCTTGCCATCTCTGCACTTGTGTTCTTGTTTCTACCTCCACAGTCAAGTGTCTGGTGTGAATGTCCTCATCTTTCCCTGGGACTTTATGATCTCTTAACTTCTATCTTGGCAGCTACTCTTACCTGCCCCTGGTCTGAGTGCCCCATGGTCTGGTCAGAAGGAGCCATGTCATTCCCCTGCTCTAAATCCTTCCCTGCCTCTCCAGTTCTCTGAGGCTTTTTCCAAGGATGAAGCACAGATTTGATGCAGTTCACCATTCTGGCTTTTGCCACCCACCAGGCCTCATTAGCCTCTCTCCTCCTCAACTTCTGTATTCCTGCAGTGTGGACCTGTCAGGCCTGGACCCGCCCTTGCTACTTCCTACCTCAGGACTTTTGCATATGCAGTTCTACCTTCCCTGTCTCCCTTCCTTTATTTGTTAAGTCCTACTCACTTATCTCTTCCTCAGGAAAGCCTTATTGACCCCACAGAGGAGGTTGGGCTGTCTAGTATCTAGTATCTCCTCCTTGTGTCCTCATGCTTTTTTTTTTTTTTTTTGTCTTATTCTGTTGCCTGGGCTAAAGTGCCCTGGCATCATAGCTCATAGCAACCTTGAACTCTTGGATTCGAGCAATCCTTCTGCCTCAGTCTCCTGAGTAGCTGGGAGTACAGGTGTCTGCCATGATGCCCACCTGATTTTTCTATTTTTAGTAGAGATTGGGTTTTTCTCTTAATCAGGCTGGTCTCAAACTTGTAAGGAAAAGGGATCCTCCTGCCTCAGCCTCCAGAGTGCTAGGATTATAGGCCTGAGCCACTGCACCTGGCCTATCTTAGTGCATTTTTATATTCTGTTCTAATTTATTTATTTATTTATTTATTCATTTACTTATTTATTTTGGAGAGACAGAGTCTCACTTTGTTGCTCTCAGTAGAGTACCATAGCATCGTAGCTCACAGCAACCTCAAACTCTTGGTGTCAAGCTGTCCTTCTGCCTCAGCCTCCCAAGTAGCTGGGACTACAGGCACCTGCCACAATGCCCAGCTAGTTTTTCTATTTTTAGTAGAGACAGGGTCTCACTTTTGCTCAGGCTGGTCTCAGACTTGGCCTTCCAGAGTACTAGGATTACAGGCCTGAGGCAGCACACCTGGCCTTCCTAGTGCATTTTTAATTCATAGTATTCCTCATAGTTTGTAATTCTGTGCACTTGTGGGATGATCTGATTATCTCCTCTGGGTTCCCTTCCTCTGAACTGCTGGTCTCCAAGGAGTCAGGCTTACCTTTGTCTCCTCAGAACCTATCATACTGTGGGAATTTGCTGAGTGAGTGAGGGGATTCTGCCCTGCCAAGTGGAGCACAGGCTGCAAGGGTGTTAGGACTCAGGAAAGAAGGCTCATTAGAGCGGCCTACTTCCTTGGCTGGCAGGCCCTAATGCCCTCATACCCTCCCTCCTGCCAGGGTGATCTAGGTGGGGAAGGGAGGGATCCTGAAGTCCTAGGTGTCAGTGTCTGCCTGACTGCCAGGATGATGAGGAGACACTGAGGCATCTCACCGCCCCCCTCAGCTGTCTGACAGCAAAGATGCCTTTAAGAAGACGTGGAATCCTAAATTCACCCTGCGCTCACACTACGATGGCATCCGCTCCCTGGCTTTCCACCACAGCCAGTCAGCTTTGCTCACTGCCTCTGAGGACGGCACACTCAAGCTCTGGAACCTGCAGAAAGCAGTCACGGCCAAGAAGTGAGGGCAACAATTCCAGAGTGGGGGGGCGGGCACCCCTGGGGAGAGGATGACAGGTCTCTCAGTGACAGTGGGCTCCTCTGTCTCCTCACAGGAATGCTGCACTGGATGTGGAACCCATTCACGCCTTCCGGGCTCACAGGTATGGAGGCTCTCAGAGCCTGCTAGAAACATAGCAGTCTGATTCTATACCTGCTCACTGCCATCCAGCAGGACAGGGGTAGGAGGCAGGGTGACAGGAAGGCTGAATCCCCTTGCCTCTCCTGTCCTGCACATTGCAACCCTCTGCACATAACACACCCTGCCTCTGGGGCCATGTGTCAACTTTAATGTGTCCCTGGTGGTTAGTCCTTAGAAGAGTACATGGAGGTGAGGGCTGAGAGAAGGCAGGGCACAGGCAACTTGCCTGGGTGGCACAGCCAGAGCCCTAGGGGCTGAATTCCTTTTGGCCATCTTCAAAAAATGCTAGTAGAGAACTTTAAGGTCCTGTGGCGAAGAAAGGGTGTTTTTTGTTTGTTTTTTGAGACAGTCTCACTTGGTTCCTCAGTAGAGTGCTATGGCGTCTTAGCTCACAGCAACCTCAAACTTTCGGGTTCAAGCGATTCTTTTGCCTCAGGCTCTGGAAGAGCTGGGACTACAGGCACCAGCCACAATGCCCAGCTATTTTTTTTTGTTGTTTGTTTGTTTAGCAGGCCTGAGCCAGATTTGAACCCACCAGCCCCCGAGTATGTGGCCCGTGCCCTAACCACTGAGTGATGGGCGCCGGCCAAGAAAGGTTTTGAACTTCTTGTCTCATTTCCCTTCACCCAACTTTGTACCCTTCAGGGGCCCTGTGTTAGCAGTCGCCATGGGCAGCAATAGTGAATACTGTTACAGTGGTGGGGCAGATGCCTGCATCCATAGCTGGAAGATTCCAGACCTCAACATGGACCCCTATGATGGCTACGGTGAGGACACCTCCCCCTGCCTTCTTTTCCTCCACCCCTGCCCACTGGGGTCATTCCTTCCACACGATGTTTTGTGTTCATCACTTGCCTGCCACTGCAGGGGTGCTGGGAGTGTACGTGAGGGGGCTCCAGCCTGGCGCAGTGATTTAGTGTGTGACTCTGGAGGGACAGGCGGGCTGAGATGGGAGTGATGGTGGTGGGAGATGGTTCAGCTGCTCTGAGAATGAGCATGAGCTGGTTTCAGAGAAGGCAGAGGCTGGGGTAGCTGAGCCTAGGGATCTGCACGTTGTGTAGGGATTGGCCAGGGTCTCTGTGTTCTTGAGTGGAGGGAGTATGTGAGGTGAGAGTAGAGGAGATGGAGTTAGTGTGGCCAGATTGTAGGAAACCAAGGTTTGTCAAGGGGTACTTACAAGTTAGGTGGAGAAGTGACCAGACTCCTAGCTTCTGTTCAGTATCTGTCCCCCGTGTTCTTAGAATCCTGCCTACAAGAGGTCAAGGGTCAATGTAGCCAAGTTAGCTGCCACACTTTGGGTGTTGGCAGGGTTAAGGCTAAAGTTACCTCTAAGGACTCCAGTAACCACAGAATAGAGGCCATGGCAGGACCCTGAGCAACCAGAGAGCTTTAGAGAGATTAGGCATGGGCAGCAAAGACTGGGCTAAGGATGGGTCCAGTGCAATGAATAGTGGGTGTGTGCCAATCCTCAGGGGCCGCAGAACCAACGCCTTCTTTCCTTAATTGAGTCCTAAAAATTATGTATGGAGCACCCAGTTTCTGGGCCCTAGGGAGACAACCATGAACAGATGGAAGTCCTTGCCCTCTGGAGCCCTAGAATCTTCCTCAAAAAGCTAGTGGTTAATGTGAGCAGCTTCTGGCCTGTACCAGTATTGACAGCTCTGGAGGCAGTCCAGGGTTCTGGAGGTGAAGCTGGGTGAATGGAGGCTTAAGCCCAGCTGCCCAGGTCTTGGCATAGCTGGAGCTCTGGACTGTCTGGGGTGGGGCTGGCAGGCCTGATGCAGCCTGTTTCCTCCCTGCGCTGGGTCCAGACCCAAGTGTGCTGAGCCACGTCCTGGAGGGCCATGGGGATGCGGTATGGGGCCTGGCCTTCAGTCCCACCTCCCAGCGTCTGGCCTCCTGCTCTGCTGATGGCACTGTCCGCATCTGGGACCCCAGTAGCAGCAGCCCGACCTGCCTCTGTACCTTCCCTACAACCAGTGGTGAGTAGGGGACCCTGGTACCTCACGTAAGAGTGGTGTGGAGCTGGAAGCCATCAGGGTGCCTCCTGATGAAGGCCCAGGCCTCCCATCCCACAGCCCCCTCCACCCCAGGACTGGGCCATCAGGCAGCCTTCTCTCCTTCAGAGCATGGGATCCCCACCTCAGTGGCCTTCACCAGCACCGAGCCTGCCCACATTGTGGCCTCCTTCCGCTCTGGCGACACTGTCCTGTATGACCTAGAGGCTGGCAGTGCCCTCCTCACGCTGGAGTCTCGGGGGAGCAGCGGTAAGGGAGCCCCTGGGGCCTGTGGCTGGGCCAAGCCAGGGAACTACGGTCTGCATACTTACAAGGTCTCAATTCTTCCTGGTGCTTTTGCGACCTGCTTGATAGTCAGATCAAGATGACTCCCCTGTGCCCTCAGGGGCCCTGAGGCAAGAAGGAAATAAGGTCCAGTGAGGGCCCAGCCCTGCCCACACTCACAGCTCTTGGGGGCCGAGGGAAGACTGCATCATGGATGCCCTGTTGGCCTTCTTGGTAGAACAGATGCATATTTTCATGTCCCTTTCCTCTCCAAACCCTGCAAATAGGGCCCAGGGCTCATTTTGTAGAGGCAGCTCTGAGGCCTGGGAAGGGGTAGTCTTTGGGGCTCCCACCTTGACATTGGGGCAGAGGGTAGAGTCAGCCATGCTCCTCTCTTGCTTCTGTCTTGGTCTTCCTTTCTTCCCCCTTAATGCCCTTCCCTTTCCCCCACTTTTCCTTCCAGGACCAACCCAGATTAACCAAGTAGTGAGTCATCCAAACCAGCCCCTCACCATCACCGCCCACGATGACAGAGGCATCCGCTTCCTGGACAATCGGACAGGTGAGGCCCAGCCCCTGGAGCAGGATGGCCCAGAAGTAGACGTGTCCCCATTGGAGGCTGTCACAGCATCTCCAGCTCCTTCACCTTCCTGGGCGTGGCCCAGACTGGGAAGGGAACCTGCCATCCACCCCCTCTCTCTTCAGGTAAAACAGTGCACTCCATGGTTGCCCACCTGGATGCAGTCACCTGCCTAGCTGTGGACCCAAATGGTGTATTCCTGATGTCCGGAAGTAAGTTGGGACCCTCTTAGCTGTCCTTTCCCCACAGCATGGGATGCAGCATGCTGTACCCAGCAGGGTTGGGGAGAAGAGGAGACATAGGCATTGACCCTAGGCAGTGGTGGGGGCTTTTGGGGCTGGGGCTTGAGGGAAGCTAGTCTGGGCGGGAATCTCTTTGGTCAGGGTGACATAACAGGACTCAGCAGTGAAGTGCAGGGTTGGAGCCCTCAGGCGATGCCATGGCTATAGTGTCTCATTTAGTTTTCTAAGCAACCCTGTGTGCTAGGTACTTTTATCCCCATTTTACAGATGTGAGGCCTGAGACTCAGGGCTAAGTTTCTTAACTTGGTCATAGCCCAGTGGACTGTGGAAATGAAAGTCCAAGTCTAGCTACTGAAATCCCCATGGAGGTTTTGAACATTTAGTCCTACTCTGCTTTCCCTGGCTGGGGCCACTGAGACCCAGTTACTGTGGGGCTGTGCCTAGAGGGGATGAGGCAGGATGTGGGTAGATGGAAGGGTGCTGGAGCTCCCTAGGGGTGAAGGACAAGGCCTGCTTCAGAGATGCCTGGCATCAGGCCCCCTGAGACCCTGTGCCAGTGTCAATGACCAAGTATGTGTAGATCACATAGATACGCGGTCAGAGGTGGTAAAGGGGGGAGATGGGTAGGGAGTGATCATGGCCGGCTCTGTCTCATGTCACTGTGCAATCATGGATGGGCATCTCAGCCTTAGGCCTTGTTCTCTACCTGCCCCTTGGTAGCAGCAGCTATCATGTGAGGGAACAGGACGGTCAGTGAGATGCAGCCAGATGCAGAGATTTATTTATTTATTTATTTGAGTCAGAGTCACATTATGTCACCCTCAGTAGAGTGCTTTGGTGTCACAGCTCACAGCAACCTCAAACTCTTGGGCTTAAGGGATTCTTTTGCCGCAGCCTCCCAAGTAGCTGGGACTACAGGTGCCTGCTACAACACCTGGCTATTTTTTTGTTGTAGTTGTCATTGTTTGGCAGGCCCTGGGCTGGGTTTGAACCCGCCAGCCCCAGTGTATGTGGCTGGCGCCCTAACCACTGAGATACAGGGGCTGACCCAGGTGCAGAGATTTAGTATAGAAAGCATTCCATCCTGGGAAGTGTGAAGGCAGTGGGGAGTGCTGAGTCTTCCCAAGGCCTGATCTTCCTCCCACCCTCTTCCTTTCACCTCTTCCCTCCTTTCCCTACCCCTGCTTAAGCCCTGTAGTCACATCCACCTGCTGTCATTCTCAAACCTGTAGGTGCTCCTGCCTCTGGACCCTATGGCTGTCCCACTGCCCGGAAGGCTCCTCCCTCCATTCCTACCTGCCATCCTGTCCTCACACTGGTCATGGGCATGCTTGCTTCTATTTTCTTATTGTCTCCCATGCTGACAGCACCATAGGGCAGGGAGATTTGCCTATTTTGTTCACTGCTCCTACAGGTGTTCACTAATACTCGGTGACTTGATGGACGGTTGACAGGATGGGACAAAAGCATTTTCCTGGATGGCGTCTTTAGCTCAGCAGCTAGGGCGCAAGCCACATACATCAGAGCTGGTGGGTTTGAATCCAGCCCAGGCCTGCCAAACAACAGTGACAACTGCAATTAAAAAATAACCAGGTGTTGTGGCAGGTCCTGGCTATGTGGGAGGCTGAGGCAAGAGAATCACTTAAGCCCAAGAGTTTGAGGTCACAGAGGGCCACATAATGACACTGTTTCAAAAAAAAAAAAAAAAAAAGCATTTCCCTTTGGGTCTGTGTCAGGGGATGACTGTGCAGAGGAATGGTAGGGAAGAGGGTTCAGTCCTACCTGACCCATGGCCTTTGGACAAGGCCAGGAAGCTGAGCAAGGAGCTCGGTGATAGCCCCTTCTTCCACACTATGCAGGCCATGACTGTTCCCTGCGTCTGTGGAGCCTGGACAACAAAACGTGTGTGCAGGAGATCACAGCCCACCGCAAGAAGCATGAGGAGGCCATCCATGCCGTCGCCTGCCACCCCAGCAAGGCACTTATTGCCAGTGCTGGTGCCGATGCCCTGGCCAAGGTCTTCGTATGATGCCCACCTGGCCCCACTCTGCCTGGGGAGTGGGGCCAGGCAGGTGGGGCTGAGGTGAGGGCCTGGTGCCCATTTTAGTTTCGGACAAAAGGGATAGAAACCCCCTGTGTTCTCACTGCTGGCCCTTTGGGTTATACTAGGTCCCATAGTCCAGTCAGGGACACTGAGAATAGCTGAGGTAACCCCTTGACATGCAGGGGAGGGGGTTGAGGGAGCAGCACCCTAGAGGTTGTGGTCTAGTCTCCCCTCCCTTCTGTCTCCTGCAGGCGACACTCAGCCTCACTTCAGAGGCGCAGAGGCCTGGCCTCTTCCCAGCTGGCATGGAGCCTGGTGGTGCTAATGGACCTTTCCCCAGGAGCCCCATCCCGCACAGCTCCCTTCCCTGAGCATCCAGCTTGGGATCAGCCCCTTTCAGGAATTCCCCTTGAAGGTGGTCTCTGGGAGTTTCTCCCTATGCCCTGACACCTGCTCCTGGTATCAGAGCTGCCTTCTGGAGGGCGGCACAGCCAGGGCCAGCTGCTTTTGAGAATCACTTTTTCCAAGATGCCAGAAGGTGCCAGGTTCTCCTTTTGAGCTCCTGCCCCCTCCTCCCCATCTCCCATACCTGGTGGGAGCAATGCTGGGAGGAATTCCAGACACCCTTCCTTGGTAGGCTGGAGCCACGGAGCTGAGCCCTGGCCCCCTGCCCTCCACCCCTCCCCTGCTTTCCAGACACTAACCGTGGCTTCCAGGCCAGGAACTGCCCAGCACTCCTCCCAGGGCAGCCCTCCCAGCCCGCACCGGATAGAGTATGGGGAGAACTGGCCTTCTGGTGCCCCTCCCTGGGGTGTGGAGGGTGGAATAGGGTGCCCTGGGCCCCCTTAACTCCCTGTATATCTGTATAAATAATGGGATTTTAATGGCGCCTGCCCCCACCCACGTTATCACTGTGTGATAGTCTTGGTCAGTCTCCTCACCCTCTACTCTTTTCCTCTATTTATTTCACTCTTTGTTTGGTTCCACTCTGCCCTCGGTCCCCCTTTCAGGTTCCTGTTTATAAGCTCCATACCCTCTGCCCCTATCTTATATGTGAAAACTTGTCTCAATAAACCCTTTGAAGTAAGATGGGTGACAGTGCCATCTGTAGAGGGGCCTACAGACTTTGGGGGAAGAGTGGCTGGCTCTGCCTGGGTAGGGTGGAGTTTGGAGAGAGGGGATGTGATGTTTGAGGTTTTGTGGTAGGGAAGGGGGCCTGGGGAGGTACCCAGAGCTTGGGTGGGGTGTGGGTGGATAGCGGAAATGGGGGCACTGGACCAGATCTCCTTGTGCCCCTTCTTTCTGTTTGTAAGGGGAGGAGCCTGACAAGCAGAGGCTGGGAGGCGGCAGTTCAGCTAAAGAAGCCATCCCCTACCTGGGATGTGTGATGGGTGGTGAGGTAGGAGGGCAGGTGCCTGAAGGACCCAAACTTCCTTCCTCTCCCTGCCTCATGCCTGGGCCTACATGGAGCAGACAGGGAAAGTCTGGGACCTGCCAGCATAGGATGGCCACAGCTTTA
>NW_003852547.1:3539973-3548011 GCF_000181295.1 Otolemur garnettii | reverse complement strand
CCTGTGGTCCCAGCTACTTGGGAGGCTGAGGCAGGAGACTCGCTTGAGCCCAGGAGTTGGAGGTTGCTGTAAGCTGTAATGCCACGGCACTCTACCTAGGGTGACAGCTTGAGGCTCCTGTCTCAAAAAAAAAAAAAAAGACATGTTGGCATTTCACTGTGACAGTCATCTACCCCTCTAGAAAAGGGGTGCAGGTAGGCAGAGGCCCTTAGATGACACTGACAAGAGACCATTGTCGGCTCCACGTGGCCTTGCTCCCCCAGCCTGGGCTATATGCAGTTCCCCAGGTGGTAGTTTGGTTTTCCTAACAGCCTCAGACTTCCTTCCCCAGCCCCAGCCTCCGGATGTGGTGACAGCGGTGACAGATCGATACTGTATGGACTTCACCTACCTTCCGTGGCCCCCGTACCAGGAAGGGCCGGGGGGGAGCTCTGCCCTCAGCTCCCAGCCCCAGCCAGCCCTGGCGGTCCATCTCTAGGATGAAACCTAAACTTGACCGGTCAGTGAAAAGGGAGTGGGTGGAGCAATTTGGTGATCTTTGGACCAGTCACTTTGCTCCTCTGAGGCTTCAGGTTCCTACGTATGATTATGAACTGGGGAGGAGAAATCAAGTCTGAGCAACAAATATTTGCTGGGTGACTAAATGGACACATCTACCCGTGAATGCTTGAGTGCTTCAGGCACCCACTGCTTCATCTCTGCAAATTGTTACTGACAGCTACCATTTACTGAATTTTTGCTGTGCTCCAGGCACCTATATACTATCTCCTCCATCCCACAATTCCCTCTAGATTCAGTCCAATTACAGTCCCATCTAACAGACTGAGGCTCATAGAGAGGAAGTCACACAGAGAAAGATACATGCACGTATCCTCAAGAGAATGTCAGTTTACCACCTGTGAAGTGGTGTGGATGTGGGTCCTCCCTTCCAGGCACCCCCAGGCACTGTCCTGAAGGAGGAGGGTATGGATCCTTAGCACTGGTTCTCCGGTTAGCTCTATGCACCTTGCCCCAAATCTCTGGAGCCAGACCTGAGGCAAGGGCCTCCTACCCATCTGGAGGCCTTGGTCTTCCCATCTGTTGAATGGGCTGAGCTACACCACGAGACACCTAAGAAGAGAGACGCCGATACCCTATTTCCCATCTCTTCCCAAGCGGTGGGCGCCAGCTGCCGGAGGCCGAGACGGCTTTCATCCTTAAAGGGCCAGTCACCCAACCGGGTCCCGCGACCTGGGTGGGGGTGGGGGTAGGGGTGGCTCGCCCCTCCCTGTTCAGCTAATGGGAAAGTTAACTTTCCAGACTCGCGTGTGTAGAGGGGAGGAATCAGTCCTCCCTCCCAGCCCCCCACCTCCCACCCCATCCCTGGATGTCAGATCCAGCAAGTCGGGCCCCCATCTCGGAGGCGCCTGGCCCGCCCTCCCCTTCCGCCCCCAAACCCTCGACGGGCCCCGCCCCGTGACGTCACCTAGACCCGCGCCGATTGGCCGACTGCGCCATCGCTCTGGACACTTCCTCCTGCGCCGCCGCCGCCGACTTAAACTTTGACGGGGGGGGGGGGAAGAGCCACCCGCACCCGGCGCGACCCTCCTTTGCCCCCATCCCCTACCCTGCCGCCGGTAACGCCCCTTTCCCCACTGTTCCTGACTGAACTTTTCTCCAACTTCCGCGACCCGTGAGATTCCCTCCTTCCCACCCCGGCCCTCAGGACCCCTGTGCCCATCCTGGGCCGACGGGAGCTGGGATCCCTGGGATCCACTCGATCCCTGACTCCTGGTTTCCACTCCCAAGGTCTGTGAATCCCTCGGACCGCCTTCTTAGAGCCACTGGATTTTGGGATTTCCCCCCCTGCTCCCTTCTCAATCGCCCTCTCTGAAAGGGACTCTTCTGATCCCTCTGATCTGACCTACTAGATTTTCCTCTCTGGTTTCCTAGAATCTCGTAATCGCTCGGTCCCCCAAACTACTACTTTGTTCCTTTCTTATCTTTTGTGATCCCTTGATTTCGGACGTGCTTTTCTCTAATTTCCCAAGATCCTGCCATCCTCAAGTCCCCTTAACCTGCCAGATTTCCCATCTCTGATACCCGCGCTCCTACTACCAGAGCACAAGATCTCTCGGATCTAGGACCCGGGTTCCCCGGGTTTCCCCAGCTGGATCCCGGGTGGGCGCTGGGTCCTGGGCCTCCCCCCATGGCCGCCGCCCCCTCCTATTCCGCGGGGCTTCCCGGCTCTCCCGGGCCAGGGTCTCCTCCGCCCCCCGGCGTCTTGGAGTTGCAGTCGCCGCCACCGCTGCTGCCCCAGATCCCTGCCCCGGGCCCCGGGGTTTCCTTCCACATCCAGATAGGACTGACCCGCGAGTTCGTGCTGTTGCCCGCCGCCTCGGAGCTGGCCCATGTGAAGCAGCTGGCTTGTTCCATCGTGGATCAAAAGGTGAGGGTGCAGGCTCACCTCCCCTCTCCTTGGGGAGAGGTACGAGGAGAGGGGCGCCGGCAGAGGCTTGACATGGGTCAAAGGGAGGATGAGCACCGGGTAACTGGAGGGTGGGGGGCATTGGCCCCGTTGCCTTCTCTCCCCACCACCCGTTTAGAGAGGACCAGGCAGGGGGAGATATCCCAGAGGCCTCCCCAAATTCCCTGTCCCTGCATGTTGTTTTCATCTGCAGCTGGCAGGGAGGAAGGGAGGGGCAGGCCAGGTATAGAATGGAGAGGAAGGGGCAGGTGTGTGTGTGGGGAAATCTCCACACTCACACCCATTGGGGGGACTCCCATTTTCGTGGAAACAGTAGAAACTGAACCCAGGCTGGCTATGGCGATCGGGTGACACATGTGGGTGTAGGTGCTGGGGCCAAGTGAGGTCTTAGAGACTTGGCCCCAGGCCTGAGACGCATGATTGTGCTGGTAGGTGCCCTTTCTGCACCCCCAGAGGCCCTGGGTACTCTGTTCCTTCTCCTAATCACAGTGCCCCAACCCTACCCTTAGTTTTGGATACCAGGATCCCCCAGGGTGCAGTCTGGGAATCATGGCAAAGGGAACAGGTAGAATTTGATGCTGGAATCCCAGAACAGTAAAGGTTAGAATGCTTATGCTTGTGTTGTTGGAGTGCTGGACTATAAAAACATTAGAGTATTAGAATCACAAGTAGTTGGAATATGCATCTTTCCTAGGTTGTTGAATAGCCCTGATATGGAATATGCATCCTTCCTAGGTTGTTGGATAGCCCTGATAATGAAGTGTTCCAATATTAGAATTCTAGCTTGCTGAAATACTAAAATATTGGAATATTATTAGATTCCTAGGTTGTTGGAATCCTAGAATGTTAAAATGTTTGAATTTTGGAATGCTGGGTTGTTGGAATGCTTTAATGCTAAGACATTAGAATATTAGAATCCTACTTTGTCAGACTTCTAGAACATTATATTAAGTTATTGCTAATTTAGGTTATCAAAATCCGAAAATGTAAAATTATAGTATGTTAGAACCTGGGATGTATAATTTCATAATGTATATAATTCTACAAAATATTCAAATTCCAGTATCTTCTCAGACTCCTGGAAATTAATCCTTTGGGCTTCAGAAAAACATGGGGCCAACTCCCCCATATTATGGACAAAGAAACTGAAGCTTAGATAAAGACCTCCCGGGTGGTCAGGACCAAGATAGTGCTGTCTCCTATGGACCTTCAGCAGCAAGAACAGTTATGGCTTTGCCCATCAGCACCCAAATCGAGCTGGCCCAGCCCACCTCCCAACTCAGTCTGCTCCATGGGAAGCCCAGGGTGGTGGTGCGAATTATCCTTTGGGTAAAATTTTTTGTCCAACACTCAAATCTCCAGTCTGCCCGCCCCCCAGGCCTCACCCTCCCAGTCCAGGTGTGTTAGGGCCCCTTTCCTTACCAGGCCCCACCTGCAGTTTCACTTTCTGTTCTGCCAGGTTTCATTTCCTGTCCCTATCACCTCAAGCTGGGGATCTGGACACCTGGGTCCTTTGAGCTCTTGGGGGGGGCACCTTCCCTATTTCCAGCCCTCTTGCTCTAACTCCCCAGGCCCCCGTATCCCAGGAGTCCCCAAATCCCCTCCTTCCAGCTCACCCTGCCCCAGTGCTGGGCCTCCAGCCAGGTAACTGTGACAACAATAGATCCAGGAAGGAAGCTGGGGCGGGAAGGCTGATAGGGGAGGGGGCCCCTCACCGAGCACGGCCCCACCCCCGGGATCCGGAAAAGCGGAGGGGTCTTGGTTCCCGGACCACTCTCCCTCCCTCCTAGCTCACCATTCCAGCTACCAAGCTTGGTCTGGTGCTCCCACCCTGCACACCTGGGGCCTTGGCAGCCTGTCCAGCTTGAACTGGGGTTGGCAGGAGGCAGGAAGCGAGGGGCTGCAGGGTCTCTTGAGTTTCCTGGGGAAACAACCAGCCCTGCCCTGGGAGGGTTCCAGTCCACTGCTGAAGGCAGCTCTGAGCTTTTCCGTTGCCACCTCCCTCTCCCGCCCTCTAGTTCCCAGAGTGTGGCTTCTACGGCCTTTACGACAAGATCCTTCTCTTCAAACATGACCCCACTTCGGCCAATCTCCTGCAGCTGGTGCGCTCAGCCGGAGACATCCATGAGGGTGACTTGGTGGAGGTGGTGCTGTCAGGTGAGCCGTAGTGGCTGGTTAGAGGCGGAGCCTCCGACGGGGCCTTCAGGGAGGGAAAGGAAATTGGGCTCAGAACGGCCTTTTTTTTTTTTTTTTTTTTTTTTGCCACAGGGCCTCATTTTGTTGCCTAGGCTAGAATGTAGTCCTCTCATCACAGCTGGCTGCAGCCTCCAACTCCAGGGCTCCAGGGATCCTCTTGCTTCAACCTTCTGAGTAGCTGGGACTATGGGGGTGTGCCACCACACAGGGCTAATTTTTTATTTTTTGTAGAGATGGAATCTTGATACGTTCCCAGGCTGGTTTCCAACTCCTGGCCTCCAGCAGTCCTCCCTCTTTGGCCTCCCAAAATGCTAGGATTACAAACATGAGCCACCATGCCTGACCAGAACCCTCTTTCTTAAAGTTCAAGGCCAATAGTTCTTGTCCTACACTGCAAATTAGAATCACCTGAGGAGATTTTCCCACCTACCTCCCAAATGGATATTTTGTATGTGGTGCCTTCACACTGTGGAACTCACACAGCACTGAGCATGAACCATCCACAACAACATGGATGCATCTCACATACAGAATGCTGAAAGAGAGAAACTAGACTGATGCCAGACTACATATATTGTATGTTTCCATTTAGGAAACACAAAGAGATCAATTTCTTTAAGGTGTTAGAAAGAAGTCAGGAGAGTGGGCACCTTTGGGGAAGATGGAGACCGAGTGAACCCACCAGGGCCTTTGGGGGTACTAGTTTAAATTTCCATATATTTATCAGGATGCTGGGGACATGGTTTGCACAGTTGGCACTTTTCTGAACACATGTTATGCTTTAATGTAAAGTTAAAAATGTTCTGACCAGGTGCCGTGGCTCACAGCTATAATCCTAGCACTCCGGAGGCCAAGGTGGGTGGATCACTTGAGCTTAGGAGTTCGAGACCTAAGCAAGAGCAAGATCCCATTTCTACTAAAAATAGAAAAACTAGCAGGGTGGTGTGGCTGGTGCTTATAGCCCCAGCTACTCAAGAGGCTGAGGCAAGAGGATCACTTGAACCCAAGAGTTTGAGGTTGCTGTGAGCTATGATGCTAGAGCTCTCTATACCAAGGGCAACAGAGTAAGACTCTCTCTCTCTCTCTCTCTCAAAAAGAAAAAATGTTCTGATGTCCGTGCTTCCTCCCACTAAGATGCCAAATAAAATCAGAATCTCTGCAAGGTGAAATGAGACTTGGGCAAAAGTATTTTCACACGTGATTACCTAATGGATAGCCAGAATGTAGCCCTCCCACTCTACATTCCCATTTTATAGATGGGCAAGCTGTTACCACCTGGATTCCTAATGGGGGTAGGGCATCTGCCTTGCTCATGGCCATACTCTCTGCCTCTCTTGCATATTGCAATGCTCAGTAAGATTTGTTGAATAAATGAGTAACAGTTTAAAGCTTGGATTTACACCTTTGATGACTTCATTCAAGTTTTAAATATGCTCTTATAACCTGCCTTTCTTGAATTTTTATCTTCATTCTAGTGTCTCCTCTAAACCTGAGTCTTATTTATATAATGTCTCCTGGACAGTTTTCCTTGACATCTAATAGGCATCTCAGATGTGGCCTGTCCCACTTCTAAACCTGTTCTTCCTGTAGGCTTCATGTCAATGAAGGATTTGGGGCTTGGGGTCCAAATCTTGGGGCATCCTTGACTCCTCTTTGTCTCCTACCCACTTACTTGAGCCATCAGCAAACCAGCTGGCCCTTTAATGAACATACATCTTGAATATATTTCTTATCACCCCACAGATCCAAGCACCCACCACATCCTGCCTAGACCATTTCAGTAGAATGAAGTCAGAACATGAAACACCACTGCTCAGAATCTTCCCATGGCTCCCCAGTACCCTGGGAATGAAATGCAAACTCCTTAGCATGGCCTCAAGGCCATCTATAATCTGGCCGTAGCTGGTTCACTGAATTTATCTCATTACTGTCCTTTCTTGGTTCCACACATGTATGTATGTATGCCCTCTTTCTCTTAAACAAACCAAGCTTCTTCCCACCTGGTCATCTTTGATCCTGCCACTTCCCTGAATTTATCTCAACAATGCTTATTGGCTCAGCATCTGTAGCTCAGTGGTTAGAGCACCAGCCACATGCACTGGGGTTGGTGGGGCCAGGGCCTGCTAAAAATAACAATGACAACAATAAAAAAAGAAAATAGCTGGGTGTTGTGGCAGGCGCCTGTAGTCCCAGCTATTGGAAGGCTAAGGCAAGACAATTGCTTAAACCCAAGAGTTGGAGGTTGCTGTGAGCTGTGATATCACAGCACTCTATACAGTGAGACTGTGTCTCAATAAAAAAAACCCCAGTGTCCATACTTTCTCTCTTCTACCCCTGCTTGCCTGCCTACTGTCTCTTAAATAGACCAAGCTCCTTCCCACTTAGGGGACTTTGCACTACTGTTCTCTCTGCTTGGAAATCCCCCCATCTTGCCCCCTATTTATTGTCTTCAGAACATTTAGCATTGTCTGAAATTTCCTTGTTTATTTATGTATTTATCTTTCTTGTCTGTCTCCCTCAAAGAATGTAAGCTCCCTGACAGCAGAATGTAAATCCTTCTTCTTCTTCTTTTTTTTTTTGAGACAGAATCTCACTTTGTCCCTCTCTGTAGAGTACTGTGTCTTCATAGCTCTCAGCAACTTCAAACTCAATGGGCTCAAGCGATTCTCTTGCCTCAGCCTCCCTAGTAGCTGGGACTACAGGCGCCTGCTACAACGCCCAGCTATTTGTTGTTGTTGTTATTGTTGTTTAGCAGGCCCGGGCTGGGTTTGAACTCACCAGCTCCAGTGCATGTGGCCAGCACCCTAACCACTGAGCTACGAGCACCAGCCACTTCTTTTTTTTGAGACAGAGCCTCACTTTGTTGTCCTTAGTAGAGTGCTGTGGTGTCATAGTTCACAGCAAACTCAAACTCCTGGGCTTAAGCGTTTCTCTTGCCTCAGCCTTCCAAGTAGCTGGGATTACAGGCACCTACCACAATGCCCAGCTATTTTTAGAGACAAAATCTCATTCTTGTTCAGGCAATCTGCCTTGTTTGTCCTCCCAAGTGCTAGGATTACAGGTGTGAGCCACTGCTCCTGGCCCTGTAAATCCTTCTTATTCCTAACTTTATCCTGAGTGTGTAAATAGTGCTTGGCATGTGGAACAGTGTCTCCTTTCTGTTGTATGAGGTTAGAAAAATAGCTGTGGCTCAAGTGGCTAAGGTGCCAACCACATACAACTGAGCTGGTGGGTTCAAATCCAGCTCAGGCCTGCCAAACAACAATGATGGCTGCAGCCAAAAAATAGCTGGGTGTTGTGGCAGGCACCTGTAGTCCCAGCTACTTGGGAGGCAGAGGCAGGAGAATCGCTTGAGCCCAGGAGTTGGAGGTTGCT
>NW_003852547.1:3536965-3538820 GCF_000181295.1 Otolemur garnettii | reverse complement strand
CCCGCCACAACGCCCGGCTATTTTTTGGTTGCAGCCGTCATTGTTGTTTGGCGGGTCCGGGCGGGGGATTCAAACCCGCCACATTAGGCGTACGTGGCTGGCGCCTTAGCCGGTTGAGCTAAGAGTCTGTCTTAAAACAACAATAACAACAAAAAAACTACCTGGACCTGGTGATAGAGCTACTATTACTAGTCCTAGCTACTCAGGTGGCTGAGGCTGGAGGATCACTGGAGCCCAGAAGTTTGAGGCTGCAGTTAGCTATGATCATGCCACTGCACTCCAGTGTGGGTGATAGTGAGACCTTGTCTCAAAAACAAGCAGAAAGAACCTATAGGGAGTTATTGTTCTTTTTTTTTTTGAAACAGAGTCTCACTATGTCACCCTCAGTAGAATGCTGTAGCATCACAGCTCACAGCAACCTCCAACTCTTGGGCTTAAGCGATTCTCTTGCCTTACCCTTTCAAGTAAATAGCTGGGACTATAGGTGCCCGCCACGACAGCTATTTTTTGTTGTTGTTGTTGTTGTTGTTGTCATTTTTGTTTGGCAGGCCAGGCCAGGTTCAAACCCGCCAGCCCTGGTGTATGTAGCCCGTGCCCTAACCACTGAGCTACAGGGGCTGAGCTGGAGTTAGTGTTTTGATGCTAGGCATGCTCTTTCTTAGATACCTGCACAGCCCAAAAGTTCCTTTGGGTTTTTGCCTTTTTCAATTTTTTTTTTTTTGTAGTTTTTGGCCAGGGCTGGGTTTGAACCCACCACCTCTTTGAGCCACAGGCTGCCCAGGGCTTTTGCCTTAATTTCAAATGCTCAAGGAGGCCTACCTAGATGATCTATTTAAAATAACATCTCTAGGCCCGCAGCCCATAGCACAGTGGTTACGGCGTCAGCCACGTACACTGAGGCTGGCAGGTTTGAACCCAGCCTGGGCCGGCTAAACAACAATGACAACTGCAACAAAAAATAGCTGGGTGTTGTGGCAGGTGCCTGTAGTCCTAGCTACTTGGGAGACTGAGGCAAGGGGATCACTTAAGCCCAAGAGTTTGAGGTTGCTGTGAGCTGTGATGCCATAGCACGCCACCGAGGATGACATAGTGAGCCTCAGTCTGAAAAAAATAAAATAAAATAAAATAACACCTCTACCCAGCTACTTGGGAGGCTGAGGCAGGAGACATGCTTGAGCCCAGGAGTTGGAGGTTGCTGTGAGCTGTGATGCCATGGCACTCTACCCAGGGGGATAGCTTGAGGCTCAGTCTAAAAAAAATAAATAAATAACACCTCTAAGGCAGCACCCATAGCTCAGGGCACCAGCCACATATACCAAGGCTGGCAGGTTTAAACCTGGCCTGGGCCAGCTAAAACAATGACAACAGCACAAAAAAATATAGCTGGGCTTTGTGGCAGGCACCTGTAGTCCCTGCTACTTGGGAGGCTGAGGCAAGAGAATTGCTTAAGCCCAAGAGTTTGAGATTACTGTGAGCTGGGATGCTATGGCACTCTACCGAGGGTGACATAATAAAACTCTGTCTTAAATTTAAAAAAAATAATAATAACACCTCTGTTTTATTAGATAGAATTTTAGAGAGACAGTAAGTACAGCACTAAGAGGATGAACTCTGGAGCCAGACTGGCCTGGGTTTGAATCCAAATTCTAAGACTTGCTAGCTGTGTCACCTTGGGCAAGTTGCTTAACCCATCAGTGCTGTATCCCATCTAGAAAATGGGCATAATAACAGGGTGTATCTCACAGAGCTCTTGAGAATACTGACTTAGTATTTTAAAGTACTTAGACCAGTGCCTGGCCTATTGGGTGATTGTTAAGAACATTGATTTTGTTTATTTTGGTTTTTTTTTTTTTTT
>NW_003852547.1:3524351-3536779 GCF_000181295.1 Otolemur garnettii | reverse complement strand
GAACCCGCCACCTTAGGTGTATGTGGCTGGCGCCTTAGCCGCTTGAGCCACAGGCGCCGAGCCGATTTTGTTTATTTTGTCTGTCTTTCTACTAGAGGCCAGGCAAAGTCTTTGTCTGTTCTGTTCACCTAGAACAGTGCTCAATATGTTTTGTTGCTTTTTTCTGCTTATTTTTATTTTTATTTATTTATTTATTTATTTATTTTGAGACAAATTCTCAAGCTGTTGCCCTGGATAGAGTGAGTGCCTTGGTATCATACCTCACAGCAACTTTCAACTCTTGGGTTTAATCAATCCTCTTGCCTCAGGTTTTCTGTTTTAAGTAGAGACGGGGTCTCGATTTTACTCAGGCTGGTCTTTAACTCATGAGCTCAAGCAATCCATCCACCTCTGCCTCCCAGAGTGCTAGGATTACAGGCATGAACCACTGTGTCTGGCCTGGCTTTTCTCTTTAAAGGTGAGAAAACTCACGCACACAGTATTTGTTCCCCTTCCTGATGCTCAGGCCCTACCTGAGACTTATTAGGTCAAAAAGATAGGCTGTACCACAGTGTGGCTGTCCTTAACTATTAAATGATAACTTTTATATTATTATATTTTATAATAAAGATATATTTTATTATATATATTTTATAATAAATATATACTTATATTATAAAATATAATAACATAATAGTTATCATTTAACTCTTCTGTGACCACTGCGGGGAGATGCTCTTTGGCCTAGAGCGCCAAATAAATGAGGGTGAGGGTGGGACACTAGGTTTCTATCCAGTTTGTTTGATTAGCTGGGTTTGTTTTTTTCTTTTGAGACAGAGTTTCACTCTGTTGCCCTGGGTAGACAGAGTGCCATGGTGTCATCATAGCTCACAGCAACCTCAAACTTGCAATCTTCTTGCCTCAGCTTCCCGAGTAGCAAGTAGCAGGGACTACACGCACCAGCCAGGACACCCAGCTAGTTTTTCTATTTTTAGTAGAGATGAGGTCTTGCTCTTGCTCAGGCTGGTCAGTCCACCCTCCTCTTCCTCTCTGAGTGCTAGTATTACAGGTGTGAGCCACCGCACCCAGCCTGGTTAGTTGGTATTTTTAATTAAAAAATTTGTTATGGTGGTAAAATATAATAACATAAAAGTTGTCATTTTTAACAGTTAAGGACAGCCACACTGTGGTACAGCCTATCTCCAGAACTGTTTTCTTGTTGCACAACTGAAGCATTAAACAACTTCCCATTTCTCACTCCACCCCAAGCCCTGGCAAAGGTATATAGGTGTTTTGTCCGATGGTTGAGTAGGGTTTTGAACCCCGGCAGAATGTACAATGAGAGTAAATGAATGAAGAAAGGAAAGATCAAACCTTGCTACTGGGAGGACTATGAGAAACCTAGGAATAGAGGGAGCTGAAATAGCTTTGGCCGGTTCCTGCTCAAGCGTCCACTTTTCTGTGCTGCCTGCAGCCTCAGCCACATTCGAGGACTTCCAGATCCGCCCGCACGCCCTGACGGTGCACTCCTACCGGGCACCTGCTTTCTGCGACCACTGCGGGGAGATGCTCTTTGGCTTAGTGCGCCAAGGCCTCAAGTGTGACGGTAAGAGGCGGGGGCCTGGGGGCGGGGCCTTTCTCTGGGGCGGAGCCTAGGGCGGACCGACTGAGATTGGGAGGACAGGGCGGGGCTGGAAGCGAGATAAAGAGGGGCGGGGCTTGGGCAGGGCTCAGATCTGGAGGCGGAGCCTAAAAGTTACGCGGGGAGGGAGGGGGGAAAGCCCAGAAATGGAGGCTGGGAGAGAAGGGTTAGGGGCCTAGGAGGGGCTGTGATCTGGGGACCCAGCCTAAGTGGTGGGTCTGGGAGGGAGAAATAGGGGCCCACTGGGCAGAGTCTGTGGGAGGACATGTGGCTGGGGGAAGAGGGCAGGGCTTGTATCAGGGATCGGAGCAGAGAAAACAGAGACCATAGCAGATACATGTTAAGAGATTTGTTGGCTGGGCGCCTGTGGCTCAAGAGGCTAAGGCACCAGCCACATACACGTGAGATGGTGGGTTCAAATCCATCCCAGGCCCGCCAAAACAACAATGACTGCTGCAACCAAAAAGTAGCCAGGCGTTGTGGCAGTGGCCTGTACTCCCAGCCACTTGGGAGCCTAAGGCAGGAGAATCCCTTGAGCTCAGGAGTTGGAGGTTGCTGTGAGCTGTGATGCCAGCGACAGCTTAAGGGTCTGTCTCAAAAAGAGAGAGAGAGAGAGAGAGATTTGTTGCAGGAATTGGCTTACAGGATTGTAGGAGTTAGTTAGGCAACTCCCAAATCCGTAGGATAGGCTGGAACTCTTAGGCGCAATCTGGAGCAGCTAACCACAGGTGAAATTTCTTCATCTGGAACGTCTTAGTTCTAAACCTTTCAGCTGATTGAACTAACTCACCCAGATAAGCCAGGATCATCTCCCTCACTTATTGGTTGTGAAATTTTTTTTCTTCTTTTGATAGAGAGTCTCACTCTCTCCCCTGAGACAGAGTGCCATAGGCTCAGCCTAGCTCAGGCATTCTCAAACTACAGCCCACAGGCCACACGTGGCCTGCCTAGGACATTTATCTGGCCCACCAGGTGTTTTTGCTGCCGCTGCCTGGCCTGCTTATGCCTGTCCTGCTTAGCAGCCGACTCGTCTCAGGGCCCACAGTCTGGCCCTCCAATGGTCTGAGGGACAGTGAACTGGCCCCCTGTTTAGCAACCTCAAATTCCTGGACTCAAGCAATCCTCCTGCCTCAGCTTTCTGAGTAGCTGTGTCTATAGGTGTAGCCAGGTGCCTGGCTAGGTTTTTAATAGCGATGGTAGTCTTGCTTTACTCAGGCTAGTCTCAAACTTCTGACCACAAGTAGCCCTCCCACCTTGACCTATCAGAGTGTTAGGATTACAGTCATGAACCACTGCGCCCAGCCTCCCTTATTTAATCTTAATTGCCTTCATAAATGTCCTACCTCCAAATAGTCACACAGGGATTAGGGCTTCAACATTTGAATGGGGGGAAGGGGAGGACATAGACATTCAGTTCATAACAGCACCCATATGCATCTCTTTACTTTATATTTAATAAAAATAAAGGAACACATAGTATTCCTTTAGCCTAGATGTCTCAAGATTCACCCCAAATGTCAAGATCTATAGGTTCACTATTGCTGTTATTAATGCTTGTGAGTGAGGACACTGAGATGGGGGCTCTACCAGATGACAGGCACCTTTATTGGCTGTGAGGATGCACAGTAGATGATGACCATTCATTGTGTGATGATAGTCTGCATCTTCATCTCACACACCCTAGTAGCAGCCCCTACTAATTAGAGGCATATTCTCAGCTATTCCATTAGCTACCATGTCTAAGAGAGGAGCTCTACCCCTGCCATGCTCATACAGAAATCCACTCTCCAGTACCCTATGTCCCAGCCCTAAGTGTACTTGTGGTATTATTTAAGAACTCTAGGGGTAATATTAAGCCTATAGGAACCAATTCAGTACATTTAAAGTTATTATCAACACTATCATCATGTATGCAATACAACCAATTCTCAAGGTCTCAGCATATGCACCCTTTGTCATGGGACAACCCTAGTGTCATCAAGTTATAATGGGTTCTCAGCATGGACTTCGATGGCCTAGCTTCATGGATGATGGTCCAAGTTCTTATGGTTGCAAGAGAGAACCAAATGACTGCACTCAATGCCATTGACACCTTCTAATGGGAGTCTGACCCTATCTTGATCCTTATATTGTAAGTTATAGATAAGATTCTGAAATTGCATATGAGCAATTAAAGGCTAACACCCGGAAGTGGTTCCTGTATTCAAAGATTATTCGCCATGTTTAGGCTCCTCTTGTAGCACCAACAGCCTGCACAGTGTTACAGCATGCATCCTAGACGGTGCCCACATGGAGAAGTATTGAACGGGAAAGCTTCTATGGGGTAGGCCACTAGAAGGCATGCTTCTCAAGGTGTTCTGAAAGAGGCTTCCAAAGAGCGGAAGAACATTCTGTGCTCCAGAATAGAAAGTGATCCTGGAGTCATTTGGAATCACTGGAGATGTATTAGAGCAAGAATATAGTAGATCCAGTAGGAAACTTGAGCCTAATTCCTCCATGGATGATGTTGACTATTTATTTTAAAGATAGGCCTTGCTCCATTGCTGAAGTACAGTGGTACTGTCATAGTTCATTGCAGCCCCAAACTCCTAGGCTCAAGCAAGCCTTCTGCCCCAGTCTCTTTTTTTTCCAAACATAGTCTCAAGCTGTTATACTTTACCCTGGGTAGGGTGCTATGGCATTGTAGCTCACAGCAACCTCCAACTTTTGGGCTCAAGCAATTCTACTGCCTCAGTTTTTCTATTTTTAGTAGAGACAAGGTCATGAACTCATGAGGTAAAGCCATCCACCTACCTAGGTCTTCCAGAGTGCTAGGATTATAGGCATGAGTTACTGTGCCCAGCTGCCCCAGCCTCAACCTCAAACTCTTCAGCTTAAGCAATTCTCTTGCCTCAGCCTCCCAAGTAGCTGGAACTACAGGCACCTGCCACAATGCCCGGCTATTTTGTTGTTGCCATTGTTGTTTAGGAGGCGTGGGCCAGGTTTGAACCTGCTAGCCTGGGTGTATATGGCTGGTGCCATAACCACTGTGCTACAGGCGCTGAGCCTGATTTGCTTATTTTAAAAACATTTTTGTAGAGAAAGAGTTTTGCTATGTTGCTCAGGCTGGTCTTGAACTCCTGGCCTCAAGTGATCCTCCTGCCTCAGCCTCCCAAAGTGCTAGTATACAGGTGTAAACCGACCCTAACGTGAAGTTTTAAAATAAAAAGCAATAAAATAGTCCAGGTGCAGTGGCTCACACCTGTAATCCTAGCACTCTGGGAGGATGAGATGGGTGGATTGCCTGAGCTCCGGACTTCAAGTTCCAGACCAGCCTGAGCAAAAGTGAGACCCTGCCTCTGCTGAAAATAGAAAAACTAGCTGGGTGTTGTGGCAGGGGCCTGTATTCCCAGCTACTCAGGAGGTTAAGGGAAGAGGATGTCTTGAGCCCAAGAGTTTGAAGTTTCTGTGGTTTGTGATGCCATGGCACTGTACCCAGGGTGATAGAGTGAGACTCTGTCTCAACTACTACAAAAAAAGAAATATATACATATATACACATATACTATATATGTACATATATATACACACAAGCTGGGCCCAATGGCTCACACCTGTAATCCTAGTACTTGGGAGGCTGAAGCAGGAGGATCACTTGAGGTCAGGAGTTTGAGACTAGCCTGAGGAAGAATGAGATCCTGACTCTTTAAAAACTAAAAATTATTTAAGAAAAAATAAAAATATGAACAATAATGAAGTCATACTTCTGCCTCATGCGATACAGCTATCCTGAGTATAACTGAAAATCCCTTCCCCAGAAGACGATGCAAAGTCTTTAGGTGATAGGCACTCTTCTCCTTTAATAACCTGTAACTTAAATACCATTATATAGCGTTAACTATTACTAATAAATCTTAGATGATCAGAGGATGAAAGAGGGAAGAAGAAATTACTTTGTATACACACATATTCATAATGAAACAAGAAGGAAGTACAACTGTTACAGCCTTCATTTCTGCAACTGGTGGGGTGACCCAGCCTTTCATTTCCCAGAGGGTTTGGGCCATTAGCAGTTCCGCCTGAATGGGGTTTTTGCTGTTTTTCATTGACTTTAATCACACTAAGAGGTTCCCTAAGGGATCTCCTAGATTCCAGGCCTACAGAAAAGAGAAAGGGGGGGCCACATGAAGGGATGAGCAGACCTGGAGGGTTGATGTTGAATTTTGCGGGGTTGCTGGGGAAAGGGGGCTTCTCTTGGAAAGTTGGGGGTAGGGCGGGGCACAGAAAAGGGTGGGACAGAGATAGAGGTACACAGTCCTTGGAGAGGATTCAAGGGAGATGCTAACCATAGAGGAATGGGGCTGGGGCAGAGCTTTGGGAGCGACCTTCTTGGTGGTGGGAAGAGGTAGAGTGGGGGGCAGTGTGGTTGCATGTTCGGAGGTTTGCAGGACTGGGGGGGTGGGGTGGGTAGGGAGGCTGCAAACTGGAACTAGGGAAGGAGCCAAGGGTTTGTACTCTTAAAGAGAGTAGTGCTTCTTGGAGGGGATTGAATTAGGGAAATAAAGGGACAGGGCTGAGTGGGTGGTTGGTTGGAGAGGGCAGAGCTGCTCAAGAAGGGGTGACAGGGCTCGGCGCCTATAGCTCAACCGGCTAAGGTAGCCGGGCACTGTGGCGGGCGCCTGTGGTCCTAGCTACTTGGGAGGCTGAGGCAGGAAACTCGCTTGAGCCCAGGAGTTGGAGGTTGCTGTGAGCTGTGACTCCACTCTACAGGGGTGACAGGCCTACGGGGGACGGAGGCTTTGTCTGTGACTCTCTGGTGCCCCCTTCAGGCTGCGGGCTGAACTACCACAAGCGCTGCGCCTTCAGCATCCCCAACAACTGCAGCGGGGCCCGCAAGAGGCGCTTGTCATCCACGTCTCTGGCCAGTGGCCACTCAGTGCGGCTTGGCACCTCCGAATCTCTGCCTTGTATGGCTGACGAGCTGGTGAGGGTTCGGGGAGTGGGGATGGGTTGGTGGCTGGGGGGTGACAGGGCACCAGCATGGGAGCATGTTTCCCTCCTACTCTCGTCAGAGCCGCAGCACCACCGATCTCTTGCCTCGCCGGCCCCCGTCCTCCTCCTCCTCTTCTTCTGTCTCATCCTACACCGGCCGCCCGATTGAGCTGGACAAGATGCTGCTCTCCAAGGTCAAGGTGCCCCACACCTTCCTCATTCACAGTTACACACGACCCACCGTTTGCCAGGCCTGTAAGAAACTTCTCAAGGGCCTGTTCCGGCAGGGCCTGCAGTGCAAGGGTGAGTGGGGCCTTGACTGGGAAGATAGACTGGGCAGAACCTCCCCTTCCCCTAATAATCAGGATTAGTGGCAGGACGCAGGAATCTCAGCACAGGTGAGATTCTGATCCTTAAGAACACAGGGCCTCAGGAATCCTGGCAGTCTGGAACCTTTGGAATTCTGAAATTTTAGAATATTATTTTGCAGAACCTTAGAATCCTACTACCTAAGAAATCTGGATTCATAAAGGACTTAGCATTGAATTCTAAAACTGTATGGCTTGAGAATTCTAGAATTAGAGAACCCTAGAGACAGGAGTTAAGAATTCTGGAATCAGCTTGGCACCTGTAGCTCAGCAACTAGGGCACCAGCTACATATACTGGAGCTGGTGGATTCAAACCCAGCCCAGGCCTGCCAAACAACAATGACAACTCCAACTAAAAAATAGCCGTTGTGGCAGGTGCCTGTGGTCCCAGCTACTTAGGAGACTGAAGCAGGAGAATTGCTTAAGCCCAAGAGCATGAGGTTGCTGTGAGCTGTGACACCATGGTACTCTACCCAGGGTGACATAGTGAGACTCTCTCACAAAAAAAAAAAAAAAAAAAGAATCAATAAAAGAATTCTGGAATCATAGAGTTCAACTAAAATAACAACAGAACTTTAGGCCATAATTGTTGACTTACTGAGTTACAGATTCTCATAATAGTAGAAAGTTGGAACTAGGGGATTTCAGAATAACAGAAGCTTAAATGCATCAAATTTGAGAGTCTTAGAAGTCTAGAAAGTTATAATCTTGGAATCATCAAATTCTAGAATCTTATAAATGTAGACTCCTAGAACTTTGAACGATCAGATACTGGAATTTTATAATTTTAGAACTAAAGAACCATAGAGAAATCAAATTCTACAATCTTAGACATATAGAATCCTAGAACCTTGGAATCAGAGGAAGAGAAATCAAGAATTATAGAATTGTCAACTTTTTGAGTTTAGATATATGAAACCATGAAACCTCAGACACTAAATAGTCTTTAAAAAAAAAAGGAGTCTTGGCTTGGCACCTGTGGCTTAAGCAGCTAAGGTGCCATCTATGTACACCTGAGTTAGCAGGTTTGAATTCAGCTCAGGCCTGCCAAACAACAACAGCTGCAACCAAAAAATAGCTGAGCATTGTGGCAGGCACCTGTAGTCCCAGCTACTTGGGAGACGGAGGCAGGAGAATCACTTGAGCCCAGGAGTTGGAGGTTGCTGTGAGCTGTAATGCCACGGCACTCTACCCAGGGCAACAGCTTGAGGCTCTGTCTCAAAAAATAAATAAATAAAAGGAGTCTTAGAATCATAGAATTATAGAATCATTGACATATAGAATTCTAGAAACTTGAACATCAAACTCTGGAGCCTTTGAAATCTAGAACCATAGAACTTTCAAAAGTAGGTTTTCAGCAAACTCTAGAATCTTTGATATGTAGTGGCCTAGAACCTCGGAGTCATCAAACTCTAGAGCAGTGGTTCTCAACCAGGAGCAATTTTGCCCCACGAGATGTTTGCAATGGTTTAGAACCATTTTTATTTGTCACACTGGGATGATGCTACTGGCATCCAGTGGTATGCAGGTTAGGGATGTCATTAAATATCCTACAATGCACAGAACAGCCTCCAACAACAAGTTATTATCCAGCCCAAAATGTTAATAGCACCAAAGTGTGAGAAGCCCAGCCCTAGAGTCTAGAGTCATAGAATGCTAAAACCCATTACATTCTAGATTTTGGAGTCTAGGTTAGTGGAAACTTACAGTATTAGATCCTTATAGGCATAAGCATTTTGAGTGTAGCCCAAAGTATTCCCACTTAATCTCCTCTCTTCATAGATGAGGAAACCATTGGCTCACTGGAGAGAAGTGACTAAGGAGGAGGAAGCCAGATTTTCTAATCCAGACAGAAAAAGCAGACTCCTTTAAATTTGCAGGTTAGGGGGTCAATGTTCAACCTTTATAGGTAACCTCTCTTTCTCCTTGTTCCCTGTCTTCCTACTAGACTGCAAGTTTAACTGTCACAAACGCTGTGCTACCCGAGTCCCTAACGACTGCCTGGGGGAGGCTCTCATCAATGGAGGTAATAGGTCAGGGGAAACTGAGAGGACCCTTTCATCAATGAAGGTAAGAGGGCATGGCAGGACTGGGTAGAGGACTCTCTGATGGCTCCATGTCTCCCAGATGTGCCAATGGAAGAGGCTACTGATTTCAGCGAGGCTGACAAGAGCTCCCTCATAGATGAGTCAGATGACTCCGGTGTCATCCCAGGCTCCCATTCAGAGAATGCCCTTCATGCCAGTGAAGAAGAGGAAGGCGAGGGAGGCAAAGCCCAGAGGTACCCACAGAATGCTCCAAGAAGCATTGGGAAAGCTCTTTCCCTCCAGCAAACCTCAACTTTCTCATCTCTACAATGGGCTAACACCACCTTATACAGAGGGTGCCAAAAACAATGTTAAAAAACGCTATATTAAAATTGTAATACTGGGGCCAGCTGCAGTGGCTCGTGCCTGTAATTGCAGCACTTGGGAGGCCAAGGCAGGTGGATTGCTTGAGCTCACGAGTTTGAGACCAGCCGGAGCCAGAGGGAGACCCCATCTCTAAAAAATAGCCAGATGTTCTGGCAGGCACCTGTAGTCCCAGCTAATTGGGAGGCTGAGGCAAGAGAATCCCTTAAGCCCAAGAGTTTGAGGTTGCTGTGAGCTGTGACTCCACTCTACTGAGGGCAACATAGTGCTGCTCATTTTGGTGGCACATATGCTAAAATTGGAACAACACAGAGAAGATTAGCATCTCTAGATCCTGGGCAGAATGACATGCAAATTTATGAAGCATTTCATATTTTTAAGTCACATCCCTTAGGTACTGATTGGTCACTTGGAACAGTGTTTTGTTTTGTGACAGAGTCTCACTTTGTTGCCCTTGGTAGAGTGCCATGCATCATAGCTCATGGCAACCTCAGACTCTTAGGCTCAAGTGATCTTCTTGCCTCAGCCTCTCAAGTAGCTGGGACTATAGGCACTGGCACCAAGGCCCAGCTATTTTTATTTTTTATTTTTGAGACAGAGCCTCAAGCTGTCACCCCTGGGTAGAGTGTGTGGCATCACAGCTCACAGCAACCTCCAACTCCTGGGCTCAAGCAAGTCTCCTGCCTCAGCCTCCCAAGTAGCTGGGACTACAGGCGCCCGCCACAACGCCCAGCTATTTTTTGGTTGCAGCCGTCATTGTTGTTTGGTGGGCCCGGGCTAGGTTTAAACCCGCCACCTTAGGTATATGTGGCTGGCACCTTAGCCACTTGAGCCACAGGCACTGAGCCGGCCCAGCTATTTTTAGAAATGGGATCTCACTTTTGCTCAGGGTGGTCTTGAACTTGTGAGCTCAAGCAATCCACCCAACTCGATCTCTTGTTTTTTTTGAGACAGTCTCACTCTGTTGCCCTGCATAGAGTGCCATGGTGTCAGTCTAGCTCATAGCAACCCTAAACTTCTGGACTCATGATTCTCCTGCCTCAGCCTCCAGAATAGGTGGGACTACAGGTGCCTACCACCACACCTGCCTAATTTTTTTTATTATAATTATTTTTTGTAGAGTGGCATCTCACTATGTTGCCCACGTTGATCTCAAACTCCTGGCCTCTAGTTATCCTCCCACCTTATCCTCCCAAAGTGCTACGATTATAAGAATGAGCCACCATGCTTGCTCTAATACAGTATTATTAATACTTGTATAAATAAATGTAAAGATACAGTAATATGGGTGGTGCCTGTGGCTCAGTGAGTAGGGCACCGGCCCCATATACCGAGGGTGGTGGGTTCAAACCCAGCCCCAGCCAAACTGCAACAAAAAAACAGCCGGGAGTTGTGGTGGGCACCTGTAGTCCCAGCTACTTGGGAAGCTGAGGTAAGAGAATCGCCTAAACCCAGGAGTTGGAGGTTATTGTGAGCTGTGACACCATGGCACTCTACCCAGGGCAATAAAGTGAAACTCTGTCTCAGAAAAAAAAAAAAAAAGATACAGTAATACATGTATAAATAACTATCATTGCTGAGGATATGTACACAAAAATATTTTAACACATTGACTGCCACGCTAGGAAAATAGTTTTTTCCCCTGGGGACCCAGTGTGTTTTTAGGTCAAGCATATTAACTGCCATGTTGAGCTGTGGCCTCATGAAGCATATATAACTCACAGGCCTCTTAACCTAATAAAACACTGTGACCCCAGGGAAAATCATTTTCCTAGTATGTCAATTTGCAAGAGATATGTGAGTTATATATGCTTCATGTGGCACCAAGCTTAAAACTAGCATAAATTAAATACAACTCACATGGCATTTAATGTGTTAATAACAGATACATGATTTTTTTTAAAAACCTGTGTAACCTTTTAAAGCATTTTTTTCTGAAATGAAATCCTTCCCATAAGGATTATTATCCCCATTTCTGAGTTAGAAGGTTGAAATTCAGACCAGATGCAGTGGCTCATGCCTACAATGCTAGCATTCTGGCAGCCTGAGGTGGGTGGAACGCATGAGCTCAGGAGTTCAAGATCAGCCTGAGCAAGAGTGAGACCACCATCTCTACTAAAAATAGAAAAACTAGCCAGTGTTGTCGTCCTAGTTACTTGGGTGGCTGAAGCAAGAGGATTTCTTGAGCCCAAGAGTGAGCTGTGATGCCATGGCACTGTACCCAGGGCGACAGGGTAAGACTGTGTCAACAATAACAACAAAAATACGGGTGCAGTGGCTCACACCTGTAATCCTAGCACTTTGGGAGATTGAGGCAGGTGGATTACTTGGCTCAGGAGTTCAAGACCAGCCTGAGCAACAGTGAGACCCCATCTCTACTAAAAGTAGAAAAAAATAGCCAGGCATAGTGGCACATGCCTGTCATCTGAGGCAAGAGGATTGCTTGAACTCAGGAGTTTGAGGTTTCTGTGAGGTAATGACAGCACTCTACCCAAGGCTACAGAGTGAGACTCTGTCTCAAAAAAGAAAAAAAAAAAAGAAGGTTGAGATTCAGGGGCTTTAGCCAATAGTTAATAAGGGAGAGGAGCTGAGACTTCACCCCAGAAGGCCAGGGCAGTATAAAGTCGTATGGCCCTTTCACAGGTGCATCAGTAAATCTTTAATGAACACCGGCTGTGTTCGGATCCAGATGCATAGCTAGAATAACACGGGTAAAATTCTCTGCTCTCAGGGAGCTGACAGTCTCACTGGGAAGATAGCTAATAAACAAATGCATTCATAGCATCAGACAACTACTACAAATAAAAATAAGACAACGGGTGCCTGTAGTCCTACTCAGGAGGCTGAGGCAAGAGGATCACCAGCCCAAGAGTTTGGGGTTGCTGTGAGCTATGATGATGCCAGGGCACTCTACCCAGGGTGACAGAATGAGACTCTGTCTCAAAATAAATAAATAAATAAATAAAATAAGAGAAGAGGAAATGGAGAATGGGAGACCTGGTGTTAGGGTAATTAAGGGGGATTTCTCTAAGGTGATTTTTTTTTTTTTTTTTTTT
>NW_003852547.1:3521293-3524092 GCF_000181295.1 Otolemur garnettii | reverse complement strand
TATTTAAAGGGAAAGAGGGAGCCATGTGGAAGATATCAGGGGAAACACCTTCTAGACAGTAAGGACAGTAAGTGTAAAGCCCCTGAGCAGAGACCAAATATGCTATAGGAACAGCAAAGGGACTCATGTGGCTGGAGCAGGGAGGGGAAGGGGAAGAGGTTAGGAGAGTTCCAAGAGGGGACAGGTAAGCAGGTCACGGGCATCATGAAGAGTCACATGCTAGTGTCACCAAACCCAAACAGCCTGAGATTTCTTTTCTCCCAGGTTTTTCCCTAGTAACACAATAATGGGCTATAAGATTTGGACCTTGAGGGGTTTGTGTTGAATGGTGCTGGGAAAAGGAGCCTATTTCACAGACAAGGAAACAGATTCAGGCAAAGGGAAGTGGCCAAGGCTATCCTGGGTCCTGATGTAGCACAGAGATCAAGAGATTGTCAGTTCTGGACTTGGGCAAGTCAGCCTCTCCTCACTGTAATAACAGCATGCGTACAGATGAAGGAAAAGAGGTACAAAGAGACTGAATCACTTGTCCAATGTCACACAGCTGCCTCCACAATCACTGGGCTAAATGCCAATTAGCCCTTATTAAAGGTCCTCTGTGTGCCAGGCGCTGTGCTAAACTCCTTGGAAGGTTTCACTCCTTATAGAAACCCATTTGGGTGGAGAAACTGACTCATGAAGAGGTTAGGTAATTTACCAGGCAGCCTGACTTGGGAACCAGCCTCTTATCAAGGCTTTCTCAAGAATACCCTTCCTCAAGCTGGAGGCAGCAGGTAATGCCTGTCATCTCAGCACTTTGAGAGCCTGAGGTGGAAGGATCACTTGAAACCAGGAGTTTGAGACTAGCCTGGGCAACGTAGAGACCCCTCATCAACTACAATAAGTTAAAAAATTAGCTGAGTGTCCCCTTCCTCACTGTGAGAAGACTGGAAGACACGGGAGGGGCGAAACGGGAGAAGTGACAAAAATTAGGGGGGAGGGGAAAACCCAAAACTCAACCCCCGGTTGCCCGGAGATGTCTCTTGCCACCCCAGGCAGTATGGTCCTTTTCTGCTTGTGACTTAATTTTTTTTTCTTATTTTTTTGAGACAGAGTCTCACTATGTCACCCTCTGTAGAGTGCTTTTGTGTCACAGCTCACAGCAACCTCCAATGGCTTGGGCTTAAGCTATTCTCTTGCCTTAGCCTCCCAAGTAGCTGGGACCACAGGCGCCCGCCACAACGTCCAGCGATTTTTTTATTTTTATTTTTATTTTTTATTTTTTTGAGACAGAGCCTCAAGCTGTCCCCCTGGGTAGAGTGCTGTGGCATTACAGCTCACAGCAACCTCCAACTCCTGGGCTCAAGCGAGTCTCTTGCCTTAGCCTCCCAAGTAGCTGGGACCACAGGCGCCCGCCACAACGCCCGGCTATTTTTTGGTTGCAGCCGTCATTGTTGTTTGGAGGGTCCGGGCTGGGGATTCGAACCTGCCACCTTAGGTGTACGTGGCTGGCGCCTTAGCTGGTTGAGCTATAGGCGCCAAGCCTGTCCAGCTATTTTTTGTTGTAGTTGTCATTGTTGGTTAACTGGCCCGGGCCGAGTTGGAACCTGCCAACTTCGGTGTATGTAGCTGGCGCTGTAACCACTGTGCTATGGGCGCCAAGCCTACATGTGATTTCTTACTCCTTCCTCTGCCTACCTCCCGCAGCTCCCTGGGGTACATCCCCCTAATGAGGGTGGTGCAGTCAGTGCGTCACACGACACGGAAATCCAGCACCACATTGCGTGAGGGTTGGATGGTTCATTACAGTAATAAGGACACGCTGGTGAGTGGGCCGAGGCAGCGTAGCTAGAGCTAGTTAGAAGAGGGCGGGAATATTTTGAGCAGGTGGGGACTAGATGGGGGCGGAGCCACCCTAGGCACAGAGGTGGGAGGAGGGGCGGGACTGGAGTTAGAGAGAGGCAGGGTTGTGGATGGGGTGGGGCCACGTGGGACGGGGCTAGAGTGGGGAGTGGAGAGCTTGGCTGGGACAAGTTTGCCAGGGCCCTGCCATGGGTGCTCCAGGCACCAGGAGCCCCAAGGTGTTCCATGGGACTAGACAGGACATCACTGCACAGCCTAGGGGTCAGCCTTACTCTCTCAAACATCCCTCCAGAGGAAGCGGCACTATTGGCGCCTGGACTGCAAGTGCATCACACTCTTCCAGAACAACACAACCAACAGATACTACAAGGTGGGCCTTCATGCTCCCAGCTCCCCTAGACTTCCCTCTTTGCACATCCTTATCCACTCATTCTTCTGGCCCCAGTTACTCCAGCCAAATCCTGCGAATCACCCCCTCTCTCCACCCCCGTTTCACTGCTTCCAGCCCATCAGTGAAGCCATGCATTTGATTCTGGCCCCACCACTTTCCAGCTGGGGGACCCAGGACAACTTCCCTACCCTCTCTGTGCCTCAAGCTCTCTTACCTGCAGAATTCCTCAGATAATAGTGCTTGCCTAATTCAGAGCTAATCCACTAAAGCAGTTTGCTTGGGGTGTGGCATGTGCTGAGTTCCCAGAAATTACAAGCTTTTCTGATGGCTATTCCTTTAGAATTAATTTATTGAATTATGTATGTATATTCATCACTTCCCTCCCCCCATACTGCTGCTGTGTTCCAGTCACTCTCCTACCAGGAAGGTTGCAGCAGTCTCTTTGGTGGGTCCTTGCTTCTACCTTTGCAACCACAGTCGGAGTCGCCTTTATTAAAACCATCAAAACCGGGTGGCGCCTGTGGCTCAAAGGAGTAGGGTGCCAGCCCCATATGGCAGAGGTGGTG
>NW_003852547.1:3520456-3521273 GCF_000181295.1 Otolemur garnettii | reverse complement strand
AAAAAAAAAAAAGCCAAAACCATCAAAACCCTCCACTGGCTCCCATTGCTCTTAGAATAAAACCCAGACTCCCTGCTGTTACCTACCTTGGAGTGTCTTCCTTGTACTTTCCCAGGCTGATTCCTTCTCCCCTTTGTGACTTGCCCAGACCATGCTGTCTAAAATGCCATCCCCAGCTCCTGTGTGTGTATCTCATCTCCTTTTTGTTTGTTTGTTTTTGTTTTTTGAGACAGTCTTACTCTGTCTCCCTGATAGAGTGCTGTGGCATCCTAGCTCATAGCAATCTCAAACGCTTGGGTTCAAACAATTCTCCTGCCTCACCCTCCTGAGTAGCTGGGACTACAGGTGCCATGATACCAGCTAGTTTTTCTATTTTTAGTCAAGACACTAGTTTAGCCATTCTTGCTCAGGCTGGTCTCAAACTCCTGAGCTCAGGCATTCCACTAGACTCAGCCTCCCAGAGTTCTAGGATTACAGGTGTGAGCCACTGCAATCACCTCATCACCTGATTTTATTGGCTACCTAAGTCAGTCTTTCCTTCTTCCCTCCTCCTTTCTTTCCTTTTGTCTTTCAGCTCATTTCCCACCCATGGTCCCTGTGCCTTCTCTCCTGCCTGGGTCCCCTCAGACCACCTCCTGGTCTCCCCTCTTGATCTTGTCATATCCCATCTGCCTTCCATACACAGACAGAGGACACTACTCCCACTCTCGCCCTACTCAAAATCCTTTGCACAAACCCCAGGTTCATCCCTGTTGCTTGTGAGGCCCTGTGTGGACATGCTTCCTTCATTAGACATTTCTCAGGCACCTACTGAGTA
>NW_003852547.1:3515365-3520383 GCF_000181295.1 Otolemur garnettii | reverse complement strand
ACAGGTCTTTCCTCAGGGCCTTTGTGTGTGCTGTTCCCTGCACTCTTGGTCTCTTCTGACCTTTCTGTCTCTGCTTCATCATCACTTCTGCTAAGAGGCCTCTCCTGACCTCCATGCAAACCAGACCCAACCCATTCTCATTGGCATTGGATTCTGGGTACCCTTCTGAGTAAGCAGGGGAGCTCGAGGGTCTGCCTGGACTCCTCACCTGCACTGGTTTTATGTCCTGCCAGGAAATCCCGCTGTCAGAAATCCTCACTGTGGAGTCTGCCCAGAACTTCAGCCTTGTGCCACCAGGTACCAACCCACATTGCTTCGAGATCATCACTGCCAACGCCACCTACTTCGTAGGAGAGACTCCTGGTGGGGCCCCAGGTGGGCCGAGTGGGCAGGGTGCTGAGGCTGCCCGGGGCTGGGAGACAGCCATCCGCCAGGCCCTGATGCCCGTCATCCTCCAGGATGCACCCAGTGCCCCAGGCCATGCACCACACAGTAAGTACCCCACCCCAGGGCTATGAGAGCATGGTACTAGAAAGGTCTAGGCAGGATCTGGGGGAAGGGAAGAGTTAGGAGGAAGGTAAACAATTGTAGGGTTGAGAATGTGGCTTCTGGACTCAGCAGACCTGGGTTCAAATTTCTTTTAAGCCCCTGACCTGCTGTGGTCTTGGGCATATCACATCCCCTCTCTGAGCCTTGTCACAGGTGACTCCTCATACATGTACTGAGTGCCTCCTCAGTGCCTAGCATGTGGCAAACAGTGCTAGGGACATAGTGGTGACCAAGAAGCTAGCGACCTGCCCTCATGGGGCTCACAGTGTAGTGGGGGCACAATACCCATCCCTAGACAGTGACAACCCAGGGTGGGCAGGGTTGAGACATTGGAGCCAGGAAGCTGGAGGAGCGTGTGGGGGAGGAGGTGTCTGACAATCTGGGTGTCCAGGAGGGCTTCCTGGAGGAGGCAACTTCTGAACTGAGACCTGCAGGCTGAGGAGGGGTGAGATAGGGGAAAGCAAATGGGAAGTCATTTCAAGCAGATGGAAGGAATGATCAGAGAGTAGTAGGTCCCAATGCTCTAGAGCTCAATAATTCAGGGTAAGTAGCAGACAGAAATCATCATCCAATATGTGCTACAGTAATATGACATAGTCCCAGGAGTCACATTTGAGTTGAGACTGAAGGATGAGGAGGATTTAGCTGTATTCCTGGCAGAGGGAACAACATGTGCAAAGGCTAGGAGGTAGGAGATTGCTTGCTGTATTTGAGGCCCTCCAAACCAGTGTGTCAAGAATTTGCATGGTAGGGGTTGAAGCTGGCAGCGTCTGCAGCAATGGGGACCCTGTGGTCTTTTTTTTTTTTTTTTTTTGAGACAGAGCCTCAAGCTATCCCCTGGGTAGAGTGCTGTGGCATCACAGCTCACAGTAACCTCCAGCTCCTGGGCTCAAGCAAGTCTCCTACCTCAGCCTCCCAAGTAACTGGGACCACAGGCGCCCGCCACAACGCCTGGCTATTTTTTGATTGCAGCCGTCATTGTTGTTTGGCGGGCCCGGGCTGGATTCGAACCTGCCACCTTAGATGTATGTGGCTGGCACCTTAGCCACTTGAGCCACAGGTGCTGAGCCAGACTCTGTGGTCTTAAGGAAACTTGTGGCTTGCCTTGTTCTAAAGAGCAGGCTTTTGACTAAATCCAGATTTCACATAACAAATTCTTTTATTACATGGGGTGCAGGAGAAAACGATGAAAATTTTCTTGCCTCCTTTGGTGCTTGAAAAAGAACAATCTTGAAATCAGAAGGTCTCAGATTCCCCACCTCTGGTTGCCTTTTAGGCCATTTAAGGGGCTTAGACTTCCTCTTCAGGACACTGGGGAGCCATGGCAGGGTTGTGAGCAGGGGAGGGACAGGGTCAGGTTTGCTTCAGTAAGATCCCTCTGGCTTCCCTATGGAGGGTGAATAAGAGGGCACAGGGTTGAGGCAAGGAGACTGAAAGAGGCTGGGGAGCAAAGACCCAGAGGGGAGAGATGCCTAGGAGCCTAAGCGGGGCTGTGGATAGGTGGAGAAGAGAGGGACATTCAAATGGCAGAAGGATAAGGACTTCAGAAATGTCTGGCTGTGGTTGGGGTACAAGTTCAGGAGAAGATGCAGAAGTCAATTCAGATTTCCCCTCCAAGCCTCTGTAAAATGGAATCAGTGTTGCCTCTCTTGGTGCTAAGATCATGGGTTAAAATAATCAGCAAAATTCATTTGTGACCTCACTCCTTGAGCCCCTCAATGCATCTCATTTTCTCCTCCCCGTGGCCTAAGAGGGAGGTCCTTTTATTTTCTCCCATTTTCTAGATGATAAAACCAAGGTTCATAGTGAAGAAATCACTAGCCTCAAGTTGCACTTTGTATCAAACAATGGACTCAAGTGTGGGTGGTGTGGCTCCTGGGGTCACCTTTAAAGCTACAGGGGAGGCCAATCCGGGTGCCTCTCACTTCTGTCTCACCCTACTTTCCAGGACAAGCTTCTCTGAGCATCTCTGTGTCCAACAGTCAGATCCAAGAGAATGTGGTGAGCCTTCTTCCCACACCTGATGCCCCTTCCCCCACACCATTGCCCCAGGTCTCTTGCCTCCTTGGCTTTCCACCTCCACTTGCACCCTTGACCCTCCCTGCCTCCACCCTGCAGGACATCGCCACTGTCTACCAGATCTTCCCAGATGAAGTGCTGGGGTCAGGGCAATTTGGAGTGGTCTATGGAGGTAAGGAGGCATCAGAGGTAGCCCAGAGGGGACACTGGGGCTGGGAATTCCCTCTGGCTCCAAACCTTCCTTTCTAATTGGCTGCATGATTACCTCCTGTTTTTATTGGCTTAAAAAGATAGATCCTGGGTGCAAGTGGTTGCAGATTCTCCTCTTCTCTTTGGAAAAATCAATTGGGCTCCTTGTTATTAATAGGGAGTGTAAACTCTATACTTTGATTGGCTATAGGGTTACATCCTAGATTCTAAGTGAACAGGGAGAGTAAATTCTACACTCTGGCCATAGAACTAGATCTTAGCTTTTGATTGGTTATAAATCTTGTGTTCTTGTTATTGATTCCCCTCCTTTGAAGTCTTTTTTTTTTTAAACCAGGGTGCTCCTTCTCTCCCTCCCTCCTCTCCCCTATCCCCCCAACATATCTCCTGAGAACCCCTTGGAGCCACCCTGATGGCCTTCCATCACCTTTGTCCAGTTCTGGCTAAGTCTAATGGTAGAAGTGAGGGAGCAGAGAAGGGGCTCTTCTTTCTAGGACTGGAATGTCTTGTTATCTCATCCACAACCTCTCATACCCCCTACTCAGGAAAGCACCGGAAGACAGGCCGAGATGTGGCTGTAAAGGTCATTGACAAACTGCGCTTTCCCACAAAGCAGGAGAGCCAGCTGCGGAACGAAGTGGCCATTCTGCAGGTGACCACCAGAGTCTATGGAACCATCTCTGCCATGGCCCAGGGAGGGCCTTCCCTTCCTGCTTCTTCCTTTCAGTGGGCAACTGATCCAGTCTGGGGGTGATCAGGGAAGACTTCCTGGAGAAGGGTGTGTGCATGTTGACACTGAAGGGGTGGAGAAAGTGTTTTTTTTTTTTTTTTCTGAGACAGAGCCTCAAGCTGTCCCCCTGGGTAGAGTGCCATGGCATCACAGCTCACAGCAACCTCCAACTCCTGGGCTCAAGCGAGTCTCTTGCCTCAGCCTCCCACGTAGCTGGGACCACAGGCGCCTGCCACAATGCCTGGCTATGTTTTGGTTGCAGCCATCATTGTTGTTTTTTGGCGGGCCCAGGGCTGGATTTGAACCTACCACCTTAGGTGTACGTGGCTGGCACCTTAGCCACTTGAGCCACAGGCGCCGAGCCTGGAGAAAGTGTTTTGAGCAGAGGAAGCAGCCTGTGCAAAGACCCAGTGCAGTGGGGGAGGGAAGGGAGATTCCCACAGACTGAGACAGGGAGTCTGAGGTCTTCTGGGAGGAGGTAATGGGAGGGGAGATCAGGGAGAAGGATGGAGCCAGACTCTTTGTACTTTGTCCTGAGGGAACTGAGGGTCCTTAGAAGGATTTTAAAGGAGGGAAGGGATGGGATCAGGTGTGTGCTTTAAAGCAAACCCCCTGGCTGTCATCTGGAGAGTGGGTGTAAAGGGTTGTGATTAGAGCCGGAAGGCCGGGTGGGGATGTGGGCAGGGGAGGTAGGGTTGTTAGACCAGGTGACTGTGGTGATCCAGGTAGCTCTAGGGCTGGGGGAACAGGGAGAAAGGCACAGATTTCACACACATAAATGTACAGAGCTCTTTTTTGTTTCTCCAAGCTTCTCTCCCTCTTGCAGCCTGCACCTTCAACTGAGTGCCATGATGTCAAGTTCCTTCTGGGCACCTGGCAGGGTGGGATTTCTCTGTCTTGGCCTTGGGAATCTCCCTTGCCTCTCCCCAACCCCCATGCCCATCCCTCAGGGACATCTTCTCCTTGTTTGCTATATACCTGTGCCCATGGCTGACGCTCCAAGCTCTGAGTTTGTGGGCATCCTTGGCCCTGACCCATCTTCCCCATCCCCCCAGAGCCTGCGGCACCCCGGGATCGTGAACCTGGAGTGCATGTTTGAGACACCTGAGAAAGTGTTTGTGGTGATGGAGAAGCTGCACGGGGACATGTTGGAAATGATCCTCTCCAGTGAGAAGGGCCGGCTGCCTGAACGCCTCACCAAGTTCCTCATCACCCAGGTGCGCCCAACCTCCCCCCCCCCCCGACTCCCCTGGCCCTTCAGGCCTAAACCAGTGGAAGTTATAACAGTAGTTAATAGAAAACATAGAGGAGTGATAATAACCGTAATAGAAAAAAATAAGAACCTTTTTGTCACAATAAGGAGTCTGTTCCCCGTCTTTGGGAAACATATCTTGCCCTGTAAACTTATCTTTCTCTTTCTCAATAAACTTCTTTTCATTCAAAAAAAAAAAGAAAAGAAAAATAAGAGAGTGACAATAATTATAAAATATTAAGAATAATCGGCTCGGCGCCT
>NW_003852547.1:3511302-3513864 GCF_000181295.1 Otolemur garnettii | reverse complement strand
GCCTCCCAAGTAGCTGGGACCACAGGCACCTGCTATAATACCCAGCTATTTTTTGGTTGCAACCATCATTGTTTTTTGGTGGGCCCGAGCTAGATTCAAACCCGCCACCTTAGGTGTATGTGGCTGGTGCCTTAGCCACTTGAGCCACAGGCGCCGAGCCAGGGTTTGTGTTATAGTCAAAGAGACTTTGGGTGTGTGCGTGTGTGTGCACACTTGAATTCGTTTCACATGACGTACCTCACTGCATGTTTCCCCTTATGTTTTCACTTTAACAGTAGTTGAATTGTGTCATATGATGTGTATTACCAAATTTCCCAATTGGGGAGCATGTGGGGTTTTAACTTTTACTCCATTATAAACAACCTATGAACACCTAAACATAGTTGGACTCGGGTGGGAGAATTTTAATAGAATCTGTTTCAAATAGTAGTTTCTCGAGTCCAGGAAAATGTGCTTTAATTTTTTTAAAAAGATGCTGTCTAGTCATTCTCTAAAATCCCTTTCAATCTTTGCTCCCACCAACAAAGTATGAGGGTATCTATTTTCTTACTCTTTATCAACGTTGAAGAAAAATGGTTGGACACAGTGGCCTGCACCTGTAATTCTAGCACTCTGGGAGGCTGAGGTGGGTGGATCGCTTGAGTTCAGGAGTTCAAGACCAGCCTGAACTCACTCATTCACGAGTGAGACCCCCATCTCTACTAAAAAGAGAAAAACTAGTCAGGTATTGTGGTGGGTACCTGTGATCCCAGCTACTCAAGAGACTGAGGCAAGAGGATCGCCTGAGCCCAGGACTTTGAGGTTGCTGTGAGCTTTTTATTTTTTTGAGACAGAGCCTTAAGCTATCACCCTGAGTGCTATGGCATCACAGCTCACAGCAACCTCCAACTCCTGGGCTCAAGTGAGTCTCCTGCTTCCACCTCCCAAGTAGCTGGGACTATACGCGCCCACTACAACGCCTGGCTATTTTTTTTTGGTTGCAGCCATCATTGTTGTTCGGTAGGCCCGGGCTGGATTCAAACCCGCCAGCTCAGGTGTATGTGGCTGGTGCCTTAGCTGCTTGAGCCACAGGTGCCAGGCCTGCTGTGAGCTTTGATGCCATCGCACTCTCTCTACCCAGGGTGACAAAGTGAGACTCTGTTTCAAAAAAAAAAAACTGGACAAAAATAAGTACCCATTTTATAGGTTGAAAAACAATACCTCATATGCCTTTATTTGGTAATTTAAAAATTATGGGTGAGGGGTGGCACCTGTGGCTCAAAAGGGTAGGGCACTGGCCCCATATGCTGAAGGTGGTGGGTTCAAACCCAGCCCTGGCCCCCCAAAAATAAATAAATAAAAAATTATGGGTGAGGTTGAGCATATTTCCATGTTTATTGGCCTGTGCTTTATGTATCTTTTGCCCATTTTTCAGTTAGATTATTCAGTGTTTTTCTTACTGAATAGCAAGAGCTCTTTGGATATAAGGGACATAAGATCCCTGACACTTCTGTTGTTCTTTTTTTGTTTGTTTGTTTGTTTTGAGACGGAGTCTCACTCAGTTGCCCTGGAGTCGAGTGCCATGGAGTCATAGTTCACAGTAACCTCAAACTCTTATGCTCAAGGGATCCTCTTTCCTCAGCCTCCCAAGTAGCCAGGACCACAGGCATCTGCCACAATGCCTGGCTAATTTTTCTATTTTTAGTAGAGATGGGGTCTTGCTCTTGCTCAGGCTGTTCTTGAACTCCTGAGCTTATACTGTCCACCCACCTCAGCCTTCTAGAGTGCTAAGTTACAGGTGTGGGGCACCGTGCCCTACCCTGTTTTTCATTTCTTTTATCCCAGTATTTGTTTGCCTCTTCATTTTGTTTTTGGCTTTTAGTTGCGATAGTTTTAACTTTTACAATATTAAATGTTCTCTTTTCTGGTTTCTGGGTTTCACATCCTTCCTAGAAAGGACATATTGAAGGACATCTTCTCTGTTGGTTACAAAGTCCTTAATGCTGTGTTTCTTTTATCCTGCCCCCCTCCCCCCGCACCCTTTCTCTCAAGCAGTGTACCTGTGTTTGTCAGGCTGGGTTGTGGGCTGGGGACAGAAATGCACTGGGGCAGGCTCATCCAGACTTTAGACAGGGAGAGGAAATTGATTGCTTTTAGCAATCGAGGTCATTTCTCTTTCTGGTCTTCCATCTTTTCCTTTCTTTTCACCTTCTCTTTCTTCTTTCTATCTCTCTCTCTCCCCACAGATTTCTGCTTTCTGGGCTCTTGTCTGCCTCACCCCCAAGTCCTGTGCTAAGCCCTTTACCTCATGAACTTATTTAGGCCTCATCACCATTATTGAGGTAGGTATTATTATAACCCCACACACACATATCTTATAGTTGGGGAAACTGAGGTTCAGGGAGGTTACACAGCTGAAGACCCATCTGGCTGAGATTTGAACCGGATCTATCTAGTTCTAATTGGCCCTCTCTGTTCACTGCAATAACGGGGAGAAAAATTAAGTAACAGGAAATCTGGAGATGACATATATGAATGCATCTTTCTGTCTCAGTCTCCCATGTGTGGACTATATGTAGCAGG
>NW_003852547.1:3508145-3511145 GCF_000181295.1 Otolemur garnettii | reverse complement strand
GACCACAGGCGCCTGCCACAACGCCTGGCCATTTTTTGGTTGCAGCCATCATTGTTGTTTGGCGGGCCCGGGCTGGGGATTCGAACCCTCCACCTTAGGTGTATGTGGCTGGCGCCTTAGCCGCTTGAGCCATGGGCGCCGAGCCAGCAGGAGCTTTTAAATGGTATTTCCTTACTAGAAAGTCACCTAGTAGAAACAGTGGATAGACAGAAATTTTTAAATTCTGAGACATAGGGTGGGCTCAATGGTTCACACCTGTAATCCTACACTCTGGGAGGCTGAGGTGGGTGGATTGCTTGAGCTCAGGAGTTCAAGATCACCGTTAGAAACAGTGAGATCCCGTCTATACTAAAAATAGAAAAACTAGCCAGGTGTGTGTGGGGGAAGGGCACCTGTAGTCCCAGCAACTCAGGAGGCTGAGGCAAGAGAATCACTTAAGCCCAGGAGTTTGATGTTGCTGTGAGCTATGATATTACAGCACTCTACCCAGGGTGACAGAGACTCTGTCTCACAAAACATAAATAAATAAAAATAAAAATAAAAATAAATTCTGAAACACAGATGATAACAATTACAATCCTACATCACTCTGCGCTTCCAGTGTCTTTGGTACTTTGGGTTGGAATCAAGGAAAATCATGGTCCCTGCAGAAGAGTGGTTTAACGGCAGCAATTTTTTTCCCCTTAAATTAGCTTACCTTGCCATCATAGAGTATTCAAATGAATAGACAGAGCAGAAGCATCTGCATTTGAGGGACATCATAAATATGTTTACCAATAAGTTATCACAACAGTAATAACCAGAGCTGGGCATGGCTCATACCTGCAGACCCAGCTAGTCAGGAGGCTAAAGTAAGAGGATCACTTAAGCCCAGGAGTTTATGACCAGCCTAGACAATATAGTGAGACCCCACTCCCAAAATAATAATAACAATACATAATAAGTTAGGGCACTGGTCACATACACTGGGGATGGAGGGTTCGAACCTGGCCCAGGCCTACTAAACAATAATGACCACTACAACAAAAAAGTAGCTGGGTATTTTGGCGGGCACCTATAGTCCCAGCTACCTGGGAGACTGAGGCAAGAGAATTCCTTAAGTCCACGAGTTTGAGGTTGCTGTGAACTGTGACGTCATGGCACTCTACCGAGGCAACATAATGAGACTCTGTCTCAAAAAAAAAAAAAATTTTGCTCAGTGACCATGCTCAGTGGTTAGGGTGCTGGCCACATATACCGGGGCTGGCAGGTTCAAACCTGGTCTGGACCTGCTAAACAACAATGACAACTGCAACAACAACAAAAAATAGCTGGGCGTTGTGGTAGGTGCCTATTATAGTCCCATCTACTTGGGAAGATGAGGCAAGAAAATCGCTTAAACCCAAGAGTTTGAGGTTACTGTGATCTGTGACACCATGTCGGCACTCTGCCAAGGGTGACATAATAAGGCTCTGTCTCAAAAAATAAAAACATAATAATAACCACTAAGAACAGCAAAAATAATAGCTAACATGGAGTATTGGATCTGTGGAAGACTCATTCCTAAGTTCTTTGTGTACATCAGCTCATTTGAACTTCACAGAACCTGTGAGGTGGTTGCTATTAGGACCCCATTATTTTTTTTTTTTTTTGAGACAGAGCCTCAAGCTGTCCCCCTGGGTAGAGTGCCGTGGCATTACAGCTCACAGCAACCTCCAACTCCTGGGCTCAAGCAAGTCTCCTGCCTCCGCCTCCCAAGTAGCTGGGACCACAGGCGCCCGCCACAACGCCTGGCTATTTTTTGGTTGCAGCCATCATTGTTGTTTGGCGGGTCTGGGCTGGGGATTCGAACCCGCCACCTTAGGTGTACATGGCTAGCGCCTTAGCCGGTTGAGCTATAGGAGCCGAGCCAGGACCCCATTGTTATTATTATTGAGAGAGAGAGTCTCACTATGTTGCCCTCGGTAGAGTGCTGTGGCATCACAGCTCACAGCAACCTCAAAATCTTGGGCTTAAGCGATTCTCTTGCCTCAGCCTCCCAAGTAGCTAGGACTACAGGCAACCATCACAACATCCAGCTATTTTTTGTTGCAGTTGTCATTGTTGTTTTAGGAGGCCTAGGCTGGGCTCGAACCTGTCAGCCTCGTTGTATGTGGTCAGAGCCCTACCCACTGAGCTACAGGATCCCATTTTACAGAGGAGGAAATTGGGACCCAGCATGGTGAATGGCTTGCCCAAAGCCAAAATTAGTAAGTGAAGAGCCAGGTTTTACAGACTGGGCAGACTAGCTCCAGGATCTCCACATCTCTTAAGAGAATTATATAAATCATGTCATATGTATATTATTTGTTGTTTGCATTGTTTAGTATAATAGTTTTTTAAAGGATAGAAAAATATTTTAATTGAATTGCACAGTAGAACCTCCTTGAAAGTATCTTCTTTATTAAGCACTCAGTAGCTTACCATGCAGGTCTCAGGGCTTAGGGTTGTCACAGCCCCTCTGGTCTAACCCAGCTTTTCTAGAATTCTGCATCCAGCTCTCATGTCTCAGGTGTAAATGGGTCTGGGGTACTGACATTCTTGGGTGTTCCAATACCTCCCTAACCCTGAGGGGGCACCTTAAGGGGTGAAGAGAGGGTGGAAGGGTCTGGCTAGCTACTGGGTTAGGCAATGCTTGTCTACATTTCCTACAGCCCCATCTCCTTCCCTCAGATCCTGGTGGCTTTGAGACACCTTCACTTCAAGAACATTGTCCACTGTGACTTGAAACCAGAAAACGTGTTGCTGGCATCAGCTGACCCATTTCCTCAGGTTAGTCATGTCCCCTTCTGATTTGGGGGAAGTCTAGTCAATGCTGGCAGCAGGTGGGGATTGTATTTATCAAGATACGGTCTGGGCTCGGTACTGGGGCTCAAGTGGTTAAGGTACCAGCCACATACACCTGAGCTGGCGGGTTCGAATCCAGCCTGGGCCTGCCAAACAACAATGACGGCTGCAACCAAAAAAAATAGCCGGGTATTG
>NW_003852547.1:3492012-3506024 GCF_000181295.1 Otolemur garnettii | reverse complement strand
CCTGGGCTGGATTCAAATCCGCCAGCTCTGGTGTATGTGGCTGACACTTTAGCCACTTGAGCTACAGGCACTGAGCCTCTACTCGCTTTTCATATTACATCTTCAAAATCTGGTGTGTTTTATTTATTTATTTATTTAAGACAGAGTCTCACTTTGTGACCCTCAGTAGAGAGCTGTGGTGTCATAGTTCACAGCAACCTTAAACTCTTGGGCTTAAGGGATTCTCTTGCCTCACCCTCCCAAGTAGCTGGGACTATAGGTGACTGCCACAACACCTGGCTATTTTTAGAAATGGGGTCTTGCTCTGGCTCAGGCTGGTCTCAGACCTGTGAGCTCAGGCAATCCACCTGCCTTGGCCTCCCAAGTGCTGGGATTATAGGTGTGAGCCACCTCTCCCCACCCTTGTGTGTTTTACATTTAGACCATATCTCAATTCAGATGCTAGATTTTCATCAGAAATACTTGATTTTTAGGTTGCATTCTATCTCAAAAAAAAAAAAACTTGATTTCTATTTAGATTTTATAAGATTAACAGTTGGGAAAATGGATTGACATGACCAAGTTGTTCCTAACATATTTAAGTTTTCAAAGAACTAAATCAAGGATCAGTTTTTAAATGTAAACTAATTAAAATGAAAGAAGTCAGTTCTTCAGGCTCAATTCCTACATTTCAGGTCCTTACTAGCCACCATATTAGACAGTGCAGATCATAGAGGGCTGAGCATGTCATGTGTTGATCAGATTGTTATACAAATGTCATTATATCTGTAATGCATTCTATACATGGTTCTGTGAACTCATATCACCAGAAGATGTATAACCTCATTGAAGAGTCAGAAAACCTCTTTGCAGAGGAGAAACAGTTCGTTTTTTTTTGCAGTTTTTGGCCGGGCTGGGTTTGAACCTGCCACCTCCAGCATATGGGGCCGGCATCCCACTCCTTTGAGCCACAGGCACTGCCCATGACAAACAGTTAGCTTTTGTGGAGACAAGTATTCTAGGCAGAGGGTGTGTGCAAAGGCCCTGTGGTAGGAAGGGCTATACTTTTGATTTTTAAAATAGGCGTATTGAGATACAATTTATATAATATACAATTTATCCATTTAAAGTATATAATTCAGTGGCTTTTAGCAGTTTCACAGTTTAGTTGTACATGTATCATCACAGCTAATTTTAAAACTTCCTTTCTGCTGCTGTGGATTTGCCTCCTCTGAACATTTCATATAAATGGATGGAATCATTCCATAATAAAACACATGGTCTTTTGTGACTGTCTCCTTTCAATTAGCCTGTTTTCAGAGTTCTGTCATCCCAGCTACATGGGAGGCTGTGGCAAGAGGATTGCTCAAACCCAGGAGTTTGAGACTGCCACAGCATGCCATCAGGGTAACAAGAGTGCGACTCTGTCTCAAAAAAAAAAAAGCTTGACCATGACCTTAGATATTAACAGTGAATGAGAGGCAGGCACATACCAGCAGTACTTTGCACCCAATCCCATTTAATTCTTAGGAAAGTTCTAGAGGAGAGCTCTATTAACATCCCAATACAGGCTCTGCACCAACCCCATGCTCCAAGGGTGGCGGGTTAGAACCTGGCCCTGGCCAGCTAAACAATAAGGACAACTGCAACAAAAAAATAGCCCGGCATTCTGGCGGGCACCTATAGTTCTAGCTACTTGGGAGGCTGAGGCAAGAGAATCACTTAAGCCCAAGAGCTTGTGGTTGCTGTGAGCTGTGATGCCATGGCATTCTACCAAGAGTGACCTGGGCCTGCTAAACAACAATGACAACTACAACAAAAAAATAGCTGGGTGTTGGGTGGGTGCCTGTAGTCCCAGCTACTTGGGAGGCTGAGGCAAGAGAATGGCTTAAGCCTGAGGCAAGAGAATGGCTTAAGCCCAAGCCATTGGAGGTTGCTGTGAGCTGTGACATTACAGCACTCTACCAAGGGTGACATAGTAAGACTCTGTCTCAAAAAAAAAAAAAAAAAAGAAGAAGAAAAGAAAAGAAAGAAAGAAATCCCAATAGAGATGGCAAAAATGCAGCCTGGAGAAGTTAGATGCCTGGCTTGAGATTACAGAGGCCCTTCTGTGCTAGATACTGCTCCTAACACATTGGATGTATATACTCTTTTAATCCAAACTGCCACCCTTTAAGGTAGGGACTGTTAAGATCTCCACTGTGCAGCTTGGCGCCTATAGCTTAACCGGCTAAGGTGCTAGCCATGGACACCTAAGGTGGCGGGTTCGAATCCAGCCCGGACCCGCCAAACAACAATGACGGCTGCAACCAAAAAATAGCCGGGAGTTGTGGCGTGTGCCTGTGGTCCCAGCTACTTAGGAGGCAGAGGCAGGAGACTCGCTTGAGCCCAGGAGTTGGAGGTTGCTGTGAGCTGTAATGCCACGGCACTCTACCCAGGGGGACAGCTTGAGGCTCTGTCTCAAAAAAAAAAAAAAAAAAAGATCTCCACTGTGCAAAAGAAGAAACAGAAGCACAGGCCAGTGCCTGTGACTCAGTCGGTAGGGCACTGGCCACATATACCAAGGGTGGTAGGTTCAAACCTGACCCTGGCCAAACTGCAACAAAAAGAAAGAAAGAATGAATGAATGAATGAATGAAACAAAAGCACAAAGAGGTTGAAAGACCTGGTCGTTCCAGGTGGCAGAGGTGTGACAGCAAGCAGCATTTATTGAGTGGTCACTGCATGTCAGGCCCTATCCTGGGCACTCTGGCTGGGTTAATTTGTGTAATCCTCACAGCAGCCACTTGAGATGGGTGCTGTTATACTCCTGTTCCTCCTATAGATAAGGAAACTGTGGCACAAAGAGGGGAAGTCGCTTGCCCAGTCACTCAGCTAATGAGTTGAGGAGGCTGCAGTCGAAACAATATTCAATTTTCTCTGGAATATGAGGGACGGCTTCATCAGGCCCTCAGACCCTGCACCCCTCACCCTCTGCAGGTGAAGCTGTGTGACTTTGGCTTCGCGCGCATCATTGGTGAAAAGTCGTTCCGCCGTTCAGTGGTGGGCACCCCAGCCTACCTGGCTCCTGAGGTGCTGCTCAACCAGGGCTACAACCGCTCACTGGACATGTGGTCGGTGGGCGTGATCATGTATGTCAGCCTCAGCGGCACGTTCCCCTTTAACGAAGATGAGGACATCAACGACCAGATCCAGAACGCTGCCTTCATGTACCCTGCTAGTCCCTGGAGCCAAATCTCAGCTGGAGGTGGGTGGGGCTCCCTGACCACGCAGGTGGGCGGCAAGGGTTGGAGGAGGAAGAGTGGGCGAGGCCTCAATAGGTGGGCCTTGAGCCTGGAACCTTGAAGGGGCGGAGTCCAGCCATGGGGCAGGACCGTGAGAAGGGTGGTCTTGTAAAAGGTCAGCTGGGTAAATCCTGTCTAGAACTGTGGGCAGGCCTGGAGACTCAGGCCTAGGCTAGGTTACGTGGGCTGGAAACTAAGGGCCAAGACAGACACTTGGAGCCTTAGGAGCTGAGTGAGACTCAACTTGTTTACGGTGGGACCAGGAGAAGCACTGAATTTGAGGAAGTCAAAGGGCAGAGGTATCCAGAAGAGCCACATCCTCTCAAGACGTTGGCTGGGATCTAGAGCTTTTAGGGTTATGTCCCTGAAAGGGTTAACCCTGCCAAAGGGGGACAACTGGGGCTCTGGTTACTCTTCTGGGTATGACTAGGGTGGAAATGGACCTGGAGCCTGGGGGCAGGTCAAGGTGACCAGTCTAAGGACCTGGCCATGGAGGGTTTCTGAAGAAGTTCAAGAAAAGGGCAGACCCTGAGATCCTCCCTGAGCTGGGAGCAGATGGGGGATGGAAGACATTGGGGTGTCTTGTGGCTAGGTAGAGGCGCTGAGCCTGGTGACTTCAACCTGCCACCTTGAGGATTGGCCTGGGAAGTTTTCAACCTGAGGCTGGGAGCTTTGACCAAGGGTTGGGGGAGGGATGAGATATTTAGAGGGTGAGGGCCAGGGGCAGGTGCTAGAGCCAGAGAGTTCAGGAAGACGGTGTGGAGGACGGCTACGGAGCCAGTTGTTTATTGATAATCATAAACACGTACACATTGAGTGCTTCTGTGTGTCTGGTACTGACCGGCCTAGGCTCTGGGAATACTGTGATAATTTGGACAGTGATCTTGTAGGGAGCAGCTTGTTGAGTGGTCTGTGAAGAGCAGAAGCGGAGAGGGTCCCCTCTGAGGGTGCAGCCTCACAAAGTTAGTGTTGGGAAAGGCAACAGTGAGGCTGCTTAGTGCAGGAGAAGGTCTTGGTGGTGGGCCTGAGAGAAGCACTAAGTGGTAAGAATGTGGGGTGACCTGAGTCCTGCAGTCATACTGAGGATCCTCAGGATTGTTTTCCAGGACCCACTCAGAATGTCCCTCAGTTAGGTATATTGTGTGTGCAAGAGTGAATTTGAGTGTGGAGGGACCAGTGTGAGGAGCCTGTGGGTGTTAGCTGGAGCAGGGTGCCTATGTACACACAGCCTATCCTTAGATGGCTTCACACAGTGAGGGCTTAGCCACTGGGGTTCTCATCAAGGAGAGCCTCAGGGAGGTGCTGGCTTATCTTAAAGCTTGACACAAGTGTCTTTTTTTTTTTTTTTTTTGAGACAGAGTCTCACTATGTCACCCTTGGTAGAGTGCTGTGGCATCACAGCTCACCACAACCTCAAACTCTTGAGCTTAAGCTATTCTCTTGCCTCAGCCTCCCAAGTAGCTGGGACTGCAGGCACCTGCCACAATAGCTGGTTGTTGCAGTTGTCATTGTTGTTTAGCAGGCCAGGGCTGGGTTCGAACCTACCACCTTTGGTGCATGTGGCCGGCACTGTAACCACTGTGCTACAGGCACCGAGCCTCACTAGTGTCCTTTTCGCAAAGAATAGGCCTCAAACTCTGGGTCCTCTGCATGCAACAGTGACCGACTATCATCTGATAAGATTATCTTAAAGATGGGGTTAGGTCCTGATAAATTCATCATAAATTAAAAATACTGTAATGCATAATACATTGAACTCACCAAACATCCTAGTTTAGCCTAGCCTACCTTAAACATGCTCAGAACACTCACAAAAGTCGATAGGTGAGAAAAACCACCTAACACAAACCTTACTTTATAAGTAATTATCAAATATCTAATTTAATGTACTGAATATTAAACTGAAAATCAGAATGGTTGAGTGGATACTTGAAGTATGGTCTCTACCAAATGCATATTGCCTTTGCCCCCTCATGAAGTTGAAAAATCGTAAGTTGAACCCTCATAAGTCAGGGACTGTCTGTATTTTCATTTTATGTTTGTGGATATTGCAGGTGATCATCAGATTTTCATTGACCAGAATAATATGAAATTTCCATTTTAAACCCATGTTTTTTGAGTCTCATTTTGTCGCCCTCAGTAGAATGCCATGGCGTCATAGCTCATAGCAACCTCAAACTCTTGGGCTTAAGCGACTCTCTTGCCTCAACCTCCTGAGCAGCTGGGATTACAGGCACTCACCACAACGTCCAGCTATTTTTAGAGATGGGGTTTTGTTCTTGCTCAGGCTGGTCTTGAACTTCTGAGCTCAGGTGATCCACCTGCCTTGGCCTCCCAGAGTGCTAGGATTACAGGCATGAGCCACTGTCCCTGGCCCTATTTTTTCCTTTAAAACAAAATAAATACATGTATGTTCACCTTAAAAAATGATTGATTTAAAATGAAATGAAATTTTACCTTTTGATGGTTCACATTTTTAAATACACAAAAGGCCCTAGGTTATGTCTCTAATTCCTTTTCTTTGTCTGCTATTCTTCCCAAAGGCAGTGACTATTACAATTCAACAGTTACCCTCAAGAGATATTTTGTACATATACAAGAAATAAGTGAACATATATTATTTCCCCTTTATATAGATGGCAGCATACTAGTCACATGGTTTTTCACCTTGCTTTGTCCACTTACACACAACAGTAGATCTTGGATAAATAAGTTGGTTTAAATAAAAATACTAAATGAAGAATAGTATAAGTATACCTTTATGTACCTGTGAATGACAAAAATTGTGAAGGTGACATACAAACAGGGAAACTGAGGTAGAGAACTGGTGAAAAGGAGGAGCTTTTGTGGACTCAGGCAGGTAGGAGGAGACAAATTTGTAATTTAATGAGGTAATGGGGGGTTGAGTGATTGGCGCAGGTAAGGCTTCTAAGCCACCAGGGCTAATACAGATGGCAGAGCTTGATGGCAGGTAGGTAGGCTGGGGGGGTCTGTTGGAGGAGGAGCAATCCCTCATACCCAGGGCTTGAATTCTTTGCTTCCTGTGCAGCCATCGACCTCATTAACAACCTGCTGCAGGTGAAGATGCGCAAGCGCTACAGTGTGGACAAGTCTCTCAGTCACCCCTGGTTACAGGTGATGGAGAGGGCAGGGCTTACCCACTGGCTGGGTTGGAGAAAGGGGTGTGGCTACATCGCTTATTGGCCAGGCAGATAGTGAAGGATAGAGATAACCTACATTTCCCTTGAATCTGGAAGGTGGCTGGGTCTCTTATTGGCTGGGCTGCAGAGGGGATAGAGCTAAATTTCTGGGCTGGGAAGGTGTGGCTTCACCTTCGGTACCCAACTCCCACTAGCAGAACAGATAGTGCCCAAGCACTACTGTAGTGTCAAAGCTAACCCTGCTTCTCCCTGGCCCAGGAGTATCAAACATGGCTGGACCTCCGAGAGCTGGAGGGGAAGATGGGCGAACGGTACATCACGCACGAGAGTGATGACGCCCGCTGGGAGCAGTTTGTGGCTGAGCACCCGCTACATGACTCCATGCTGCCTGCAAGCAGCGAAATCGTTGGGGTGCTTCCACCGCAGGACCACGACATGCAGGGGCTAGCTGAACGCATCAGTGTTCTCTGAGGCCCTGTGCCCTTGTCCAGCTGCCTCCCTGGACAGCAGCCCTTCACACCATCCAGCTATGAACTTTTCCACAGGAAGCAGCTTTCTGCCCGGACTAGATGGGACATGCACAGAGGGTAGGGAGAATTATTTCCAAAGGCCCTTCCCTAACAATTAAAATAGACTCATCTCTGGCCTCATGGCCTTGGTCTCTGACCACACTGCACTCTTGAATCATCAGTATGTTCTTCACCAAGATGGAGTTCATCTGGAAGGCGCTCTGCCTGAAATGAAGGGAGGCTGGAAGAGGTAGGGAATGGGGACTGAAGGGAGAGGAATTTTGGAAGAATGACTAACTAGGGTAGGAAATATAAAGGAGGACTGCCAGGAGAGAAGACTAGACAGGAAAGGTACAGAGGTATACTAGGGAGGAGAGGGAAGCATAATGGAAGAAGAGTTAGGAAGGGGGGAGAAATGGAAGGAACATGACTGGAGTGTGGAGGACTGAGAGAATAGCACCTGATCTCATGGTTTGTGATAATTAATTCCTTATTTAGTGGTGTTACTACTAACTATGACTAGTAATAACAGTGCAGTTAGCACAAGTCTGGTCCGCAGCAGAAAACTGATACATAATATTTAGTATTTTTTTTATATTTGATCTTAGCCAAAAGGCCGAGAAGCAATGGTGGTTTTTTAATATTGATGTGATCCCTTCTCTACACACTGAATATGCTCATTCACTCATTTTTTCCTTTATCTCACTGTGTTGGATGATGCTGGGGACACAGAGGTGACCAGAACCCTTCCTCATGGGGTTCACTATCCAATGGAGAGACACACCTGTTCCCAGACAGTGATGACCCAGAGTGGACAAGGCTAAGATGGGGGAGGCCAGGAGGCAAGGGCAGCCTAGAGTAAGCTTGGAGGTCAGGGATCGTGGGTGGTCTGGTCTGACCTCTGAAACTTCATCTTGGCCTTGAAATATTGTAGGCAGAGAGGCTGGACTGGAGGGAACAACTATCTGCTTCTCTCTGCCTCTGACTCCTGCATTCCAGCTCGCTAATTCCCCATTGACACCCTGGCACTTGACCTGCCCTCCACTATTGTGGTGAGCAATCTTTAAACCTTGGGCACACTCCAACTTACATGCCATAATTAAAGACCTATCTGAAAGGCAGGTTGGTACATGACTGTAGTTCCAGCTACTCCAGAGACTGAGGTGGGAGGATCACTTGAGCCTAGGAATTTGAGGCCAGCTTGGGCAAAACAACAATACCCCATCTCTTTAAAAAAGTGGGTGGCTGGGCATGGTGGCTCATTACTGTAATCCTAGCACTCCGGGAAGCTGAGGCAGGTGGATTGCTTTAGCTCAGGAGTTTGAGACCAGCCTGAGCAAGAGCAAGACCCTGTCTCTAAAAATAAGTGGGGAGGTCAGGAATGGTGGCTCACGCCTATAATTCTAGCACTCTGAGAGGCCAAAGTGGGTGGATCGCTTGAACTCAGGAGTTCAAGACAAACCCAAGCAAGAGTAAGACCCTCTCTCTACTAAAAATGAAAAATTGAGGCAAAAGGACACTTCAGCCCAAGAGTTTGAGTTTTCTGTGAGCTGTGATGCCATGGCACTCTACCCAGGCTGACAAAGTGAGACTCTGTCTCAAAAAAAAAAAAAAAAATTCAAAATTGAATTAAAATTAAAATAAGCAGGCATTGTGGCTGGCATCTGTAGTCCCAGCTACTTGGGAGGCTGAGGCAAGATGATTGCTTGAGCCCAAGAGTTTGAGGGTGCTGTGAGCTGTGACGCCACAGCACTCTACCAAGGTCAACAAAGTGAGACTGTCTCAAAAAAAAAAAAAAAGGAAAAAACTTAATTTCAGCCCCATTAAAAACAGAAAAGAATCTAGCAGCCAGTTTAGGTTAGTACTGTACTGAGAGCTTACTCTCTGTGACTTTCCATTTCATATCAAATTGTCTATCTGCTGGTCACTTCTAGAGCTGCTGCTGCTTTTATTTGAAAAGGCTAAAAACCACAGGCAATGAGGATGTCCACTCCAACTAGGACACCTCTAAGGCATAGAGCTAATGATATTGGGGAAAGTCTTATAGACGCCATCCCAATGCCTATACCTCTAGTCAGTCTAAGACTCAGGAGTCTAGTCAACAGAAGAATGAATCCATCTCCAGTGACATACCTGGGCTAGAAAATGGACAGAGATCACTTAGGCCTGATCTATTTCCACCTTGGTCACTAGTTTTGTTAACATACGAGACCAGAGATTAGAGATATGATTCAAAAATAAGAATCTCTGGTCAAATGCCTCAACAACAGAATTCTAGGAGGTAGCCCAGTATCTTGAGGATGCCATGAAAGAAAAAATTAAATCCACACTATGCAAACTTAGGGTCCTACAACTTAAGCCATTAAAGACAAAATGTCCATTCTGTCAGGGCCACTGGAACCACAAAACCAAGGCTTGATAGAGAGACACTTGTAGGTACTGTAAAGGAAAGGGACATTGGACTTGAGAGTGTCCAGCTTAAAATGCAAAAAAAGAATTTGAGTCTAAGATTTAGTCACCCTAGTAACTCACTCCCAGAAAACTATCTCCCCTGTGTCCACAAATACCCTTCAACATGCAGGAGAAAATATCCATCAACCCCCTGAAAGGGTGTCCTGCCAGGATTTTCCCAGACATGGGGGTTCACCCTCTGCCATAATTATCAGTCTCCCTGGCTCCTGATCTCAATACACAACAATGATGGCAATAGGACCACAATTTGCTATATAGTTTTGAGCCACTCTGAGTTCATTGGGCCTTCTCCAATCTGGCCCAGCAGTTTCTTATTCAAACTACTCCAATAAATCTTTTTGAAAGGGATAGTCTGTCAATTTGGAAGAATAGCATTCCAAGTTCACCAGTGGAGTATCTCTCCCAGACGCTAGCCCTATCCCATCCATCTCAGTTCACTAAACTTCCTCACAAGTTCTACCACCTCCTCTGTAAACACCAATCTCTCCCTGACACCCACAACTCAAGGTCTGCTGATTTGCATTTCTGAATCTCTTTGGGCCTCCATTTCAACAGAGGGAATATCTGGAAGGCAAAACCTTTTTTTTTTTGAGACAGAGTCTCACTTTGTCACACTCAGTAGAGTGCTGTAACATCATAGCTCACAGCAACTTCCAACTCTTGAGCTCAAGAGATTCTCTTGCCTCAGCCACCAAGTAGCTGGGACTACAGGCGCCCACCACATCACCCGGCTATATTTTTATTTTTATTGGCCAGGGCTGGGTTTGAACCCGCCACCTCTGGCATATGGGGCCAGCACCCTACCCCTTTGAGCCACAGGTACTGCCCCAGCTATATTTTTAGATGAGGTCTTGCTCTGGTTCAGGCTGGTCTCAAATCCGTGAGCTCAAACAATCTACCTGCCTCGGCCTCCCAAATGGTAGGATTACAGGCATGAGCCAGTGCACCCGGCAGCTGAACCATTTAAGGTAGAAAGAGATCCCTTCCTGGCCCTCCTGAAATTGCTGTACTAAGCTTTTGACACTAGACTCTTCCTGGGGCCTCCAAACCATCATTCAGAGCCTCTTAATATCCACTTCTAGCCCCGGCAATAGTTGCATCCCATCCTCAACAACCTTTGTGATTGACTTAGCGCCCATAGCACAGTGGTTACAGCGCCAGCCACATGCACCAAGGCTGGCGGGTTCAAACCTGACCTGGGCCTGCTAAACAACAATGACAACTACAACAAAAAAATAGCTGGGCGTTGTGGTAGATGCTTGTAGTCCCAGCTACTTGGGAGGCTGAGGCAAGACAATTGCTTAAGCTCAAGAATTTGAGGTTGCTGTGAGCTGTGACACCACAGCACTCTACCAAGGGCAACATAATGAGACACTGCCTCAAAAAAAAAATCTTGCTTGGAGACCATAGCTGAATGGTTAGGGCGCCGGCCACATATACCAGGGCTGGCAGGTTCAAACATGGCCCAGGCCTGCTAAACAACAATGACAACTACAAATAAAAAAACCAGGCATTGTGGAGGGTGCCTATAGTCCCAGCTACTGGGGAGGATGAGGCAAGAGAATTGCTTAAGCCTAAGAGTTTGAGGTTGCTGTGAGCTGTGACGCCACAGCAGTCTCGCAAGGGCGACATAGTAAGATTCTGCCTCAGAATCTTAATGATAAAGGATATAGGGAATTCAAGACCTCCAGGCTGTAAATAGTCCCGCCAAGGTTCCTACTAGTTTCAAGTACACATACTACCCAGACTGCCCAATAACACACACCTTAATGATCAGAGCCTCCATGCGTTCTTTCCCACACCTCTTCACCACCCACAGCCCCTTTTTGCTTTCCCCAGGAAAATCAACAATAACCATTGATGGCTATGCCTCACTGGTTCATTGAAACCTTTACTTTTCTCAGGGCCAGGCATGGTGGGTCATGCCTGTAATCCTAGCTCTCTGGGAGGCCAAGGTGGGCAGATCCTTTGACATCAGGAGTTCGATACCAGCATCAGCAAAATCGAGACCCCATCTCTACTAAAAAGTAGAAAATATTAGCCAGGCATTGTGTCCCAGCTGACGGGCTGAGGCAGGAGGATTGCTTTAGCTCAGGAGTTTGAGTTTAAAAAAACTTTTCTCAGACTCTGAATGCTAATTTGATGGATCTGGTTTTCCCTTGCAATTCCATTCTGGCACAATATGTGGATGATGCCCTTGCCTGCTCAATCCCTTCCAAAACCTCACTGACATTCAGTACCTGTCCCAGCCCTTGTTCATAAGGACACAAGGTGTCTAAGGACAAATGACACCTATGGAATGCACAAGTACACTATTTGCCCCTGAAGATAAAATCTTACCTACAAAATGCATTTACACTATCATTCATTTTCCTTTATCCAAGATCAGGAAGCAACTCAACTCTTAACAGTTTCTGGTCCTGTCATAAGCTGAATATTGTCCACCTACTCCCCCAAAATATGTCGCAGTGTCATCCCCCAGTATCTCAGAATGTGACCTTATTTGGAAAGGCAATTGTTGCTGATGTAGTTAGTTGATGTCATGCTGGTGTAGGGTGGGCCCCTAATCCAATACAACTGGTGTCCTTATTTATTTATTTGAGACAGAGTCTCACTTTGCTGTCCAGGCTACAGTGGTGTGGCCTCAGCTTAGCTCACAGCAACCTCAAACTCCCAGGCTCTAGGGATCCTCCTGCCTCATCCTTCCAGGTAGCTGGGACTACAGGTGCCCACCACAATGCCCGGCTAATTTTTCAATTTTTAGTAGAGATAGGATCTTACTTTTGCTCAGGCTGGTCTCAAACTCCTGACCTCAAGGGATCCTTTCACCTCAGCCTCCCAGAATGTTGGGATTATAGGTATAAACCACTGTGCCTGGCCTGGTGTTTTTATAAGAAAGTGACCATGTGGAGATGGATACACAGAGAAAATGCCACGTGATGATGAAGGCAGAGCTTGGAGTGATGCACCTGCAAGCAGAGGAGTGCAAAAGATTGCCAAGAAACTGCCAGAAGCTGGGCAGAGTCAAGGAAGGCCTCCCTTAGACGTTTCAGAGGGAGCACAGCCCTGCTGACACGTTGTTTTCCAACTTTTAGCCTCTAGAACTGTGAGAGAATAAATGTCTGTTATTTCAAGCCAGCCCATTTGTGGTACTTTATTTATTTTGAGACAGAGACTCACTCTGTCACCCTGGGAAGAGTGCTGTGGCATCATCATACCTCATGGCAACCTAAATCTCTTGGGCTCAGGCGATCCTCTTGCCTCAGTCTTCCCAGTATCTGGGAATATAGGCACCTGCCACAATGCCCAGCTAATATTTCTTTTCTTTTCTTTTCTTTTCTTTTTTGAGACAGAGTCTCAAGTCACCCTAGGGTTGAGTGTCATGGTATTATAGCTCACAGCAACCTCAAACTCTTGGGCTCAATCGATCCTTTTTGCCCCAGCCTCCCGAGGAGCTTGGACTACAGGCGCCTGCCTGCCATAACATCCAGCTATTTTTAGTAGAAATAAGTTTCATTCTTGCTCAGGCTGGTCTCGGACTCCCGAGCTCAAGTGATCTACCCTCCCCGGCCTCCCAGAATGCTAGGATTACAGGCGTTGAGCCATGGAGCCTGGCCCATTTGTGGTACTAACAGCCCCAGGAAACTAACACAGGGCCTGTTTTGAGGTTGAGGAACTTGAGTTGACTATGGCCTTTCAGTTGGTCTAAGGCCCTTTAATTTGGGACGCACCTTCCCTCTCATTTAAGTCTTCTCTCTCCTCTCCAAACCTTGGGGAAATTGGGATTTCCTAACTATGCTCCACTCTTCCCGTGTTTGAAAGATCATGCTTAGGTGTTCTTGCTCAAAAACAATGGAAACCAGAGACCTACAGGATTCTTCAGTCACCTTAAGTCTACCCTCAGGCCTTCCCTCTTTTGGTGCTGAGCAGCCACCAGAGCTGCATAACTGACCTAAGCCACCACTAACACTGTGGGTCATTCTCTCAAACCTTTATGTAGCTCATGCAGCGCACACAGGGCTGGCATTTTTTCCACTTGCAGACTCACCTCTGCTGAGGTCCTACTACTGTCTCCCTCCTACATTACTATTTTTCACTGCCCAAACTCGTCTGAACCCAGTCACTCTTCCGTCTCTCCCATATGGGAGACAGCCTCCTAACTATGGTTCCATTACCCCAAACCTTACTCTTCCTCATCCCTTATTTTGCGAATCCTCTTCAGAACCTTTAATTACCCTCTTTGTGGATGGTTCTTGTTTTTGTTTTTTTTTTTTTTTTTAGAGACAGAGTCTTACTTTATCACCCTTGGTACAGTGCCATGGCATCACAGCTCACAGCTCACAGCAACCTCCAACTCCTAGACTTAGGCGATTCTCTTGCCTCAGCCTCCCAAGTAGCTACAACACCCAGCTATTTTTTTTGTTGCAGTTTGGTTGAGGCGGGGTTTGAACCTGCCCCCCTTGGTATATGGGGCTGGTACCCTACCCATTGAGCTACAGGCATCGCCCAAGATGGTTCTTGCCTTAACCATCCAGCAGGAAATTCCAAAGGGACAGGCCCTCTACTGACTTTGAGCAGCCTGTAGTTCTTTTTTTTTTTTTTTTTTT
>NW_003852547.1:3487801-3490531 GCF_000181295.1 Otolemur garnettii | reverse complement strand
CTGGATTCAAACCCGCCACCTTAGGTGTATGTGGCTGGCGCCTTAGCCACTTGAGCCACAGGCGCCAAGCCAAGTTTGCTAAATTTTTAGAAGCTTAGCTTCTATCTCAAGAAATGAAAGCCCTTAATATGGAGGCATGTGCCAGTAGTCAGATCCTGGAAGCTATAGGGTGTTTCCTAGCTGCGAGACACAGGGAATGTACTACCTCTCACAGTCCCAGCATCTCAGCCTACTTCACTTCCTCATCTGCTTCTTGTCCCACCTGACACTCTACCTAAAAACTCCAAGTCTCACAGTTTAAAGGTCCTGACACTGAAAAGGCCATCTGGTAGCTGGATCGGATCCACTCAGATGGGCTTTGGAGACACTCAGGTCTTTCTGTGGTCCATCTCCTGAAATCCAGTCTATGGCCTTCACAAAGTCATGTATTGTGAAAAGGAAAAATTAAGGACCTCCTTCACAATCCATAGTGGGAAAACTTCAACCCTTATGTTGAACAAGTGTTCTTGGGGATGCCAACTACCAAAACCCTGTGGTGGAGGGGTGAGGGAGGGAACAGACCTTCAGAGGGCTCATTTCTATACTGGCAAAAATTACTTCATTCATGGGTAGCACCTGTGGCTCAATGAGTAGGGCGCTGGCCCCATATACCAAGGGTGGCGGCTTCAACCCAGCCCAGCCAAACTGCAACAAAAAAATAGCCAGGTGTTGTAGTGGGTACCTGTAGTCCCAGCTACTCAGGAAGCTGAGGCAAGAGAATCACCTAATCCCAAGAGCTGGAGGTTGCTGTGAGCTGTGATGCCACAGCACTCTACCAAGGGCGACAAAGTGAGACTCTGTCTCTAAAAAAAGAAAGAAAAATTACTTCATTCAGCTTCCAAAATCCCATGGGTATATTATATCCTGATAATAATCTGCATATTTTCTAGATGATTAGAAGTTTTCGTATGCAAACAAGCTATGGCCAATGTTTTACTAGAATCTTCCCTACTTGGGGCATTCTCTGTCCCACAGAGGCTCTCGGGTCACAGGTAGGGGTATTCAGTATAGCCAGTGGGCACTCCATTTCACAAAAATCACTTTGTGTCTATCACCTATGATCATTAGGGAAAATGAAACAGGCCAATTCAGACTCATTAAATGTAAACTTGCCAAACTAACTGAAGAATCAGACGTACCTTGGCCCAACATTCTCCTGTTAGCTTCTTGCATAGCCACAAGTATTAGTTTCATATCACAGCTTATTAGGGGCTGACTGTGTTCTCTCCCAAATTTGTATGTTGAAGACCTAACCTGGAGTCTTCAGAACATGGGAGTATTTGGAGATAGAGAGTTGACAGAGCTAATTAAGTTTAAATGAAGCCAGGTGCAGTGGCTTATGCCTGTAATCCTAGCACTCTAGGAGGCTGAGGCAGGAGGATCCCTTGAGCTCAGGAGGTCGAAACTAGCCTGAGCAAGAGCAAGAGCACAACCCTGTCTCTACTAAAAACAGAAAAACTAGGCAGGTGTTGTAGTGGGGCGCCTGTAGTTTCAGCTACTTGGGAGGCTGAGGCACGAGGATCTCTTGAACCCAGGAGTTTGAGGTTGCTGTGAGTGATGATGCCACAGCAGTCTACCCAGGCTGCCAGAGTGAGACTTTTGTCTCAAGAAAAAAAAAAATTAAATTCAAACGATCCCATTAGAGTGGGTCCCAGGTGAATCTGACTAGTGTCCTTATAAGAAGAGGCAGCTGGGCAGCACCCCTGAGTAGGGCACTGGCCCCATATACCGACTGAGGATGGTGGGTTCAAACCTAGCCCTCGCCAAACTGCAACAAAAAAATAGCCGGGCGTTGTGGGCACCTGTAGTCCCAGCTACTCAGGAGGATGAGGCAAGAGAATCACCTAAGCCCAAGAGCTGGAGGTTGCTGTGAGCTGTGACGCCATGGCACTCTACTGAGGGTGACAAAGTGAGATTCTGTCTCTAAAAAAAAAGAGGCAGTTAAGACAAACAGAGACTGGAAATGCAGGCACAAAGAGGAGAAAGCATTCAGGGAGACAGTGAGGTGGCCATCTGTAAGACAAGGAGAGAGAGCACAGAGGGAACCCAACTGCAGACCCTTGAACTCAGATTTCTGGCCTCCAGAACTGTGAAGAAACAAATTGTTATTTAAGCCATGCAGGTTGTAATATTTTATTATGGCAGCCCTAGCAAACTAATAGACTGCTGTGACAAGTTACCACAAAAGCAGTGGCTTAAAACAATACAAATGTATTATCTTAGCATTCTGGAGGTCCAAAGTCTGCCATGGGTCTTAATGAGCTAATCCAGGTGTGGGCAGGGCTGCATTGCTTCTGGAGGCTTCAGAGCAGAATTTCTTGCCTTTTAAAGCTTCTGAGTTTGTTTGTTTTTTTAAGATAGAGTCTCACAGCAGAGTGCTGTGATGTAATAGGTCGCAGCAACCTCAAATTCTTAGGCTCAAACAATTCTTTTGCCTCAGCCTCCCCAGTAGCTGGGACTACAGGTGTCCACCAGAACACCCAGCTATTTTTAGAGGAGAGGTCTCACTCTAGCTCAGGCTGGTCTTGAACCCACACACTTTGGCTTCCCAAGTGCTAGGATTACAGGCATGAGCTACCACGCCTGGCCTGAGGTTTTTTGTTTTGGGGGGTTTTTTGAGACAGAGCCTCAAGCTGTCCCCCCGGGTAGAGTGCTGTGGCATCACAGCTCACAGCAACCTCCAACTCCTGG
>NW_003852547.1:3485330-3487767 GCF_000181295.1 Otolemur garnettii | reverse complement strand
CTCCTGCCTCCACCTCCCAAGTAGCTGGGACCACAGGTGCCTGCCACAGTGCCTGGCTATTTTTTTTTTTTTTTGGTTGCAGTCATCATTGTTGTTTGGTGGGCCTGGGCTGGATTCGAACCCACCACCTTAGGTGTATGTGGCTGGTGCCTTAGCCACTTGAGCCACAGGGGCCAAGCCTGGTTTTTTGTTTGTTTGTTTGTCTTTTTATTTTGAGACAGAGTCTTACTCTGTCACCCTCAGTAGAGTGCTATGGTGTCATAGCTCACAGCAACCTCAAACTCTTGGGCTCAAATGATTCTCTTGCCTCGGCCTCCCAAGGAGCTGGGACTATAGGCATGAGTCACCATACCCAGCTATTTTTAGAGATGGGGTCTCACTCTTATTCAGACTGGTCTGAAACTCCTGACCTCAAGCAATCTACTCACTTTGGCTTCTCAGAGTGCTAGGATTACAGATGTGAGCCACTGTACTCAGCTGTTTTTTAAAGCTTCTGAAGGCCACCTGCATCCCTTGGTTTGTGGCCCCCTCCTATGTTTTTGAAATGCATCATGAGAAGTCTGCTTACATCGTCACAGCTCTTTCTCTAACACTCCTTCTTCCCCTTATAAGAACCTTGTGATTATATGGCATCCCCCCAGAAAAACCCAGATAATCTCTCCATCTCAAGATCCTTAATCATAAAAGTCCTTTTTGCCAGGTAAGGTACCATATTCATAGGTTTCAGGGATTTGGATGCAGGCATCTTTGGGAGGCCATTATTCTGCCTAATAGAATTCACATCAATAATCTCCTTATGTAATAATCACATGAAGACCATAGGGTTCCAGATTCTTACTGGGCCCTTGAGGTCTCTAATCTACTGCTAGCAGATATTCTCAAGGAATGACTATGTATACTCAGGCTTGTCACCAACAGCTGCAGGATGCCTTCCCTCCAGACATTCATTATAGCCTCTTTGTGATCTCCAAATAGAGTATTTAGACCTCACGAAAAGACATCACAGGCTTGGCGCCCATAGCACAGTCTTTACGGAGCCAACCACATACACCAAGGCTGGTAGGTTCGAACCCAGCCTGGACCAGCTAAACAGAATGACAACTGCAATAAAAAATAGCCAGGCATTGTGGAGGGTGCCTGTAGTCCCAGCTACTCGGGAGGCTGAGGCAAGAGAATCGTTTAAGCCCAAAAGTTGGAGGTTGCTGTGAGCTGTGACATCACAACACTCAACCGAGAGCAACACATTGAGACTCTGTCTCAAAAAAAAAAAAAAAATGGGCGGTGCCTGTGGCTCAGTGAGTAGGGTGCCGGCCCCATATACTGAGGGTGGTGGTTCAAACCCAGTCCCAGCCAAACTGCAACAAAAAAATAGCTGGGCATTGTGGTGCCTGTGGTCCCAGTTAATCAGGAGGCTGAGGCAAGAGAATCGCCCAAGCTCGGGAGTTGGGGGTTGCTGGGAGCTGTGACGCCACGGCACTCTACCAAGGACAATAAAGTGAGACTCTGTCTCTTAAAAAAAAAAAAAAATGAAGTCACAGAAAGACTAACCTTGAACCCAGATGGAATGGTTCCTACACTGTCCTCTCTGCACTAACACTGCTGCAAATTCCAGAATGTCTTGCCTTGAGTTTATGCCTCACAGCCGAAGAGCTATCAGACCTGTGCTGAATGAATTCCATTTCCACTGGAGACCTCACATGGAAGCTCTTCCAAGAGCCCTAGAAGCAGGCGAGGCTACAGAGTAGACAGCTATTCCAAGAGCCTTAGGTCAAGTAGAAGACATCATGAAGTAATCAGCTTCCTTCTGGAATAAGAACTATCAGGATTTCCCCTTTAATTAAATTTATTTATTTAGGCAGAGTCTCACTCATCCCCTGGCTAGAGGGCAGTGGAATCATCATAACTCACAGCAATCTCCAATTCCTAGGTTTAAGTAATCCTCCTGCCTCAGATTCCCTAGTAAGTGGCACTATAGGTACTCTCCACAGTGACTGGCTAATTTTTCTATTTTCAGGGTCTTGCTGTTGCTCAGGTTGGTCTTGAACTCCTGAGGTCAAGAGATCCTCCTGCCTCAGCCTCCCAGAGTGCTGGAGAGGATTATAGGCAGGAGCCACCACACCTGGCCCCTTATTCTCTTTTTATTTATCTTCCTAAGAATAAACATCTTCAAATACCTCATGACCAGAATTTTAAATCAACTCCACATTGAACATTCTCCTCAGCAAATTGTTCCACTGGTCTTGTATAAAGAGCAGGGATGAGAAGCCAATCTTGACTTCACCCTGACACTACTTAGAAAGTCTTGTTGTGAGTTCTCCAGACCCTACTCTCAACTCTTGATTCTCTCCCTATTGGAAAATTAAGGCAGTCCAAGTCTATTTTGAACAAGAGGAAGACTGAATAAGGTTTATACTACAGTCCAACTCATTCTTCTCTT
>NW_003852547.1:3474461-3484539 GCF_000181295.1 Otolemur garnettii | reverse complement strand
TATGACCCATTATAAAGATGGAGCACAGACAGGTTAAGTAAGTTTCTCAAGGTCACACAAATGCAAACTGGCAGAACTGTTACCTCTTAATCGGGCTTCAGAGACTTTGCTCGCTACCACTGCCACTGCCTTTCCACCTCACCACGAGGTGACTTAGTGCACAGGGAATCATAAAGAGGGACGTTCTCATAGCATCTTCTGAGGCCTGGCTTTTAGACTCAAGGTCTGTCTGAGGAATGGGTATGAATATTAGAGCTAGTCGTTTATGAAGGTTGTAGGGAGGTACTCTCCACGTATTGACACAGGCTGGCCGCAGGAGGGTGCACCAGCCCCGTCCGCGAAGCCGAGGTGAAAGGAAGTCTTGGAAACCAATGTCAGGCTCAGACTTCCTAGAACCACAGAACATTGAGAACAGAGCATCATAGAAGACTGAGAACAAAGCTTCTTAGAACGTAAAACAAAAGCCCCTGGACTCGAAGAATGATGAGAATACATGCTCACAGCACCTGGGAGACAAAGCCGCTTAGAGTCTGTTCTGGTAAATCATAGAATCTTCCACCCAGGGTTTTATAGTTCCAGAATTTAGGATACAACCGTTCTTAAATTCTTAACAAGCAAGATCAGCTACATAATTTGACCGGCCTAATGCAAAATGAAAATGTGGTACCACTTGTTAAAAAAAATAAGAAAAAAAATAAGAATGTCAGACAGCAGTAGCAAAATATTAAACCAGACACAAGGACCTTTCTAAGCTGGCCTCAAGACCGCGAAGCTGGCTCGCCTTAGAAGCATAATTTATCCGAGGACATCGGTCTCATTTACAGCTGAGCGTCTGGGAAGGGTTCCTGCAGTGGAGGCTAAATCAGGGCTCGACCCGCTAACCCTTTTCTTCCCCTGCGCAGCCTCAGAAGCTGAAGGCTGGGGGTGGGGGGGTAGTAGCAGCAGCTGCTAAACTGTCACGTGGACCCATTCTCTATTTATAGATCACCCTTCCCCTCCCGCCGGACAGTCCAATGGTAGCCAGAGCTCGCCCGCAAGAGGGAGGAACCCGCTGCAGGACCGGGGAAGCAAAGACCAATGGCATTGAAGCAAGGGCGGACTTGTTTCATTGTGACGCGTGGGGGGCGTGGCCCGGGCCCAGAAGCTGTGGCTGGGGGGCGTGGCGAGCACAGCGAGTAGGTAGCTGCGAGCATGCGTCGTGTTGGGCGGTGCTGATGCACTGCCCAGCTTCACGGTAAAGAAGGGTACCCGCCAATAGGCTGTGGCTGCTCTGTCTCCGGGGGCGTGGTCATTCAGATAAGGCACGGGTGGGCGGCCCAATGGGCGGGCGCCTATGCAGATGAGACGGTGACAGCCCGGCCAGCGGGCGGGCGGGCTGGCAGGCTGGCTGCTGGGGCGGGGAGGTGGGACGGGGAGAGGGGTGGCCGCGGGGCCCGGCCGGGCTGGGGCTGGGGGCCGCAGCCATGATCAGGGCCTTCTCGTTCCCGGTGAGCCCCGAGCGGGGCCGGCTGCGGGGCTGGCTGGAGGGTAGCCTGGCCGGGCTCTGCGAGTTGCACTGGCTCCGGGAGAGGCAGGAGTACCGCGTGCAGCAGGCTCTGCGGCTGGCCCAGCCCGGAATGGGGGGCGCCGAGGCCGAGGACGAGGAAGACGCCGACGAGGATGAAGATGCGGCGGCTGCGCGCCGGGCCGCAGCGGCCCTGGAGGAGCAGCTGGTAAGGGGCCGCCTGTCCATGCGTCCCTCCACCCCCCGCCTGGGTCTGTCTGTCTGTCTGTTGAAGTTGGATGCTCAGACAACCGTGGGGGGTGGGGCGGGTAGGCAGGGAGTGAGAAAGGACAGGGGGTGGGGCCGGAGACCCCGGAGTTAGGTGGCGGGCGGGACCTGGCCTCCCCGCCCCCAAATCGAGGGAGGCGAGAAGCATCTCCTCTGCGGGGGAGGGGAGCATGAGAAAGCTAGACCCCCATCTCCTATACCCTTTCCTCAAAGAAAATCTTTCTGTTCGCCAAGTGGGTGTCAAGCCCGGGTCTGGGTACTTTGCATGCGTTGTGTTCTTGCAGCTTTCGAGACAGGGGATGATAGCCCCCATTTTACAGAGAAAGAAATCGAGGCTCAGAGAGAGCAAGCGACTCACCCGAGGTCATACAGCCAGGATCCAGATATCCCCTTCTCTGGGCCCCGCTAGCAGGGCTCCATCTTCCCTAAGTCCTGGTGTGCTTGGAGATCTCCTGAGGGGGCGGGGTAGGAAAAGGGGATCTTAGAGCCTCCTGAGGGAGAGACCACTGCTGAGAGGAAGGAAGCTCACAGTCCCTGAGGAACCCCTCTGGGATCTTGACCCTTAGGTGACACTTCCCCTCTTTCCTACCTGGTCACAGCCCTCGCTAACCCAAGAAGATGAATGTTGAGGCAGCACCGGGTCTGACTTCTGGACTCTGGTTGCTCTAATGGTGGAAGATGAGCAGAGATCTCTAGAATGACTAAAAGAGAAACTATCTCGCTCCCTTTTTCTGTGTCATTCCTTCAGTCTCCCAACCTATCCTGGGTTTCCCTTACTCTCCTTACTGCCAGATCTCTGTGACTTTCTGTGTCTGCTTCTCTTTCTTAATCTTGTCTTTCTGTCGCTGTCCATTTCCCTCTGTGTCTTTCTCTGCTCTTCCCTTCTTGCATTTCTGCACCTCTCTTCCTGCCCCACGTCCCAGTCTCTCTTCCCCTCCCCCCAGCCTGCAGACCCCAGCTCCACTTGCAGATTCCATCCCCAAGCCTGTGTGTGGTCAGAACTTCCCGTTTGGGGAAACCTGAGCTGAGGATGCAGTGGAGGGGGCTCTCCTGGCTGCTGACCTCACCTGCCCCTCCCTAGATGAGGAGTAGGGAAGAGGACTGAAGCCAGACTCCGGGGCTGCATGCCCAGCCCCTCCCCCTCTCAGGAGTGCACATTCTTCTCTGGAAACAGAAACAGCTGTGGGAGGCCCCACCCCCTCCCAAAGTTAGAGAGGAATTGTGGGGGCCCTCACCAGCTCCCCCCACCTCAAGCTGGCTGGGCTTTGAAGGCACCTCCCATCCTGACAAGAAGGAGAAGACATGAGGAAGGGCTAGCTGTGTCCTTCCCGTGCTGCCCCTCAGTGTCCCTGCTTTTTGCCCTTCACCTTCACCATTTCTGCCCCGCAGTCTCTTCTCTGCCCTTCTGTGTCCCCTTCAGCCAGCCCTCTGTCCTGCCGGCTTGAGGTGGTAGTAGAAAGGCCTCCCCCAGCCCCCAGTCGCTAGGCATCAGGGAGGCATCTCCTCCCGGCATCAGGGAGGAGGCGGTGGCAGGCTGGGGGGAGGGAGACAGCAGCACTTAGCAGTGAGGGAGGAGTGGAGAAGCGCTAAATATAAACTCCTCTAGTGTTGGGGGTTCCTGGGTCCTTCTGAACAGGGGGTAGGGGCCTCCTCTGATCTTTGAACCCTTGCTTTATGACAGTCGTCCCCCATCCCAATCCCGCCCCCCTCAGGAATATACTCCCTTTGAAAAAAGACTGAAGTCAGATTTAATTACTTTCTAAAAGGAATGATGGAGATGCCAGGTAAAGACTAGGGATGTCACAGAGAAGAGCAGCAGGGACAGGGGTTCCCTGGGTCCTGTTTGCTCCCAGGAAGGAAAACGGTTCCTTCCAGCAAGAAGGATTTAGGTTAGACTTACAGAAGGACTTCCTAACAGAGCTCAAAGGGCATTGGGAAAAGCCACTAGGCACATGTAAGGAGAAGAATAAGGTCAGAGAAGTTTGGGCAAAAGAGTCTTCAGGGGTCCTAAACACCCTTTTGTTAAGCCTGCCTGAGTTGAACAGCCTGCTTGTGGAAGGGCTTGCAGAAAAAGGACTAGGGGCATTGTGAGGAGGCAGGGAGCCAGATTCCGGCCAAAGACCTTCTGATCTTTTAAAGATTCATCCTTTTGCAGCTGGAAAGAATGAGGTCAGACTTGCACAGAGAAGGGTATCAACTGTGGAAGATATTTAGAGAGGGTCCAGTCACTGGGGAGGGTAGGCCTCTCCTATCTGTACCCCTAACTCCTGCTGCTCTTCCTGTAGTGGAAGAATTGAAATTAGATAGATCTGGAGAGTTACCAAAAATCCATCCTTTTCTATATTTTTTGTTTATTTATTTATTTATTATTTCTTTAGGGACAGGTCTAACTCTGACATCCAGGCTGAAGTGTAATGGTATGATTATAACTCACTGTAACTTCAAACCCTGGGCCCAAGAGATCCTCCTGCCTAAGCCTCCTGAGTAACTGGGACTACAGGTGTGCACCACCACACCTGACTAATTTTTTTAAATTTCAGATTAATATAATAAGGGTACATACAATTAGGTAACATTATTTGCATTTTTTAGGAAAAGTCCAAGTTGTATTTGAGTCCTTCACCCAGGAGATGTGTCATATACCCCTATTTTGTACCCATTGGATGGAAGCTTACTGAACCCCTTCCCTCCTTTCCCTGTTTTTTGAATTACATTATGTTTTTCCTCTCGTGTGGGCCTGTGGTTGTTCATCTACTAGTTTCAAATAAGTATTGAGTATGTGGGATTCCTGACTAATTTTTTTTTCTAAGACAGTCTCACACCCTTTTACATTTATTTTGAATTATATAAGGAAACATGATTTTCTATTTTCCTTGTAAGAAATGCATAGCTCTCATGTAATAGTACAATTTAGCATTTATTACACTTTAAAAGGAACCGCTGTCTTAGCTCATTTACTCCCTTCAACAATCCTGTAAGAGATGGAGTCATAGAATACCCATGTTACAGATCAGGAAACTGAGGCCCAGAGAAGTGAAAAGCTGAATTTGATTCCTGGGAATCTGGTGCCAAGTCCTGCCTTTTTTTTTTTTTTTTTTTAAAAAGACAGAGTCTCACTTTATTGCCCTGGGTAGAGTGTCATGGTGTCGCACTGCTCACAGCAACCTCCAACTCCTGGGCTTAGGTAATTCCCTTGCCTCAGCCTCCCAAGTAGCTGGGACTACAGGCACCCGCCACAACACCTGGCTATTTATTTGTTTGTTTGTTGCTGTTTGGCCAGGGCTGGGTTCGAGCCCACTACCCTCAGTATATGGGGCTGGCGCACTACTCACTGAGCCACAGGCACCAGCCAAGTCCTGCCTTCATAAACATTTAATTCTAGTCTGGTGCTGTGGCTCATGCCTGTAATCCCAGCACTCTGGGAGGCCAAGGTGGGTAGATTACTTGAGCTCAGGAATTCAGTCTGAGCAAAAGTGAGACCCTGTTTCTATTAAAAATAGAAAAAACTAGCAGGCATGGCGGAAGGCGCCTATGGTCCCAGGTACTGGGAGGCTGCGGCAAAAGGATTGCTCAAGCCTAAGAGTTTGAGGTTGCTGTGACCTATGACAACGCGATGGTACTCTATCCGGGGTGGCAGAGTGAGACTCTGTGTCAAGAAAAAACAAAAACAAACAAACACAAAAAACCACTTCATTCTATTATCCATTCCTCCCATTCCTCCCTTGAACTCTCCTAAATCCAGCTTCTCCTCTGAGTTCATTATTATTGTTACCTTGGTGTGAGTTCTTTCAGACCTCTTCCAATGTTTCTAATCTCAGAAACAGCTTATGTACCAAAAAGTGTACAGCCGTGCTTTTCACAAATTCCACTTTGTTAAGTGGGGCCCCAGAGACGATGTCAGTGGTTCCCATAGTGTGGCCCCTGGACCAACAGCAGCACATCACATGGAACTTGTTAGACATGCAAATTCTTGAGCTCAACTCCAGACTGGAATGGAAAGCTCTGGAAGTGGGACTCAGTAGTTTGGTTTTGAAAAGCCCTCCAGGTATTTATAACTCCCTCTTGCTCATGCCATATAAGTTCTGTACTTTCCTCTTTTTGCTCAGTGTTATACCTTGATGATGATGGTTCTATATAGAAATTTGCCCCATTCCATTTTAACAGCCACATAGTATTCCATTGTGTACATTCATTCTTCCATCAAATATTTCCTGAGCATTTACTTTGTGCTAGGCATTGTCCTGGGCACTGGCAGGGGGTACAGATGTGAACAAAAGAGAAATCTCTGCCCTTCTAGGACTAACATTGTAGTGAGAGATTCAACAAATTATATGTTGATAGATAATTTTAAATCAAGAGATTACTGATATGTAAGGGGAAAAAAACCCAAAAGTAGGGCAACTCTGTGCAGAATGACAGGGGAACTATTTTGGAAAGGTGTCAGAGAAGAGATCACCCAACTAAAGACCTGAATGAAGCAAGGGAGTGAGCCAGTTGGAAACATTCTCCTAAGGCAGGACCATGCACAGCATTTTTGAGGGACAGTAATGAGGCCAGCATGGCTAGAGCCCGATGAACAAGCCAGAGATTTATGGGAGACATGACACAGGGCATATGGGCAGTCCATAATTTTTTAGCTGCTCCCTGATGTTACACAATTCAGCTACTTTTTAGAGTTTTGACTCCACCATGATCATGTCTACATACCCAAAGCAGGAGCCCAAAACTGGAATGATTTGTTGACCTTCCTCACATAAACATGCCCAGATGGGGCTTCTGTTCTGGGGAAGGGGTAGGGATGGCCACAGGATTCAGAAGCTGGGGGGGTGGAGTGGGGGCAGGTTGTGGTTGTGGGGAGAGCCAGCCAGTCTTTCTGCCCTAAATAGGCAGGGCTGAGTGTCTGTCCTCCCAGCTCCTCCTCCTTTTTTCCCTTCCTCCTGCCGGCCAGACAAGCCGCTTTTGTCTGAGGGTCAACGGTCCTCTACATGGCTCAGCCCCAGGCTTCAGTCAGATTCATGTGAGACTTTTCCTTGGCTCAGACCCTCAGTTTTCCAAAATGGGGTTAAGTCCTAATATCTTGGAGACCCCATCTGTGTTGTTTCAGCCCATATCCCACCCACTGTCATGATCACTTCTCTAAGAGGGTTTTTTCATCTCCATTTATTGAAATAATCTTTTTTTTTTTTTTTTTTTTTTGCAGTTTTTGGCCAGGGCCAGGTTTGAACCCACCACCTCCAGTATATGGGGCCGGCACCCTACTCCTTGAGCCACAGGTGCTGCCCTGAAATGATCTTTTCTTGCAGCAAGAAGGATCCAGGGTAGACTCAGAAATTTGTTTTGGCCATGGGAGTGGTAAAAAGATACTGGGGACTTTTGATGGGACTGGAGCCTTGCCTTTTGAAGGGCAAGAGGAGGATGTGGTCCAGGGGCCAAAGTAACTTGCTGGGATGATTGCTTCGGTACCACCAGTAAGGCTAGACTCACAGAAGGACTTTTCAGGAAGCATGGTCATTCTAAGAAGAGGAGCAAAGAGGTGTAGGAGTTGTGGTCAGCCTATGTTTTCCATATGAGGGAACAAGTTGGTCTGTAGCAAGGAAGACTAAAGGAATACTTGCAAAAGGATTTTTAATTGGTGATAAGGGTCAATGGGGAAGATGGGAACATCTGAAGAAGAAGAAAGACTGGGAGAAGGCAGGCCCATGGCTCAGCAATCTGCTGGGTCCTGGACACCACCTTTTAGCACTGAATTGTCCTTATGGAAAGAAGACATATGGCCAGCATGGCGGTTTGCCTATAATCCTAGCACTCTGGGAGGCCAAGGTGGGTGGATTGCCTGAGTTCAGTAGTTCAAGACCAGCCTGAGCCAAAGCAAGACCCTGTTTCTAAAAATAGCCAGCTGTAGCTGGGTGTGGTGGCTCATGTCTGTAATCCCAGCACTTGGGAGGCTGAGGCAGGTGGATTGCCTGAGCTCACAGGTTCAAGACCAGCCTGAGCAAGGGCGAGACTATGTCTCTTAAAAAAAAAAAAAAAGCCAGGCGTTGTGGCAGGTGCCTATGGTTCCAGCTACTTGGAGGCTGAGGCAAGAGAATCACTTGAGCCTAAAAGTTTGAGCTTTGCTGTGAGCTATGATGCCATAGTACTCTACTGAGGGTGACCAAGTGAGACTTTGTCTTAAAAAAAAAAAAAGCTGGATATTGTGGTGGGCACCTATAGTCCAGCTATTCGGGAGGCTGAGGCAAGAGGATCACTTGAGTCCAAGAGTTTGAAGTTGCTGTGAGCTGTGATGCCCCAGCACTCTACCAAGGGTGACAAAGTGAGGCTCATCTAAAAAAAAATTAAGATCTGAAGTCAGACTCAAAGAGGGCCATTCTAATAGGGGTTGAGTAAGCACAGATTGGGAACGAGTTAATAGGGAAGGGGCAAGAGATGGGGCCTTCTGAGGCCTCATCACATGTAACAGAGATAAGGTGAGACTGTAGCGTGAAGGACTAGAGTTAGACAGACAGAAGGACTTTCTATGGGGATGAAAGGACAGAGATCTTGAGGGGCTCATGGGACTCAGCTACTGCTTTTTTTATTTTGAAATCAGACCCTCATTGTCAAAGCAAACGCTGCCCAGGAGCTCATGGAGTAGGGGGTTAGTTAGCAAAAGATTGGGGGCCTCCTGACTATCCTATTCTCCCCATGCCCTTAGGAGGCCCTTCCTGGGCTCATCTGGGACCTGGGCCAGCAGCTGGGAGACCTGAGCCTGGAGTCTGGGGGCCTGGAACAGGAGAGCGGGCGCAGCTCAGGTGAGCATAGGTGGTGGGGTAGGGTCTACCTGGGACACCTCTTATCTACATACCCTATTTCTCAGGGTCCCTCTGTCTCTCCCTGTCCATCTTCTTTCCACACCCCTGGTTTTCCCACCCAAACCCCCTGATTGTCTCTCTGCTTCTTCTGGGAATCCAGGCTTCTATGAAGATCCCAGCTCCACAGGAGGTCCAGATTCACCACCTTCAACCTTCTGTGGGGACAGTGGCTTCTCTGGATCTGGCTCCTATGGACGCCTGGGTCCCTCTGAGCCCCGGGGCATCTATGCAAGCGAGAGGCCCAAGTCCCTAGGTAAGGTGGGTTGGGGTGGAGCCCCAAAGCCAGGGAAGGAAGGACAGTAAGAGGATGATTTTGAGCATAAGTTTCTTGAGTCAGACCTGGATTCAAATTCTGACCTTGATATTCCCTTTTCCTGTGATTCTGAGCACGTGTCTTCTTTCTGGGCCTCTGTTTCTCTGCCTGTTAAAATGGAATGATAACAGCGCCTGCTTCTTGGGGATGTTTTGAGTTGTCAGTGAGTCTCTGCCCTAAGGCATTGGACTTGGCACATGATAGTCACTCAGTAACCAAGAACTGCTGTTATTCATTTATACAAGTAAGTTTTGGGGCCCCTACTATGTGCTATCCTAGGACCATGCTGGGAATGAGGGATATAGCAACAGACAAATCCCTGTCCTCATCCATCTGACATTTATGGTTGGAGGAATAGATAACGTACAAGATAAATAAGCAAAATATCCAAGGTACTAGATATTGACATGTGCTCTGAGAAGAAATAAACCAGAGAAAGGTACTAGAGAGTGTTGCTCTGCTGGGAAGGTCTTCCCTGAGACTAACAATTGAGTGGTGTACCGAAGTGAAGGAGTGGGTCTAGCAGGTATCCTGGGAGAGGAGAACTCCAGGTAAGGGGAATGGCAAGCACAGAGACCTGAGGCCAGAGCGTGACTAACCTGTGCTTCCAGGAGGCCACTGTGGCTGGAAACCTAGCAATGTAGAGGAGAGGGGTGAGAGATGAGGGTTAGGACAAGTTATACAGGTCCTGCAAGCCCCTGTGAAGATTTTGTTAATAATCTTAGCAGAGGGAAGGTGGGAAAGCAGGGTTTTTGATGAGATGGAGTTGGGGAGGGAAGGAGGCAACCAGACCCTTTCGGGCTGGATGAGAAAGGACTTTGCGATCCTTTCCACTCCCCTCCACTTCCTCCCCACATTTTTGCCTCCATTTCCCAGGAGACGCCAGTCCCAGCGCTCCGGAGATGGTGAGCGCTCGGGCAGCGGTACCACGGTCCTTCTCAGCGCCCTACCCGACGGCAGCAGGGTCTGCGGGCCCGGAGGCCTGCTCCTCAGCGGAGCGGCGGGCCCGCGCCGGGCCCTTTCTGACCCCCAGCCCTTTGCACGCCGTGGCGCTGCGCAGCCCGCGGCCCTGCAGCCGCCCTCCGACCGACTCTCCCGACGCTGGGGGCGCGGGACGGCCCCTGGACGGCTACATCTCGGCGC
>NW_003852547.1:3469932-3474285 GCF_000181295.1 Otolemur garnettii | reverse complement strand
ACCGAGCCGTCGGTGGAGCGCACCGGGGGCCGTCCCACCAGCCCGGCAGCCTTGAGCCGCGCCTGGGCCTCGCCGTGGGAGTCGGAGGCGGCAGCCGAGCCCGCCGCGTCGCCCGCTGCCCCCTCGCCTCCTGACAGCCCGGCCGAGGGTCGCCTGGTGAAGGCACAGTACATCCCAGGAGCGCAGGCTGCTACCCGTGGCCTCCCTGGCCGCGCGGCGCGCCGCAAGCCTCCGCCACTGACCCGTGGCCGCAGCGTAGAGCAGTCACCACCCCGGGAGCGTCCCCGGGCCGCCGGTCGCCGCGGACGCATGACCGAGGCCTCGGGCCGCCGGGGCTCGCCCAGGGCTCGCAAGGCCGCGCGCTCCCAGTCCGAGACCAGCCTGCTGGGCCGCGCCCCCGCGGCTCCTCCCGGCCCCCCCAAGTACCCCACAGCCGAACGGGAAGAGCCTCGGCCGCCACGGCCCCGCCGCGGTCCAGTGCCCACCCTCGCGGCTCAGGCCGCAGGGTCCTGCCGCCGGTGGCGCTCCACGGCCGAGATTGACGCTGCTGATGGACGCCGCGGTCGTCCCCGCGCCCCACCGGCCCGAGGCCCAGGGCCTGGCCCATCCCCGTCAGCTCCTCAGCGCCGTCTGCTTTATGGCTGTGCGGGCAGCGACTCAGAGTGCTCAGCTGGACGTCCGGGGCCCCTCGGACGCCGGGGGCCAACATGCGGCGTTGGCGGGGGTTATGGGGAGAGTGAATCGAGCGCCAGTGAGGGCGAGTCGCCGGCTTTCAGCTCTGCATCCAGCGACTCAGAGGGCAGTGGTGGCCTCGTGTGGCCGCAGCAGCTAGTGGCCGCCACAGCGGCCTCCGGGCCAGGGGGTGGTGCTGGTGGAGGGGCGCACGCTGGCCCAGCCAAAGTCTTCGTGAAGATCAAGGCTTCCCACGCTCTCAAGAAAAAGATACTACGTTTCCGTTCGGGTTCTCTCAAGGTCATGACTACAGTGTGAGTTTGGGGATTTGCTTGGGCTCCCCTTTCATGGCCTCTGCACCACCACACTTCCAATCACTGACCCATCCACACCTACCTTCCAAAGACCATCGTTTTCTCTGCTTCCAAAGACCTTCCTCATTGTCCCCATTCATAGCAGTCTTGGTTGAAGAGGCTTCCCCTCCACCACAGGGAGAAATGGGGAGGAGCCCTGTTTGACCCAGTTCAGCTTCTGGCTTCAAAGTACTTGGGCAGGAGAGTTCCTGTTCTCTGGGCCTCACTTATCTCATCTTTCAATAAGTGTCCATGTATGCGAAAGGGGTAATTCAGTTTGAATTTCTCCATTTTAGTTTAGAAGCTTAGTCTGTTTGCTCCCCTTCACTTATCTCACTGATCCTTTCGTTGACTCTCCTTGTCCAGATGTAGCTTCCTCTCATTCACAAAGTGCCCCCTCCACGTCTCTGGCCCTTAAAATATCCCCTTGGCACCCTGGTCAGAGCTCTGTCTGACTCAGGTGATTCCTGCAGAGTGCCCTGGGAAGGGAAGGAGCACTGATTTGGGGGTTTTGAGGGTCAGGTAGGAGTTGGCAACACCTGAGAAAAAGGACTCTTTTCACTTTTATCCCTGGACAATTATGGAGCATTGGGAAGTAGAAGAGGAGAAAGAAGATGGTTTATATCTGGTGCCCCCCACTGTGAGAAAATGGGGGAAGCTCAATGACCCTCAGCTGTTCCAATCTAGTATTTTGTTTTCTTTTTTAAAATTACTGTATTTATTATGACGATGGTGACTCCCCAGTGCAAAGGGGGGCCAGATTCTGTGTGTTTCTCTAACCTCTTTGTAAATAAATGCACAGTGTTAAATATGTGGTGCACTCTTCATTCAATGGTGAAATGGGGAAAATACTCCTTTTCCTTTGGACTAACATTTATGGAGCAATTTGTGTGCATTAGATATGATACTGACTGAAATCAGATGGCAGGTCCCAGTGTGGGTCTCAACATCATCTTCCTACCACTGGTTATTTTACTTCAATGACTCTGACCTTTGATTGGGTTATGTTTGATCATAAATATGGTTTCATAAAAATGGGAAAACTGTAGGAAAGGGGATAGTGCCTAAATTCCCTCTCTCATAATCAGCAGTTTGATGTGCATCCTTCCACGTTTTTCTTCTTCTTCTTTTTTTTTTTTTAAGACAGTTTCACTTTGTTGCCCTTGGTAGAGCACTGTGGCCTCATAGCTCACAGCAATCTCAAACTCTTGGGCTCAAGCGATTCTCTTGCCTCAGCCTCCCAAGTATCTGGGACTACAGGCATCTGCTACAACGCCCGGCTATTCTTTTCTTCTTTTAGATATGAGGTCTCACTCTGGCTCAGGCTGGTCTTCAACTCATGAACTCAGGTGATCCACCCATCTGGGCCTCCAAGAGTACCAGGATTACAGGCATAATAAGCCACTGTGCCTGGCGCTTCCATGTTTTCCTTTATGTGTTTGCATACATATATGAATCTAAGTGAGTATATAAATGCATAACCATACATGAATATGTATAGTATATATATGTGTGTGTGTATATATATAGTTGTTGTTTTTAGAGACAGAATCTCACTTTGTTGCCCTCGGTAGAGTCCTGTGGCATCACAGCTCTCAGCAACCATAAACTCCTGGGCTTAGGCAATTCTCTTGCCTCAGCCTCCCGAGTAGCTGGGATTACAGGTGCCAGCCACAACGCCCGGCTATTTTTTTTTTCTTTTTTTGTTATTGCAGTTTGGTGGGGCTGGGTTTGAATCTGCCACCCTCAGTATATGGGGCCAGCACCCTACTCACTGAGCCACAGGTGCTGCCCAGTATTTGTTTATTTTTTATATATGTGAAATTGTATTTACATAAGTTAGACTATATGTATGCAGTATTTATAACTTTTTGAGTGTGAAATCAACTGTGCCTGGAGATTTCTTTATGGAGAAGGTTTAAATTAAGGATTGAATTTCTTTGGTAGTTATAGTACTATTTAGCTTTTCTATTTTTTCCTATGTCAGTTTTGCTAAGTTGTATTCATCTAAGAATTTGCTCATTTCATCTAAATTTATATAATACATTTTCCTATGTTTTTATTATTGTTAATAGTTACATGTAAGATTTCATTGTGGGCTTGGTGCCTGTAGCTTACAGGTTAGGACGCTGGCCGCATACACTAAGGATGGTGGGTTCAAGCCTGGCCCAGGCTAGCTAAACAACAATGACAACTGCAATAAAAAAAAATAGCTGGGTGTTGTGGCAAGTACCTATAGTCCCACCTTCTTGGGAGGTTGAAGCAAGAGAATTGCTTAAGCCCAAGAGTTTGAGGTTGCTGTGAGCTGTGACACCATGGCACTCTACCAAGGGCAACATAATGAGACTCTGTCTCAAAAAAAAAAAAAGATTTCATTGTGGGGACTCCCATAACCAAACCTTATTGTAAGCTCTCCAATTATTTTGCCATTATGAATCTTGCTATTGTCATATCCTTTTGTTTGCTTCTTTGTGCACACACACACACACACATCTATATTTGTAGTGTCCAGTCCTAGAAATTCAGTTGCTTGGTCATTATAGTGTGCTCTCACTCTTTCGCCCTGGGTAGAGTGCTGTGGCATCATCACAACAACCTCAAGCTCTTAGGCTCAAGTGATCCTCTTGCCTCTGCTTCCTGAGTAGCTGGGATTACAGGTGAGTGCCACCTATAATTTTTAGTTTTCCTATTTTTTTCTATGTTTAGTTGAGATGCATTTGCTCAGGCTGGTCTCAAACTCCTGAGCGAGTGCTGGGATTATAGGTGTGAGCCACTGTACAGGGCCTAAAAACTTATAATCGACATTGCCGTTCTACTTTCCATTAACACTACCTTCAGCTAACATTTCTTTTTTTCTGAGACCGAGTCTCACTATATCATCCTAGATAGAGTGCATCACAGCTCACAGCAACCTCAAACTCTTGGGTTTAAGCGATTCTCTTGCCTCAGCCTCCCGAGTAGCTGGGACTACAGGTGCCCGCCACAATGCCCAGCTATTTTGTTGTAGTTGTCATTGTTATTTGGCAGGCCTATGTGAGTTTTGAACATGTGCAGAGCCAAACAGCTAACATTTTTTGCAGCAATTTTTGAGATACCCATTTTTTGTTACCACACAAAAGATGCTATTGATTGTTTTCATTTTGCCAATCTTATGGGTAAAAGCTGTGTTCTGTTTATATCCCTTGAGGTGGCACATGATTTTTTTTGAGACAGAGTCTCACTTCGTGACCTTTGGTAGAGTGTCATAGTGTCATAGCTCACATTAACCTCCAACTCCTGGGCTTAAGCAATTCTCTTGCCTGAGCCTCCCAAGTAGCTGGGACTGCAG
>NW_003852547.1:3468654-3469665 GCF_000181295.1 Otolemur garnettii | reverse complement strand
GCCCTAGCCACTTGAGCTACAGGCACTGAGCCCTGGCTATTTTTAGAGATGAGGTCTCTGGTTCTGGTTGGTCTTGAACCTGAGCTCAGATGATCCACCCACCTTGGCCTCCCAAGTGCTGGGATGACAGGCGTGAGCTGCCATGCCTGGTCTGATTTTGTATGCTTGTTGACACTTGTATTTTGTTTTATGTGAATTGCCTTTCATCCCCATTTGCCCATTTTTCTATTGGGTAAGCCCAACAACTATAGTCATTTCATGGATGGGTAAATGGAGGGTTAGAAAGGGGCCGGTACATATCCTGGTCACATAGCAGGGGGAAGCTGGAGCTAGGACCAAACCTTCACTTGATTCCACAGTCAGAAGAATGGGTATGTGCTGCTGCTTTGACCCTTTTATCTACATGGGTGTGGCCACCTCTGTCCCTTTGAACTCTGAAAGAGAAGGGCCCTGGCCTGCTGTGTTCACTAGTGTGTCCAGCACCCAGCCAGGGAACAAAATAAGAGGGAAAGTCCTTGCCCTGTGAAACTTCCTTTAGTGGTGGGCAGTGATAAATCTGCATTTCTCTTAGAGTAGCAATGAATAAAAGTTATTTTTTTGAAATTTGCCAGGAAAAGCCACTGCTTGTCAGGCCCTTAGGAATGTTTGCTGCATCTCCATTCCATCAAAGGAGCAAGTAAAGCCAGAAAGGCAAATGGACTAGGGCTACCCAGGCCATTTAGTGGTCAACATGACTGATGAACATATAGATGACCTTCCTTCCTTTTAAAGATTTTGTGCTCACTCATAAGAAATAACAGTTAACACGTATGCTGACATTTAATCCTCACAAATGCATAAGATACTAGTATTATGCCCATTTACAGATGAAGAAATGGAGGCATAGAGAGGTTAAATAATTATCTGAAGATCACAAGTGACAAAACCAGGATTTAAAATAAATCCAGGCAGCTATCTCCAGAGTTCATGCTTTTAGCCACTGCCCTAGATAGCCTATTTGCTATATGTATT
>NW_003852547.1:3444814-3467431 GCF_000181295.1 Otolemur garnettii | reverse complement strand
AGGCCCAGGCTGGACTCGAACCTGCCAGTCCTGGTGTACGTGGCTGGCGCCTTAGCCGCTTGAGCTACAAGCACCAAGCCAAATTCTATAATTTTGTTAAAGTTAATAAGAACTGTGGGAAAAAACAGAGTAGAGATAAGGGAATTGGGGTAGATGGGGGAGAAAGGGAGTTTGTAATTTTGAGCTGAGTGAGCATGTATGGTCTAATTGAAAAGGTGACATTTGAACAGACATCTGCAGGAGGTAAGGAAAGTGAGGCAGTGGAGATCTTGGGGGAAGAACATCCCAGGTACAGGGAACAGCCAGTGCAAAGACCCTGAGGCGGCCTGTGCCTGGCATATTGGCCAAACAGGATGAAGGCCAGGGAATGAGAGCACTGAGAATGAGGAGGTGAGAAATGGAAGGGATTCCACATTGGGGAGGCCTCATAAGCCATGGTGAGGATTTAGTTTTTAGTTTTTACTGAGTGAGGTGGGAAGCATGGGAGAATTTGGAGCAGAAGATGGATTTATACTTTGGGTTTTTGTTGGGGGAGAGGTTAATAGCTTTATTGAAATATAATTCAGATATCATAAAATTCGCCCCAATAAAGCATACAGTTCATTTGATTTTTTAGCATATTCACTGACTGAAAATATCACCACAATCAATTTTTAGCAATTTCCATTTTTCCCTAAAGAAACCCTGTACCATTTAGCTATCATCCCCAATCTTGCTAGCCCCTGACAACCACTAAGCAGAGGTGAGAAGTGACTGGATTCTGGAGATAGGTTGAAGAGAGTCAGTGAATTTGTTGCTAGATCAGCTGGAGAGTGTGACAGGAGGTTAAGTCAAGGATGACCCCGAAGTTTTGCCATTATCTGAGATGGGTAAGCCTGAGGCAGGTGAGGGTTTGGCAGAAGGAATCAGGGGCTTGGTATTGGATGCATTGAGTTTGAAATATCCTCTAGACGACCAGGTGGAGATACTCTGTAGGCATTGGGTATTTGATCCTGAAATTCACTGTTGGCATTCATCAACTATTTCTTGAGCCATAGCCGCATCTGAATTTAGGGTCTCAGTTTCCTCTTCCCAAAACTGGGGACAGTAATACCAAAGAGCACTAGGTTGCCCTGAGGCTGAAGCTTGGTAGGACCTAACTTTATCCGTAGGGTAGAAAGACGGCTGGGGTGTCCAACTCTAGGACAGTAGCGGCTTCAGGTAGTGTAAGTCTGTCTCGCCACCGCCCCAGCCTCCAGCGGCGGTCGAGAAGAGGTGGAGGGAAAATTGGGTCGGCACTGTGTCTTCTCCAGCTCTAAGCTGGGTTTTGTCATTGGGGTCTGCCCAGGCCAGAACTGCTGATGGAAACCAGCTGCTGGAGGCGCGGAGGCTCGGCGCGCGCCCAGGCCCCTCCTCGGCGCCGGCAGACCCCGATGGGGAGGGGGGAGAGTCTTGGCTCCCCTTTCTCCTTCTGTAGCCCGGCCTGGGGCCCTGGCACGTCCGGCGCGCCTGATGCTTTCCAGATGTGGGCCGGGTTCCTCTCCCCCTTTTGGCCCTGGTGTGTCCGCAGGGGAAGGGGGAGGGGAGCCGGGTCTGACAACCCCTATCAAATCGCTACCAGGGACCTGGACTGCTGTTCCCTCCCCTCTTGTCTCGTTTTCCTATCCTGGAGCTAAAACTCGAATCGGGGTGGGCCGACTGCGGTAGAGACGCTCCTCCCCAACCTTCACGTCTTCCCAAGGCTCCCTCCTCTGAAGAGACAGGAAAGCGCCCCAAGCCTCAAGCCCCGCCCCTCGGAGCACGCCTCCGCCAGGCCACGCCCTTCCAATGGTAGCCCAGACACGCCCCTAAAAGCCCTGCCCCCGGGTCCCGCCCCTCTGGAGCGCGCCTCTGCAGGTCCTGCCTCCGCCGTCGGGTCCCCAAGTGGAAGGAGTCCCTGTGGGTCTCTTTGTCTCTCCGCGTGCCTCTGTCTACATCTCTGTGTTTCTCTGTCCCTGTGTCTGACTCTACATTTCGGTTTGTGTCTCTTGTTGCTTATATGTCTGTGTTTCCTCTGTATCTCGTGTTTCTGTTTCTCTCTGCAGTCCTCTCTCCATCTGTCACTCTGAATCCCTAGTCTCTACTCTGTGTCCTCTCTCTCTGCGTCTCTCTGACTCTGCCTCATCTCTTTCCCGCTCTCTGAATTTCTCTGTGTCCAGTTTCTGGCTTTTCCCTCTGATCCCTATCTCCCTCCTATGCTTTTTTCTGGACTTGGAGCTCCCCTTCTATCTCCCGCAGGGCCCGTGGGGTTGTCTTGCCCTGGGTTCCTGCCTCCTATGTGGCTTTGGCGCGGGCAGGGTGGGCGGCTCGGCGAACCGCTGGCGCCCCCGTGTGGCCTGCAGGGGTTGTCGGGAGAGGTCGGGGGTACTAAATGTGAGCGCCAGAAGGGCTGTGTGCTGAACAGCGGCGGTGTCTGTGGATGACTCCGGGAGACTGTGGGAGTGTGTACTGTCCTGAGATGGTTTGTGACCCTGGGAGATTAACAAGTGTGCACTGCCGTGAGATGGTGTATGACTGTGTTTGGCTGTATGACATTGTGTGTGATGAGGAGTGATTGAATGGGACTGCATGTGTGACATTATCGGTGATACTGAGAGATTGTGGGTGACCATGTGTGGCATTGTGAGGGTGGGTGTGAGAAACACTCTTTGGGGGACTGTATGTAACACTGTGAGTGGGTGTGAGAAACAATCTTTGGAGGACCGTATGTGGAGAGAGATTGTGTGTGATGGTGCATGTGGGAAGGCAGTGTGTGTGCAATAGGGTGAGCATGTGAGCGCTATGTGCATCACACGGGCAGATTGTGTGAGAGAGGGATACATAGAGATTGTGTGACGACTGGGATACATAGAGAGACGTGTGAGCAGGCATCGTGAGAGGCTCAGAGGGGGCTGGGGTGTAAAAGACTGTGTGTGCCTGAGTGTGCATCTGTGTGAGGCACTCAGGTGGAAGTGTGAGGGAGGCCTTGTGTGTGTAAGTGTACAATGCTGGGACATTGTTGCATGAGCATAAATGAGACCATGTGTGGTACACACTGTGAGTCCCATACACAATGGCACGTGTGTGTGAAATACTGTGAGATTCTGTGACACACTGAGGCATCACGAGTAACTATGTCTGACACCAAGAGATGGGGTGTGCATGTGACAGAGACAGACTCTATGTGGCTGTGTGTGGAGGGCATGTGTTAGATGTGTGTGACTCTGAGAGATTGTGCTGGAATGTGTGTGACCACACTGCATGTCACTGGATAGGTGACTATGTGTTACTAGGAAATAGTATAAAACAGTGTGTGATAGTACTTGGCAGGGAGGGTGCATGGGTAATTGGATGTCACCGTGTGAGGCACTGAGAAAGTGTGTATGCGGCTTCGCTAGGGTGTGAAACTGAAGAGAGAATTTAAATTGCACATGAAAGTGTGTGACTTTTGAGAGATTTGTGACACACTAATGGTACATTTGACACTCTGAGATAGTTTATTTGACTGGACTATCATGGGAGCTGCTATTGGTGATGGTGTGCTACACTGTGAGTGACTGTGTGTGGCATTGTGAACAACCATGGATGTTGTGTTGAGCACAGGTCGTTCATGAGACTGTGGCACCATGTGACACAGCAAGACAGGGTGCTTCACTGTGTAAGGCACTACCCATGAGAGTCTGTATGTTTTTGGCAGGGGTCCATCTGTGATAGAGTAACACGGTGGTGACAAGTGTGAACCCATGTGATAGAGTGAGAAAGTATGTGTGAGAGAGTGAGAGGCTGTGTGGGGCACTCCGGAAGGGTTTGTGTGACTGTACAATAATTGCAGCAGGGCATGGGGGCACACCGAGGGAGACTGTCTTTTCTTGTGACTGTGAGAGACACAGAGAAGGAAAGAGAGACAAAGAGGGGCCCAGACAGAGAGGAAGACCCAGAGAGATAGCTCCAAGGTGGGGCAGAAGGCGGTGGCTGGTGGCAGGAGGCGGGTCCTCAGGGGCTGCGCCCCAGGGGAGGGGGCGGGGCGGGCTGGGGGCGACAAGACGCTGCCTCCCATCCTCTGCCACCGTGCGCCATCCCAGCCCTGAACAGCAACAGGTAAGAGTCTCTGGTCCTGGTCCCAATTGCTAGTCCCTTTGCCCAATCTGTGACCACCGTCTGTCAGCCTAAGAATGACTTTATCTTCTTGCGTTTCCATCTGGCCTATCTTTCCTTCTGTCCTTCCATTTGCCCCCCTCTCCTCCTTGCTCATGTCACCACCAACCCCTCCGTCCCTCTCTCCCTGGTCCCTTCTCTCCTCTGTCCCTCTCCCCCCACCTTTGTCTCTTATACCGTGGGTGCCTTACTCCCCTTCTGTCACTCTGTCCCTTCCTCTGCCCCTCTATTGTCCCTCTATCTTCTTCCTCTTTTGCTCCACTCCCTATCTCTCCATCTCTTTCTATCCCTTCTCAATCTCTTCGTTTCCCCTATGCCTCAGTCTCTCCCTCTGTCACTTTATCCCTTTCTCTGCCAGTCCATTTGTCTCTCTCTCTCCATCCGCTCTGCCCCTCTTCCCAGTCTCTTCCCTGGCTGCTAATGAGCAGAGGAGCCTTTGAGGTGGCCAGGGCTGGGAAAGGGGTCCCCCAGGGGGGTGTAGGGGGCAGCTGCCGCTAAGGCCCTAATGAGCCCCCTCTGCGCCCTTCCCGCGGAGATCTGAATTCTCAGTTCTCCCTGGAGCCACTGCTAATTGGCCTGGGGAGGGGCCCCCTCCTGGTTCATACTCCATCCTCAGGGGGTGAGGACACCTGGATCCTGATCCAGCACCTGTGGCCCTGTCCTTTTTTCCCTTCCTCCACCTGCATCATAACCTCGCATCTGTGTGTCCCTCCTGCCTCCCTGGCCCCTCTCTGCTCCTCTCCTCACCTGCCTCTAGGTGCTTCCATTTGTGCACCCCTCTGTCCCTCCTCTGATTCCATTCCTTGTAATCTGTATCTCCCTTCATCTGCCTCTGGCCACCCCATTTATGTATCCTTCCACCAACACTGGTTACCCAGGCCCACCTCCACCAGCCCCACCTCTGGATCCAGAAGTATCCTAACCTACTTTATGTGCCCCCCATTCTCGCCCAGCTTTTTATTTTATTTTATTTATTTATTTATTTATTTTTTAGAGACAGATAAAGTCTACTTTATCACCCTCAGTAGAGTGCCGTAGCATCACAGCTCACAGCAACCTCCAGCTCTTGGGCTTAGGCGATTCTCTTGCCTCAGCCTCCCGAGTAGCTGGGACTAAAGGCACCCGCCACAACGCCTTGCTATTTTTTTTGTTGCAGTTTAGCCGGGGCTGGGTTCGAACCCACCACCCTCGGCATATGGTGCTGGCGCCCTACTCACTGAGTCACAGGCGCCGCCCTCTCGCTCAGTTTTTAACCCCTTCCCCACCACAGCCATGTCCAACAACATGGCCAAAATCGCCGAGGCCCGCAAGACGGTAGAACAACTGAAGCTGGAGGTGAACATCGACCGCATGAAGGTGCCGGGTCAGGATGGGAATAGGGTGGAGGTTCTGCAATTGGAGTCTTCCAGGGGCCGTGCTGGGGGCGGTGTCTAGAACCGCAATAGGGGGAACCCTTTTGGAACACCGCGGGACACCTAGTGGAGCTATAGCAAGGGGCGGGTCCTAGGGGGCAGCTTGGAGGGGCGGGGCCTTGTAGGCAGGGCGGGGCCAAGGGCGGCTTGGAGGGGCGGGGCCGTGAGGGCAAGGCAACAACGCCTCAACCCATGCACCCTCAGGTGTCGCAGGCAGCCGCGGAGCTCCTAGCTTTCTGCGAGATGCACGCCAAAGACGACCCGCTGGTGACGCCGGTACCCGCCGCTGAGAACCCCTTCCGTGACAAGCGTCTCTTTTGTGTACTGCTCTAAGCCCTCCTGACAGCTTACCCTCTCCTGCCAAAATATGAGTCCAATAAACTTGGTGACTGTAGTAGTGCATGTGCTTTTGTGGAAACTGAGGTACACACAGAGCTTGGGGCCACGGGAGGGGGAATATCCCTTCCCATTCTTTTTTTTTTTTTTTTTTTTGAGACAGACTCTCACTATGTCGTCCTCGGTAGAATACCGTGGCGTCACAGCTCACAGCAACCTCACACTCTTGGGTTCAAGCTATTCTCTTGCCTCACCCTCCCTAGTAGCTGAGACTACAGGCTCCCGAGACAACGCCTCTCTATTTTTTTTGTTGTTGTTGTCGTTGTTTAGCAGGCCCGGGCCGGTGTTGAACCCACCAGCCCCAGTGCATGTGGCTGGCGCCCTACTCACTGAGCTATGGGTGCTGAACCATCCATTCCCATTCTTCTGAGTGTGTGTGGAGTGAGGGGTATTATGTGGGTGTGGAGGGCATACAACACCACCAAAGCCTCAGAGGAAATGGGTGCCCAGGGTGCTGTCCTTTACTGAGTGCTCCACCATCTGAACTTGAACTTATTTAATTGTCCTAACAGCTCCCAGAAAGCAGTTACTTGTATGATACATATTTTACAAATGAGGAAGCTGAGCCAAAGGAAGTCCCTTGCTCAAAGTCATACAGCTAGGAGGTAATGGGGTGAATTCAAACTGTGGACTCTAGTACTCCTGGAACCGAATCCCTCAGCTGCCTCTCTCCTCTCCTCCCTCCTGGGTTGGAGACTCTTAGGATCCCCACTGGCCATCCCATGGTTCTCATTCTCTGATGACTCTTTTAATACCCAACTACCCCCTACCACAGGCCCACTTCTTTTTTTTTTTTTTTGAGACAGAGCCTCAAGCTATCCCCCTGGGTAGAGTGCCGTAGCATCACAGCTCACAGCAACCTCCAGCTCCTGGGCTCAAGCAAGTGTCCTGCCTCTGCCTCCCAAGTAGCTGGGACCACAGGCGCCCGCCACAACACCTGGCTGTTTTTTGGTTGCAGCCGTCGTTGTTAGGCAGGCCTAGGCTGGATTCGAACCCACCACCTTAGGTGTATGTGGCTGGCACCTTAGCCACTTGAGCCACAGGCGCCAAGCCCACAGGCCCACTTCCGTCCTCAAGTGCTGAACTTTTCCCTGTTCCTTCCTTCATCCTTGCACACCCTCCCTGACAACCTATTTTAGGGGAGATGGTGACATAGACAGCCTTGGTCCTACCCTCTTGGGGCTCAGAGTCCAGTGAGAGAGACAAATCTGTTCCCAAATGGTGACAATCCAAAGTAGGCAGTGCTGGGATGGGTGGTGAGCTCAGAGGGAGCACCTAACTCAGCTTGAGGGGTCAGGAAGGGCTTCTTGGAGGAGGCAACATCTGAGCTGGAACGTGGTAGTAATGAAACCTGAGGACCCACAGAAGAGAGAAACACGGCTAGAGGAAGGGAGAGGAGACAAATTAACAAGTAGATTCCTTCATTTAACTATACATATGTTCTGGAGACACAGAGGTGACTGTGACAGGGTTAGTTCTGCCCTCTGGTTCCCAGTTCACACTCTGCTGGCTCATAGAACATACAAAGCTTGCAGCTGCATTTTCCTGGCTCTCTATTTTTGGCCTCTATCATGTTTAAAAATGTTTTTGACTTGGTTGCCAAATCGAAAAACAGATAGTTCACGTGAAAGACAATGTTTCCGGCTTCTCTGGAATTGCAAGTAATGGTGACCCACAGGGTAACCATGGGCTATGAGGCAGGGCCGGGCTTTCTAGTTTGCCAAAGTCCCCACCATGTCCCATTGTCATCTATTTAAGGAAGCAAGAGGGCCAGCTGCCTGTTATCACAGAGCCTGTGGTGGGGGCTTCTGATAGAGGAAAGGAAAATGAAATGTTTTGTGTCTTAGTTGAAAGTTGGGGAAATACAGACTGCAAAAGCTGTGGGTTTGGACCATTATTTTACCTGGCTGGCCTAAGGGCCACCTCCTCCCCTGCTGTCCTCTCCTCTGAACCTGACAGTCCTGCTCCCCAGCTTGTGACTGCTGGGGGCTGAACCCCTGGATCTGGCTGGAGGTGGCTTGCTGAGACTCCCTTCCCCAGTGGGGCTGTGCATGAGTCTAGCGAGTGCTCCATTATTCACATTGGATTAGGGTCCCCTGGGCCCCAACTCTGAGCTTCCTGTAGGATTGAGGCAGGATGGGCTGTAATTACATCTCCCTCCTGCCTCCCACCTCCCTGCTGGCTCCGGCCTGGTTGCATCATGTCTGTGGGAGCCCCGGGGGAGCTGGGGGACAGGAGAGAGCCAAGGATGAACCGGGTGTAGAGGAGGAGGGGGGAGAATGCTGTGAGGGAAGCAACTAGGATTCCAGAATTCATAGACCCAGCATCCTTGTGGCTTAGAACCTGAAATGTGAAGGATTCTAGATCAAAGATCTCTGAGGGCTGGAATTATGGGGTCTCTCAACCCCATGGGGCCAGGACCCTGGGGGGTCTGCATCCTTGTCTGAGTAGGATTCTGGAGTTAAGCACCTCAGGAATATAAGAGTTTCGTGTGTCTAGACTGTTGGGATTTAGACTCTTCCAGCGCTGGAATCTTAGAGCTATGTGGTGTAAACCCTTCTTCCTTCACTTTGCTACTCTTGGGGGGACAGAAACGATAGAGAAATGGGGATGGCTGGATGGGACCTGGGTGGGGGGAAGAGAGGGCCAATCCAGAGGAGACCAGGAGGAGGTATCTGCTTGGAGGAGGGGAGAGGCAGGGTAGGAAACTAAGGCTGGGAGAAAGGAGAAGCCAGAGGGGACAGGGCAGATGGACAAGGCAAGTCCCTGGGTGACCTCCATAAGCACAGACCTGAATTATTTTATTAGCCTTACAACTCCACAGCAGCACTAGCTTCTGGACACCAGCTGCTGTTTCCTTCCACCCCCAGTGGTGAAGTCAACTCTGAGTCCAGGCCCAGGCTGGGGTCAGATCCAGGCCAAGAGATGGTGCAGGGGGAAGTGCTTGTTACAATCTATGCCTCCCTGCATCCACCCCAAGCCTGAGGACTCTCAGCCTCATTCTAGGCTGTCTTCCTTCTGGACATCACTGCCTGCGTCCCGACCCAGTGCTCAGGGCAGTGCCTGGCATAGCTGAGGGGGTGGGGGATGGGAAGCCCAGAGCCAGGACCAGCCATGATCTTGGCTGTTACTGACAGCACTCTTCCAAGCCCCATCTCACTTAATGCTCATTGTAGCCCTAACAGGCCTTTTGTGACTTGTGTTTATCCCCCTTTTACAAAGAAAACAGGCATGATATAGTGACAGCACCCAACCAGTTGGGGCTTGAACTGGTAGTGTGGAGGATTCCCTGGATGACTGTCAAGGAGAGGAGAGGGAGTAGCCAGGGGACCATGAAGACTAGGAAGTGAGGGTACCCCCAGGTGAGGAGCATAGCCTGGGAAAAGACAGGGCAGACAGAAGCAGGAAATCCCAGGAACAGGGTGGAATGCAGAGGCAGGTAGATAAACAGGGGCCCATTTCAGGGGAAGGGCAGTGGGCAGAGCCAGTGGTCCCAGCACTGTCAAGGTGGACAGGTCTACATGGACACATTGGATTCTCAAAGCAGTGAGAGGGCATAGGCGGACTGCAGCTGAAAGTAACTGGTGGTCTGTGTGTGGAGATGAACCAGCCTCCTTCAAGGGCCAGTGCCAGGAAAATGGAAATCAGGGAGTCTGGACAGGGTCGGGCCCAGGGCAATGTAGCATCTCAGGTCTGAGGCATGTCCAGATGCAGGTCTGGGCAGGCCGCCGCAGGCACTGGCCCTTGGGTGTCAGAGAGGCTTCATTTCCTGGGCTGCTTGGCATTGCCCTCTTGAAGACACCCACCAGATGGGAGTCCTGGCTGGTTGTGGGATGACTCTGCTGAGAGCCTGCCTGCCCAGACTCTGCACACTGGGTGAACGTGGGTGGTGCCCTCTGGGCCCCTCTGTGTCCCCAGCCCTTGGCACACAGTAAATTGCTAGTTAGGATTTGTTAAATGAATAACACCAGTAGCTATTTGAGGGGTTCTTGGGAGGCAGGCAAGGTGAACTCTCTCTTATCCTTACTCAGCTCCCCAACAACAAGGTCAAGGCAGCCTTTTGATGAAGAAGCACAAAGCTTTCCTAGGGGAAGTCATTTTTCCAGGGTCACATGGTGAGCAATGGAGATGAGCTTCAAAACCCATTCTCAGCAGGGCATGGTGGCTCATGCCTGGAATTCCAGCACTGTGGGAGGCCAAGGCAGGAGAGTCACTTGAGGCCAGGAGTTTGAAACCATCCTGGGAAAGAGCAAGCCCCTATCTCTAAGAAAAAGTAAAAAACTAGCCAGGCATGGTGGCAGTTGTCTGTAGTCCTAGCTTCTCAGGAGGCTGAGGTGAGAGATCACTTGAGCCCAGGAGTTTGACACTCCAGTGAGCTATGGTAATACCACCAGATTCCAGCCTGGGCAACAGAGTCCCTGGCACAAAGCAAACAAACTAACAAAAAAATAAGACCCAGGGACCCACTCATACAAACACACCTAGGTAGACACAGCCTATAAGAAACATATGAGCCGGCTGGGCGCCTGTGGCTCAAGCAGCTAAGGCGCCAGCCACATACACCTGAGCTGGCAGGTTTGAATCCAGCCTGGGCCCGCCAAACAACAATGATGGCTGCAACCAAAAAATTAGCTGGGCGTTGTGGCGGGAGCCTGTAGTCCCAGCTACTTGGGAGGCTGAGGCAAGAGAATCGCTTAAGCCCAGGAGTTGGAGGTTGCTGTGAGCTGTGATGTCACAGAACTCTACCCAGGGTGATAGGTTGAGGCTCTGTCAAAAAAAAAAAAAAAAAAAAAGATATGAGCCCACACTAAACAGACACAGAGAGACACACATGTTCGTACACACACCTATATCCTTCAAGAATAACTCTGCTTCCAAGGCCACACAGAATGGGACACACCCATGTAGACATACCCATGCCTGCAAAGACACACATGCACTGACATTACACACACCCTCCACATACACAAACATACACAGCTACCTTCATGCATGATACAGAATATACACATATACACACACACATAATTGCCAAGCTGATAAAAATGCTCACTTAGGTCACATAGGCTCCACTAATCCCACACAGACCCACATACTGAGTTTACACACCGACAGTCCCTAAAACACCACATTCTCCTGGCCCCAGGTCTCTGTCCCCTCATAGTGCTGTGTGTCCCTGACTCGGTTCCTATTCTCAGTGGCCTCTTTCCTCACTCCCTCGTCTGCCCACCAACCTGGGGGCCCTCTAGGGAGGCACAAGTCCTGTTCCTAGCAGTGGCTAGAGAGAGGAAAGTGCTGACTCACTCTCTCAGGGCAGTTCCTTCCATAGCCCTCCCCACCCATCCCCACCCCCCACCCCCCGGAAGCCACCCCTCTTCCCATAGTGCAGCTGGGGTGACCCTTCACTCCAAGGCATCTAGTCAGGAGCAGAATCCCTGGTGGGCCCTGCTGTGGGCTTAGCCTGTGGGCCCTGGTTGGAGCCACAGCCAGTCAGGAGGTCTGGTATCCCCGGAAGGTGAGCGAGGCATGTCCAGCCTTGGCACGGACTTCAGGGACCCTCAGTCCCCTCTTTAGGAGTGTGTCACAGTCATTGCCATCCCTACTTTCTCCTGATGTAGGAGCACAGAACTGCTGCTGGGGTTGCCAGGGCTTGCTGCTCCTAGTGGCATAGGCAGGGAAACTGAGCCCTGGGGGGGGACAAGGGCTAGTTTGAGATTCCAATGGGCACAGGAGTAGAGGGGACTTCCTGACTGCTAACGGTCCTGGTGTGGACAGGAACCCAGGGGGAGGGAGACTCCGGGAACCATAGTGTGTTCCCCCCACCCCCACTGCCAACAACTCCCCTGATGCCGGGACAGGACGCAAGCCTGCCAAGCATCATCCTTCATTAATATGATAGGACTTCCTGAGTTCCCTCTGGTCTGCCTGGGGACCAGACAGCATGAGATGGAAATATGTGGCTGGGATACCTGGGACACAAGGCACCCCTAGAGTGGGGCGGTGTGGCAACTCAAGGAGCCCCTGTGGGGCTGAAACTGGGGCACCCACCCTGCCGGAAGCTGGGGTGCCAGCTGGGCATGAGTGATAGGAGATGGGGAAAGAGGAAGGGGGCTGTGGTCCCAGCGTGAGCCAGAGAGGCAAGACTACAGCGGCCCACGGGTCAGAAGTGTCTCTGTTGGCTCTGGACGTGAGACATCTGAACAGGATCTCTCCTTACACAGGGCACTCTGAGGTATGCTGCAGGCCCAGGGTGGCCACCAGGCCTGTGAGGCAGAAGCTACCCCACTGTACAGATGAGGAGACTGAGGTACACCAGCTTCCTGTCCTGTCCTTGACTGAGACCATCACACAACAAGAAAAAAGGTTAGCTGGGCGTTGTGGTGCGCGCCTATAGTCCCAGCTATAGGGACTACAGTCCCAGCACAGGAAGGCTGAGGCAAGAGAATTGCTTAAGCCCAAGAGTTTGAGGTTGCTGTGAGCTGTGACGCCAGGGCATTCTACCCAGGGTGACATAGTGAGACTCTGTCTCAAAAACAAACAAACAACAACAACAACAACAAAAAACTGAAGTAAAAAGGTGGTCAGATTGGGAGACAAACCCATGTCATATGGACATGAACCCCTGAGTTTGTAATCCCTACACTTAAACTGCCTCCCTGAAAAACAGGGGCTGTAGGAGAGGTCCTCTAAGGTCCCATCTGGTCCTTATGGGCCAGAGGCTGCTTGGGAAACTGTAGTCTTCTGTGGGAGGGGGGCTGTGCTGGCAGCTGGGACACATGAGTTGGCCACACTGGCCTGAGGCTGTGGTGGCAGTTGGGGGTGTGTGGGGGGAGGGTGGGAGAGATCTGGCAACAATGTTGGAGCTTTGGACAGCTTTCTGTGGCTTAAATATTATTCCCAGAGGTCAAAGTCACCAGAGCTTGGCCCAGGGCCTGGGAGTTCTGTGGTGAGAAGTAAGAGGGCAGCTGGGTGTGACCCTTTGATGATGGACCATGGAAGTCTCCTAGGCCTGCCCCACTCAAGTGTGCACTGAATATGTTCTTCCACACTCCCTTCTCTGTCCAGGCTCTGTCCAGTGATCTGGTAGCCCAGGGACAGGCTAGAGAGATGGCATATTTTCCTTGGAAAGGACACCTCCTTCCTCAGTCTTCTGGAGTGAATTGTGTCCTGGGACCAGAAATCTCAGTAGTGTCTGGAAAACACTGCATGAGGGAGGAATTTCCCGGTCATTTCTCAATCCCTGGGCAATGTCCTAAAGCCTGGGGCCTGGAGCCCAGAATAGATACCAGAGGCCACTCCTAGACAACCCAGGCCATGGCCACCCCTCAAAAACCAGTCAGTTGTACCCCTCAGATCCCTCCTAGCCCTCTTGTTGGGCTCCAAACCTGAATGATGGTAACTCAGGGATCTCGACCTGGGCCAGAGAAAGAGACCTATGTGTGGGGAGGTGGCAGGTGGCTTAGTGATCAAGAGAGGACAGGGGAAGGAGAGGGAAGGGGAACGGAGGGGTATAAGGCAGAGGGGCAGAGGCGGGTGATGGATGTATACTGGGTGGGGGACAAGAAGGCCAGGCCAGCACAGCACAGAGCCCAGGGGGCCTCTGGAGAACTGCTGGGGGAGGGAGGGCGGGGCAGAGAGAGGAAATGAAAAAGCGGGGTGAGCAGGCAAGATGAGTAGAGAGAGAGGGAGGGAGGGAAGGAGGGAGGGAAGGAGAAGCTGACACACGAGACTGACAAACGCAGCCAGAGACACAGAGCAAGCAAGGGAGTGAGAGACGCAGGGGACTGGGCAGAAGAGACTGAGAGACTGCAGATTCTTGGTGAGGAGAGGCTGGGAAAGAGCAATGCAGAGAAGGAGGGGATAGAAGGCTGAGGGGCAAGGGAGAGGAGGTCCAGGGAGGGGACGGAGACAGGGAGACAGCAAAAGACAGAAAAAGAGAGAACTAGGGACACACAGAGATGGAAAGACAGAGACAGAGATAGAGAAGGAAAGAAATAAGGGGTAGGGGGGAGAAGAGAAAGAGACAGGGACAGAGACAAAGAGGGACAGAGAAGGACTAGAGGAGACAGGAGGGAGAAAACACAGACACACACTAGGAGACAAGGAGAACTGGGGTTAGCTGGGAGACCCCAGCTGCCACAGGGAACGTGCTCAGGAAGCATCTGAGCGGGCCAGGCCACAGGGGAAAGCTCTTCTCGCCGTGAACCCACCTCCCGCCCTTGGGAACTCTCTGGCTCAGGCCAGGGATGGCGGATTCCTGCCGGAACCTCACCTACGTGCGGGACTCGGTGGGGCCGGCCACCAGCACCCTGATGTTCGTGGCGGGCGTGGTAGGCAACGGGCTGGCGCTGGGCATCCTGGGCGCTCGTCGCCGGTCGCGCCCGTCGGCCTTCGCGGTGCTGGTCACTGGGCTGGCGGTGACAGACCTGCTGGGCACGTGCTTCCTGAGCCCAGCGGTGTTCGTGGCCTACGCTCGCAACAGCTCGTTGCTGGGCCTGGCAAGAGGTGGCCCCGCGCTGTGCGACGCCTTCGCCTTTGCCATGACCTTCTTCGGCCTGGCCTCCACCCTCATCCTCTTCGCCATGGCCGTGGAGCGCTGCCTGGCGCTCAGCCACCCCTACCTGTACGCACAGCTGGACGCGCCGCGCTGCGCTCGCCTGGTGCTGCCCACCATCTACGCCTTCTGTGTCCTCTTCTGCTCGCTGCCCCTGCTGGGCCTGGGCCAGCACCAGCAGTACTGCCCGGGCAGTTGGTGCTTTGTCCGCCTTCGCTCGGCGGAGCCCGGCGGCTGCGCCTTCTCACTGGCCTACGCCAGCCTCGTGGCCCTGCTGGTGGCTGCCATCTTCCTCTGCAACGGCTCCGTCACTCTCAGCCTCTGCCGCATGTACCGCCAGCAGAGGCGCCACCAGGGCTCGCTGGTCCCCGGTCCCCGGGCGGGTGAGGATGAGGTTGACCACCTGATTCTGTTGGCCCTCATGACGGGCATCATGGCCGTGTGCTCCTTGCCTCTCACGGTGAGTTCCCTCTGGAGCTGAGGGAGGGAGGAGAGGAGGGTTGTGCCCATTCTCAGATGGGGAAGTTGAGACTCAAAGGTCAGACAGAGGCTTTGTCCGCAGTCAAAACCGCCTGACTTTCTGGAGAAGTCTCTCCCTATTCGCTTCGGCCCCATTTGATTCCTCCTGACCACCTGTGTCTCCCATCCTTACCACCCCCATCCCTACTACTCAAGCTCAGCCCATTCTTAACCCTGCCCCTGTAATGAAAACAAGATCCATTGTTCATTGCTCTATGCTGGCTTACAAATACTTTCTCAGATAATCTTCAAAATGACTGCGTGCACCCATTCCAAAAACATTTAGCAAGAAAGGAACGAAAGTTCTATCCTGTTACCATTTTTACAGATGAGGGGCAGTATCTCCTGTCCACAAGCACACAGAGCCAAGTCTCTACCCTGGGCCCTCTGATTCCACAGCCTGACCTCCCAACCACCCAGATCCCCAATGCCCCAGCCTGGGCCCCACCCTTGCATCCTTACTTCAATTTCCTGCCGGGGCTTCCAGACTGCCCCTCTGGACCAGAGCAGCACAGATCCTGGCTCCCATCCAGTGTCTGTGACACCTGGTCATGGCCCCTTTATTCTAGGCCTCTGTTTTTCTGTAAAATTAAAGAGGCTAGGCTGGATTTGGGGGTTTTGATGATTCAGAGACTGGAAGCTGCGGACAAATACACGTGGTCACAACCACAGCTTTGTCTGCAAATTCAGGGGGCCAGAGGTGTCAGATTCAAAAATCTATGGAGTCTGAGAGTCCTCCCAGTTACAAAGGGCAGGGGGACCCACATGCTCAACCCCATCTCTTTCCCTTTAGGCCTCTGCTGGGGCTTTCCCTCCCTCTGCTTCCAGGATGCATTCGCTACTTGATTTTCATCTTGTCTTATTTCCTTCCCTTCTGACATGCCACCTTTCCCTCATCCCTGCCGGTGAGCAAGTGGGAGCCAGGGTGGGGGAGGCAGAGGATTCCTGGGAGTTCCTTGACACCCTCACCCTACCCTCAGATCCGCAGCTTCACCCAGGCCATCAGTCCAGACAGCAGCGAGATGGGGGACCTCCAGGCCTTCCGCTTCAATGCCTTCAACCCCATCCTGGACCCCTGGGTCTTCATCCTTTTCCGCAAGGCCGTCTTCCAGCGACTCAAGCTGTGGTTCTGCTGCCTATGTCCTGGCCCCATCCGAGACGATGTGCAGACTCCCCTCTCTCGGCCCCCAAGGGCCCCCTCTGCCCATGGGAGAAAGGAGGGGAGCTGGGTGCCTTTGTCAGCCTGGGGTGAGAGGCAGGTGGTACCCTTGCCTCCTGCACAGAGGTCCAGCAACAGCACCGTGGGAACGCTGTCCAAAGCAGAGGCCACTGTCGCCTGCTCCCTCTGCTGACATCCTAAGCTGACTGTGAGCTCCACACTGTCTTCAGGGAACAGGAGCCAGAAAAGCAGGGTCAGGGCTAATGGGTGCAGATGCCAGAACCTTGGTCCCCAAACCTCTGGGACCATCAGCTGCTATTTCTCCTCCATGAGGGCAGCCGCTGTAGGCTCTGGGAGGAGAGTGAGGGACAGAGGGAACGTTTATCCTGGACCACAGAGAGAATAGTTCTCTCAAAATAACCAGTGGCCTGGCCAGCCTGCTCTAGCCCTTGGGTCCCCATCCATCTCACTGTCTAAATATTTAGAAGGCGGAAAAGTTCCCAGAGGCTTCTGTGTATTCAGGTCTGCTCTGCTTTGGATGTCAGCTCCTATCCTCATCCATAAGGGGGCCCAGCTGCCCACCCCAAATCCCGAGGGGCAGCCCTGCCCTCTCCAAAGCCACTCCAAGAGCCACTCCCTTTCTGCCCCAGGAGAGCCAGGGATTCTCAAAAAAGCACCCTCCCTCCCCTTAGCCCAGCCCCAGTCAGACTTGGGAGCCCTGGCACCCCAATGGGAGGTGAGAGGATGCAGAAGCTGCAGCATTGTGAGTGACAATGCAGGACATGTGCCTGATATGAAAGGGGCCTGAGACACTCCACCTAGGTTCATGGGCACGAGGCATGAACCTGGGTTACAGGTGGTGGGGAGATAGATGGAGAAGCTGGGGATGAATGGGTGCAGTGGGCAGATCCCACGACTCCCCCAGAATGCAGACCCAAGTCTTGTACCTGTTGCCAGGCTCCTGAATAAATAACTGCCTCCTTACAGAGCTTGACCTCACCTCATGTGTTCTTGGAGCCCTCATAAAGATTTGATTGATTAATTAATCCATTTATCAACAAATACTCAGTGAACTCTGTGTGGCATTAAGGACATAGACAAGCCTCTGCCCCCCCAGCCCAGCATGCTGCAGGGTGATTTCCAGCCTGAACCCTCCCCCCCCATTCTCTGCCCTCAGAGAGACCCGGAATCAAGGGTGCACAGGAGTGAGCTGACTAGTATGAACGGAAGTGAGTTGGCGTTTGGGGGTGGAGGGCGAATGAGAGCCATCCTGGCCCCCCACTGCCAGCCTCAGTTCCTCAGTTCCTCTTTCTCACTCTCCCCCCACCCCTGCCCTGGATTAAACCAATGAATCCACACCTGGAGATGACTGGGGCAGGTGAGACCTGAGCCTCCTATAAACACAACAGCTGCTCACATGCCTCTAACTCCATCCACATGACAGCTTATTATTTTCATTTAGAGATGTGGGTCTTGCTATGTTGCCCAGGCTGTATTTGAATTTCTGGGCTCAAGTGACTGTCCTACCTCAGCCTCTGGAGTAGCTGGGCCAAGATGCCTGGCATTACCCTATTATTAGGGCCTTTCTGCTAAAACTAGGATAAAGGTCCAGAAGGGGCAATCACCTGGCCTGGGGCACACAGCAAGGAGAGAGCTGAGCAGAAGGGCACAGTCCAAGCTGGCTGTCTCCAAGGTACTGAGGTACTGCGGTTTCCTTTTGATCATAATCTAGTACTTAGTTTACAGGGTTGCTTTCAGGATTGAGTTGCTCTAAAAAGCCGTTTAGCACAGAACTTGGAATAAAGCCCATAATAAATGTTAGCATTATTGCCAGTGTTGCTGTTTCTGCTATTGTTAGCTGGGCAAACACTATTTAAAAACAAAGCGATGCTTTAAAAACAAAGCAATGCTTTGCTTCATTTTTTGACACCCCCCCCCCAGTCACTATGTTTCAAAGCACAATAAAGAACAAGAGGCATCTGGGAGAGTTAAAAGCGAGTCAAGGTGATCAATTCATGGGTTTGCAGTTTCTGTGTGGGGTGATGAAAATGCTTTGGACCTGGAGAGAGGTGATGGGTGCACAGCAGTGTGAATACACTAAGACACTAAATTTCACTGAATTGTAACTTTCAAATGGTTTAAAGGATAAATTTTATGGATATCTTACCACAATTTAAAAAATGTAGTAGTGAAAAAAATTGAGGGGGATGGCGCCTGTGCCTCAGTGAGTAGGGCGCCAGCCCCATATACCGAGGGTGGCGGGTTTAAACCTGGCCCCAGCCAAACTGCAACAACAACAAAAAAAATAGCCAGGCATGTGGTGGGCACCTGTAGTCCCAGCTATTCAGGAGGCTGAGGCAAGAGAATCGCCTAAACCCAAGAGTTGGAGGTTGCTGTGAGCTGTGACGCCATGGTACTCTACCGAGGGTGACAAAGGGAAACTGTCTCTAAAAAAAGGAAAAAAAGAAAGAAAGAAAATAATTGAGGGAAATATTTAGAAACTTTTATATTTATAGTATTACAAAGCAATACTATATTGATTGAAGTTAATAATAAAAAAGTCCACTTGTGGGGGCAGCGCCAGTGGCTCAAAAGGGTAGGGCGCTGATCCCATATGCCGGAGGTGGTAGGTTCAAACCCAGCCCGGCCAAAAACAGCAAAAAAAAAAAAATAATAATAATAAAATAAAAATAAATTAAAAAAAAAAGTCCACTCATAAAACACCCCCAAAATGGCTGGGCATGGTGACTTATACCCATAATCCCAGCACTGTGGGAGCTTGAAGCAGGTAGATTGTTTGAGCTCAGGAGTTTGGGACCAGCCTGAACAAGAGTGAGATCCCGTCTCTAAAAAAAAAAAAGAAAGAAAATAAAAAATTAGCCAGGTGTTGTGGTACAAGCCTGTAGTCCCAGCTCAGGTGTCCTCAAACTACGGCCCGCGGGCCACATGCGGCCTGCCTAGGACATTTATCCAGCCTGCCGGGTGTTTTTGCCGCCGCTGCCTGTCCTGCTTAGCAGCTGACTTGTCCTGGGGCCTGAAGTCCAGCCCTCCAAGGGTCTGAGGGACAGTGAACTGGCCCCCTCTTTAAAAAGTTTGAGGACCCCTGTCCCAGCTACTTGGCAATCTGAGGCAGTCTTAAGCCCAGAAATTTGAGGTTGCTGTGAGATAGGCTGATGCCATGGCACTCTAGCCTATGGCAGCAGAGAAAAAAACCCTCAAAAACCAGGTCAGGAAGTAACAGATTGGGGTCCTGCCTTTGTCACCAAACCCGGCCTGGCCTCAGGAGGAATAGACCCAAGGGCCCCCCTAACAGAGGATGGTAAAGAGGGGATGGATGGGCAGGGGGCCAGAGAAAGGCACTTATGGGGAGGGTGATGGCAATTATTTCTTGTCTGTATCAGCTCAGAAGGTGGGTCAGTTCCATTCAGTCGACTGCTTAGAGCTGCTGACGTGCCATGGCAGGGCTGACCACTCTGAGGTGGGTGGCGTCATCCTTCCCATTTTTTGGGTAAGGAGGGGATGCAGAGGAAGCTAGTTTCTGCTGCTCTTACCCACCAGGCCTGACATCCCACTGTTCACTGCAGCCTTCCCACCTTTGACTTGCATGTCTACCCTGTCTACCAGGCCAGGGATTTTCAGACAAAACCCACTTCATCCACCCAAAGCCCCTTGGGAATGATTCAGAATCTTCTCCTAACAGAGATCCTAACCTCTGATCTCTGAGAGGTTCATCCTCTCTGCCTTCTGCTGCAGACCGGTCCTGAAAGCACTATCTGGCAGCTACCCAGCTGGCAAAGTTCCAAAGGCTCCACCCCTAAGTCCTGCTTTGCTCCCCAGCAGCCTTGGCCTTATCAGCCCACTGTGGTTTCCCCAAAGAGGGCTTCACACCTTTTGGGCCTCCACATCTGTGGTTACTTTGCTCACTCTTCCTGGAACAATTTTTTCCCTTCTTCATCGATCAAAATCACCCTTGCCCACCAAGTTCTCACTCAAACTTCCCCACCTCCTAGAACACTGCTCTTCCCAGATGAGCTATCAGCACTTTCTCTATGTTGGGACAGCATTGGCTACATCCTGTCATGGCACAGATGTGTCTGGTCACTTGTTCAGCGGGGTCTTGCTGAGGGTTTGTCCCTGTGATGCTGAGGACACGGCAGTGATAGAGATAGCCCTAGCCCTGGCCTCCTAGGACTCAAAGTCCAGTGGGGGAGATAGTCCTGTCCCCAGAATGGACAGAGTTAGGAGGAAGAAATGGCTGAGCAGGGACACAGGAGTGTTTCTGTTGTGCTAGCAGTTTGAGTCTGGCGTCTAACAACTCCCATTTTTGGCTTCTGTATACTCATTCATTAATTCAACATGTTTTCCCTTGAGCTGCTCTGGGCTGAGGCTGCTCTTTCCCCTAGGATATGGCGGTGACTGACAGAGCTTTGGCCCTACCATACTCCATCCAGTGGAACGACAATTGAATAATCACATAAATATGTGTTACAATAAGCAGCTAAAATACAAAATTATAAGCTGTGCTGTGTAGTAAGTGGTGTGGTGCAAGACTCTGAGAGAACACATACAGTTGTCCTGCAGTACTGGTTCCAGGATTCCCCTTAGATGCCAAAATCTGCAAATGCTCATGTCCCTTATATAAAATGTTGTAGTATTTACATATAATCCATTCATATCCTCCTGTATACTTTAATTTTTTTGAGACAAGGTCTCTCTCTTGCCCAGACTGGAGTGCAGTGGCATTATCATAGCTTCTAACAACCTCACACTCCTGGGTTCAAGTGATCTCAGCCTCCCAAGTAGTTGGGACTACAGGTGCCTGCCATAATGCTCACTATTTTTTAGAGATGAGATCTCACTCTTGCTCAGATTGATCTTGAACTCCTGGCCTCAAGTGCTCCTCCTGCCTTGGCCTCCCAGAGTGCTAGGATTACAGGTATGAGCCACTGTGGCTGGTCTGCTGTAATATTTTTATTTATTTAGAATATTTTCTTTTTTTGTAAAGATAGTCTCACTTCATTGCCCTCAGTAGAGGGCCATGATATCACAGCTCACAGCAACCTCCAACTCCTGGGATTAGGTGATTCTCTTGCCTTAGCCTCCCGAGTAGCTGGGACTACAGGCACCTGCCAGAATGCCTGGCTATTTTTTTGTTGCAGTTTGGCCAGGGCTGGGTTTGAAACCACCACCCTTGGTGTATGGGGCTGGCACCCTACCCACTGAGCCGCTCTATTTAGAATATTTTCAGTCTGAGGTTGGTTTGAACCCATAGATATAAAGGGCCAACAGTGCTAGTACTAGGCACTTGCCCTAGTCTGAGGTGGGGCCCAAGAAATGACATGCTGGGAACAGGTCTGTCTCCATTAGGGAGACTTTGTTTTAAAATTCATTTCTTTATTCATTTCCATTCACCCAGCACTGGGTCTAACCCACAAATGAAACTTAACACATATATGTCATGGTCAGACCAGGAGTTGCAGCTCTCCGGGGCCTTATGTGGTCATTGCTCCACCTGCTGGTCACACTGGGAGTGACACTTAGAAGTGGCCCAGAGCCACCTCTCAGAAGTGAAGAGAACCTGGGGAGCCCTCACATTGACCCTGACTGGCACCCTTGGTGTGTCCCCTTATCTAGTTACCTCCTCAGGTCACATTCTGAGCTGCTCTAGCAGACCTGTGAGCCTGAGCTGGAAACGATTCCTGATCCAAGCAAGCTTTGAGCAGGAGCTGGCTTCCCTTAGCGCTTGCCCAGGGGCCATTAGAAGCTGAGTGCCCTCTATGTGTCTGTGATTAATAAAGGATGGGAGAGGGAAGTCATGATTATTTAATAATGCAGGCTTTCTAACAGTAAACCTTTTTCAAAACATAGGGCCCAAGGGGGCAACTGATGATAGGCAGCTGAGAAGCACAGGCAACAGGATGTCCTGGGTGACAGCATGGGCATTTGGGATCCCAGTGTGCTGGGACTTGGTGACCTAGCTCAGCCACTTCCAGAAATGTGTGATACGAGCAGCTTCACCTGCCCTGGTCCCCGTGCCTTTCCTGTCACATCTCCATGCTAACTTCTCCCCTGCCTGCATGCCCGGGGCAGAGATGTACATCATCTCTAAATTTTAGTATGAATCCATTTGGCCTGGTGTGTGAAGAAAATGAGATGATGCCTATACAATGCTTGGCACAACCCACTGAGGTGGATATTTTTCAGATCTTTAGTTTCCATTTTGCAGAACAAACACTGAGGCCTAGAGAAGTGAGGTCACTGCTTCAAGGTTATCAAGTAGGAAGTGGCAGATGTGGCCCTTGAGTGAGCAGTTTCACTCCATTGAATAGTCTAATTGGGATTTGAGCCAATTCTGTGGGACACCAAAGCCTCTCAGAGATTCTAGACCAAAATTTTCTTTTCTTTTCTTTTTTTTTTTTTTTTTT
>NW_003852547.1:3425475-3444695 GCF_000181295.1 Otolemur garnettii | reverse complement strand
CCTGCCACAGCGCCCGGCTGTTTTTTTTGGTTGCAGCCGACATTGTTGTTTGGCGGGTCCGGGCTGGGGATTCGAACCCGCCACCTTAGATGTACATGGCTGGCGCCTTAGCCGGTTGAGCTATAGGCGCTGAGCCTAGACCAAAATTTTCCACAGGTATCTTGGCTGCTAAGAGGGTAGCTCCAATCTCAGATTCCACCATCATGATGCCAGCCTCAGCCTACCCTCCCCACTGGCTGTCTCTGGCCTGCTCAAAGTCAGTATTTTTAAAAAAGCTACCATTTACTCTAAAGCCCAGCAGTTGAGAGCTTAGACTCTATTGGGTCAGGTCTGGTTCAGATTCCAGCTCTGCCACCTCCTATATAATAACCTTGGAGTAGTGACTTCATTCATCTGGGTCCGAGTTTCCTAGTCAGCAAAAATGGGGACTAATAGTAATCAGTCCAAAGGGCTGTTTGAAGGCTTCAGTGAGATGATGGATGCAGAACTTAGAAGACAGCCTGTGAAGGAGGAAGCACCCGACAAATAATGGCCAATGCTTATTAGGCACTGAGTGAGCACATCAGGCCTCCTTCCTCCTCTCTTATATCCAATCCTCAGCTCAACCCAGGGGGTATATACCCTCATTTTACAGACAGGGTCATGAGAGATGGTAAGGCACCTGACCCAGGGCCAGGATCCTAAGGCCAGTAGTTGGCCACAGGCCCTGAGTTCTTATCCACTATACTCTGTTGTCTTTTTGCCAAATGTCAAACCACAACCATGTGGCAGGAAAAGTGGGTCCAGAAGCTAGGGCTCTGGGCAAATGGCTTGCTACTACCAACTTTCCCCCTCACAAAGCTGGGCTCCAGTGGCCTACACCATCTAGGACCCAGCACAGGAGGGGTCCTGCCACAAGGAGGGCCCTGAGGATCTTCCCTGCCAGGCTTCACCAACCTTCCAAGGCCAGGTGAAGATGAGTGGCAGGACCTCTTTTATTCTATGGACTTGTGCCTCTGGGGTACTACCTAGCTCCTGTGCTTATATGAGAAGTTCAGGAGTTAAAGACAAAGTTCCCTAACTTTTCATTCCCAGTCCCCCTGAGAAAGAAGCACGTGGGATTTATAAGCTGGGGGCAACACATGTATTTTGGGAAAAGCTCCTAAGAATTCTGACACATCCCTCCACTATAGCCTCACTGGACTGGGAGGACTTTAATCTTCACTGAACACAGAAAGTTAATGAGCTTTCTGTAGTTCTCAATCGTTTTGGGATTTTTGTTCCAAACCAACCCTGAGTCCTACACCCTCTCTGTGGGCTCAGGCCTATTTTCTCACCATTGCATATCTGAACTTACCACATTTGGGCTTCCCCCTCCCCCAAGATGCCCTGCTGAGGTTCACCTAATGTAGGTGAGCCCCATCTTCCTCTCTATAGCTCACTTGGCCCCATGCTGCTCCAGACTCTCACCAGCTTCACTGGCTTATAGGCCCATCTACATAACACTATTCCCTCTGACTGGAACACCCTTAAACAGCTCCCCTAAACAGCTAGGCATCTGGCTCGGCACCTATAGCTCAACCGGCTAAGGCGCCAGCCACGTACACCTAAGGTGGCGGGTTCGAATCCCCAGCCGGGACCCGCCAAGCAACAATGACGGCTGCAACCAAAAAAAAAATAGCCGGGCGTTGTGGCGGGCGCCTGTGGTCCCAGCTACTTGGGAGGCGGAGGCAGAAGACTCGCTTAAGGAGCCCAGGAGTTGGAGGTTGCTGTGAGCTGTAATGCCATGGCACTCTACCCAGGGGGACAGCTTGAGGCTCTGTCTCAAAAAAAAAAAAAAAAAAAAAAAAAAAACAGCTAGGCATCTGCCCACATGCCAGGTCTCAGTTCAACCCTGCCACCTGACTGGCTAAACTCTTGTATGCAGTTCTGTTGAGTGATGGGTCTGCCTCTCGATGCTCACCTTGAGGTCTATTTATGCCCTTGATGACATTGCAATCTAGCTGGAATCATAACTCTCATTCAGGTGCTCACTCTGTTGTGTTGACTGGTCATATCTTTAGAGCCAGCATGGAGGAAAGGTTCTTCCACAACAGGCCCAGAAACTAAGACAAGTGGGGAGAAGCAAATCAGGTAGTCACTGTATTTTATTGGAAAACATTGATATATATTTTTCTTCACAGCTTAAACTGAACACAATATTGCCCGGTTTAAAAAAAAAACAAAACCAAAACATTCCGAAAATGTCCACAGCCTCACGCCTACCTGCCCTTACCCTCAGCTCTTGGCTGGGTCTCCCATTATGCCCTGTCCCTCCCTCCCTCGGAGGCTGGGTGCCAGAGGGTTGGATGAGAAGAGATTCTCAAAGCTGGGCAGGTCCCAGGAAAAGCCACTTGATCGACCTGGGCAGTGTGGGGTGGGAGTGGGAGGAGCCAGATGAAATGGTCAGAAAAGGGAAAACAACCCAGACGACTGAACTGCCCATATTGACTTACTTGTCCCAGAGGCGAAAAGTCAGAAGCAAGGGCACGGATCATGCTCTCCGCTGGGGAATGTGGGGGCAGGCAGGTGGGCAAAGGGAGAGGCAAGGGAGAGGCGGGCACAGAGCATAGATGTGAGGAAGCGGCGCCAAGTCACCACGGAGAAGCGGGAGGTGCCGGCTGACCAGGAAGCAGAGGCTGCCTCAGCTGCCATCCTCTGGGCGGCTGGCCAACAGTATTGTTTTATTGCAGGTATGTTCTCTTGAAAGTGTGGTGGGGCCTATCTTCTCTCTCCTCACCCTTCAGCAAGCCCAGCATGGTTTTGGACAAAATCAAAGTTTCAAGGGCCATAAAGGAAAAAAAAGGGTAACCAGCACATTTAATGACCATCTCCACAACCATTTCCAGGACGGGCCCTCAGGTGGGTGGGTGCATCATGAGGGAGCGGCATGGGATGTTAGCACCAGGTATTTACAGAACAGCTTGAGATTGCTTTAGGAACGTGGGCAAGTACAATTTGCAAAGTGGCCAAATGAGCAGTCTTCCACCCAGCCACACCTTAGAAAGCCAATCTGATGGTTTCAGAACAGCAGCCAGTGGGGTCTGAGTGCTGCCCATTCTATCGACTCCCTGTCTGTGAGTCGGAGCCCCTTGAGTAGTAAAGAATGCCAGCTTCCAGGGCCCCCTTGCCCCTCGACCCCCTCCTGGGCCACATCTGGTCAATGCCACAATTCCTCAATGCCCCTTCAATCCTTCTGGAATGCCTCTCTTGGCACCCCTGCCCCAAAGGCTGCTGGGATCTGCACACAAGATCACAGGGCTGGTTGCATGCAATGGCAAAGGGCATGCTCTTCTGCCTGAGAGAGGGCCTCATTTCCCTCCCCAGCAGGTCCCAGGACAGGGCTAGCAGCCACCCCAGCACCCAAAATAAGATGACAAACCAAAGGGGACAAACCAAAATGGGGGAGAGCCACCTGGGCTGGAGGAGGAGGGCAGAGGCTCCTCCCCTAAGGGAACTGGGGAGGTATTCATCTTATGAATGCATCCGGCCTTGAAAGACATGAATGGAAGGGGGGAGGGCAAAGGGAAAGGATGAGGGGCCATAGAGGGAGACTCAGGAGGAAGGAGAAAGAGCAATCATGCAGCTTGGGACAAATCTTTTGTTGCTTTATCAGATTCTCAGTCAATCAATTGGTGTTTGCTAGAACCGGGGTACGCAGGGGAGTGTTGAAGAGAGAGTGCGCGCGCGAGAAGAGAGAGAGATCAAGAGAACGGGCATCACCAGCTGCCCGGTGGCCTTCACTTTGCAGTCATCATCTGTACAAACTCTGTGGGGTGAAAGAGAGAGAGAGGAAATCAGATGGAGCAGGCTGAGCGCTGAGCAGCACTCTGACATGGGTGACCTGGGGGCTTGTTCCCAAAGCTGCGACTCCCTGCTTGCCCCAGAGACAAAGCCTGGTACTGACTCACCTTCATAATTGACCTGGCCATCTCCATCGATGTCAGCCTCTCTGATCATCTCATCCACTTCCTCATCGGTCAGCTTTTCCCCTAGGTTCGTCATTACGTGACGCAGCTCTGCAGCGCTGATGTAGCCATTCCCATCCTGGGGGGATGAATGGGGGGATAAAGGCTTTCACTAGGACTTCCCCGGGTAGGAGAGTGGCAGCAAGAGAGATCATCATCACCCTTACTTGGCAGTGAACGTAGGGAAAGGGGCTGCCCGAGGTGGCAAAGCAGGTTAGTAGTGGGACTAGCATTGGGACCCAGGCCTCCCTAAAGTGGTGGCTCAGCAGCTCTAGTTTTAGGCTGTCTGCCTGAAGGCTGGATCAGTCTTGGAGGTGTCCCTGGAAAGGACTGCTTACCTTGTCAAAGACACGGAACGCCTCTCGGATCTCCTCCTCACTGTCTGTGTCCTTCATCTTTCTGGCCATCATGGTTAGGAACTCCGGGAAGTCAATGGTCCCGTTCCCTGCAAAGTAGGAAAAGGAGGGAAGAATGATCTTTACCTGGGCCCTGGAAAATGACTCTCGAGTCCCAGCAGAAGAGATACTGGTACATCCATCACCCTGAGGGAGGCTCCCTGTACCATGAGTATGGCTGCCTACATTGTCCCTGGGGTCTCACCATCTGCATCCACCTCATTGATCATGTCCTGCAGCTCTGCTTCAGTGGGATTCTGTCCCAGGGATCTCATCACCGTCCCCAACTCCTTGGTGGTGATAGTGCCATCTCCATCTTTGTCGAAGAGGGAGAAGGCCTCCTTGAACTCTGGGGGAAGAAAGGGACTGAGTCAGGGGTGAAGAGGCTCATGGGGAAATCTTTCCCTTTGGATGCTGGTCTCTTGAAGGCCAAGGGAGTTAGTCCCACCTAAAGAAACTGGGACAGACTTCAAATTCTGTCCAACCCTTTCTCCTTAGTGCTCAGGGTAGAACCCTTCCTTCTTTCGTAACAGTTACTAAACATCTATGCTGTGCCAGGCAAAGCTATGCATTCGGTCATGCCAGCTCAGAGAAGACTATGGGGGAAATGGGCCAACAGCTATCTGTAGATAATTCTACATTTCTTTTTGGTCCCTGGCTTTGGTTTCTCTCTCAAATAATGAAAGGGACCAAAGTTACAGAGCAGATGAGAGCTAAAAGAATTCATCTGAAGCATGCTACGCCAGGTCAACTGGTTGCGAAAGGTAGGGGAGAAAAGGGAGGGGTGGCTATGGAATGCCTTGGGCTGGCCTGAAGAGGAAATGTGGGCACTGAGTTCCTTCTGACTGGGACTGCCAACCCTGTGCCCTGCTGTGGGCACTACCCGCTTCCAGAGGAGCTGAGCCACTGTGTGTGGTGAAGTGTGGGGGTGGTCGGCAGAACACGGCTGACGGACGGTGCGTGGGGTGGGTGGGGGGATGGGAGGCAAGGGGATGGCTGCCAAGCCAGGAGGATGAGGAGCTAGTGGTGCTGAGTGGGAAGGCCACAGCTGGGGACACATCAGGAGCGAGATACTGTCTGCAGAGAGGAGAGGGAAGCACGTGGCTCCTGCCCTCCCACTGGGCCCATTTTGGCACCTGGTGCTCCCCTCCCCCCAAACCTCAAAGAACAGATGCCCAGCAGCCTATTCCCAGAGGGTGTGGGCTGAGGTGAGGTGGTGGACACTTTGCTAATGGGGACGAGGTGATAAGCAGAGTGTATGTTTGTGTTACACAAGGGCAGAGAGTTGGGGTATGGGCGGCAGGCAGGGTAGGACACAGACAGCTGGGCAGCTGTGACCCTGAGCTGCGAGGCCCTGGGAAAAATATACCAGTCTCCTTGGGGATGTTGGCACCTCCCTGTGCTGAGGCCTTGTTGTTCTTGGGGAGGGAAAGGGGTGGGTCATGTGGGCACCTTGAGCTCCCTGGACACTAAACAAGGCAGTTCTCTGCCTTTTCTCAGTGGGTCTCCATAGCTGCCAGGGGCCAAAATTTTGAAGTTGCAAGTGTGACTCTGTGTGTAGGGGATGGGGGTAGAAATAAGAAAGAGCAAGCCCATTCCTGCCTCCACCCACTTCAGAAGACTAGGCATTTAGCATTTGTCACATAGCTAGCTCAACCTGAAAGCAAAACTGGGGTTCAGGTAGCTGGCAGAGTCCTGGGGTCCATTCCCAGAATCTTCCCTCCTATCTACTTTGTGCTGGCCCACAGCTATGGAGATAAACCAAGAGTTGGTCCTTAGTCTTAGGCAGCTCAGTTTGGGGAAGAGAGGAAATACAGAAATACTCAATCACATAACAGTCCCTGTAGCTGAACTTTCTAGGGGCTGGATGGCTACAAAATGAATTAAATGGGCTCCAGGAATTTCTTTTAGTTTACTGAGAGATATACAATCATTTCTTTACTCACTTGTTCCACCAGCAAAAATTTATGGGGCAAAAAAAATGTATGGAGTACCTACAGTATTCAAGGCACTAAGGATACTGCAGGGACCAAAATAATCAAGTCCCAAACACATGGAGCTCATATCTAGTGACAGGAAATATAATAGGTAAAGACATTACAAAAAACTACAGATAGTGAGAAAGGCTATGAAGGAAATAAACAGTGATGTGACAGAGAGTGAAGGAAGGCTGTCTACTTGAGATGTGAGGTCAGGGAAGTTCTCTTCAGAATGATATTTGAGCTGAGACCTAAAGGATGAGGAGCTGCCCAGGCAGAGCTGGGAGAGAAGCATCTCTGGCAGAGGAAGAGGCAAGCACAGGCACGTGCAGAAAGAAGTGAGCACAAAGCACAGGCAAGTGCAGAGGTGGGAGTGACGGAGCCATCTCCTAGGCGGCTCCTAAAGTGGGACAGGAGCTCTGCAGGCCCGCAGGGAGGCAGGGAGTGCATCTTCTAAGCCTATCTGGTTGGAGCTGGGAGAGATAGCTGGGTTCCTCCTGCAGCCACTGATATCAAAAGCCCTAGGTGACCCAAGGCCAGAAGAGGAACACAGCCTTTGTCTTGCCATCTGGTGAAGATCTATCTCAGGACCAGGGTATCCCTGGGGCTCTGGTATGCTCTTACACACATTTACAAACATTGTGGGCACCAAATACAGCATTAGGTGATATAGGTGACACACATGTTCATCCTTCAGATGTTATCCTGGGTGAAGAAGATTTGGCTGGGTATGCAGAAGCTTTCTTGAGGCAAGGTGAAGGGAATGTGGTAAAACTCACCTGCGATCTGCTCCTCAGTCAGCTGGTCAGCCTGGAAAAGCAGGAAGGAGAAAGTTAGTTACCAGGTCAGTCAGCTACCATGGATATATCTTCCTTACTCAGCCCAGCACCCTCTGGTGAGGCCAGTTCCACTCACTCTTGCTGGGTGAGGGAGGTGCATGGCAGAGCCAGGCAGGGGGTGAGGCACAGCCAGGGTCCAGTGATGAAGTTGGGTATTAGGGTTGGCTGGACACCCAGGTCTGTTGGATGCAGGGCCCAATTAAGCTGCCTGGAACCATGGGCTTCCAATCTTGACCCAGTGTGCTGGAGCCACAGGCACTGGAGGAAACACCCACCCCAGCCCCAAATCAGCTGCACTGGTGTGGCACAGCACAGCTTTGTGCCTGGCTGCTGGGAGCCTCAGAAGCTGCGTAAAGGGAGCAATTGCCCTGGGGGCCTAATCAACCAGCTCTAGAAGGCTCCAAACTGAAACAGGCCAGTCCACCGGCAGGGCACAGGGATGATGGCTGGGGCTATTCTTTGCTAGTTTCTGTGTCACCTATTTGGAGGTACTAGGCCCAGGCAGGTACTAGACCCAAGTGGCAAAAATTCTCCTAACTAGTGGTTCTCAGATGCTTGAGTGCCTAAAAGAATTCTGGTCAGGCTAGAGGCAGCTGGTTTACTCCCTTGTGCACAGGGTACCATTCTGTTCTATTTCTTTTGGGTAGGAGGGACAAATGTCAGGGAGAGGACTGCAGCATGTAGCAGCAGTGGTGGCAAAGGACTGAAGTCTGCTTGCACTGCAGTTTTTAACCCCTTTCAGCCTTGGCCATTCTGGGAATTGGCCAGTTGCTGGCAGGCAGCCCTTGCTGCATGCGGGGTTTGGGGGTGGGGCAGAAAAGATGCAGTGACCAGTTTCTCCTGCACTGGTGTGCTGGGAATCAGCCACATACAGAGGGGCAGGAACTAGATGGGGGTCTAAATCCCAGCATTTAGCTTTAGGTAGCCAGAAGACAAATTTTCCTTGGTTTTTATGAATGCTGTCAATAAAGTACCACCATCTTCAGACCACTTTGGGTCCACATGATTGTTCCCCTTCCTTTACTTCCTTTCACAATTAGGGGAAAGGGGCTCTAAGTCCACAGTGGGTTTCTACCCCTGAGTTTGAGAGCCTCAGAAACTGATGCAAACTACTGTATTTGCATTATTCTACATAGAGGTTGTAGAAACTAGAAACAAACCACTGCCTGCTTCTCTTACTCCCACCTCATCCCAAATATTAAGAATTGCGGATTAAAAAAAAATTCTTTTTAATCTAAGGGAAGAGGAACTGAGGCCGAGCCCCACACAGACAGAATGGGAAAGGAAATCAAAGTGATGACAACAGAGGGGAGATGGCTGAGGGAGCAGGAGAAAGGAAGGCAGAGGGGAAAAAATGCCACATATGCATATTCTAGAAAAGTCCAAAGTCTAAAAGGAAGGTCAGGATGCCAAATGAGGATTCTTCTGCATTGCCTTCAGAAAAGACTGGGTTTTAGGCTCCTAAATGCTAACCTGGCAGCCCCAGGCCCAAGAGCCCCTTGCTCCATCTGCTTCACTTGGCTTCTCTGGGCAAAGAAACCTGGGGCCATTCCCTAGGTTCTGACACCTGAGGAAGCCACTTGAGGAAAGTGAGAAGAGAGGATGGGCTTCTGGTTACAGAGGCCAGGCAATGCCAGGGGAGGGGAAGAAGAACGGAGGAGAGGAGCAGCCTGCCATTCCATCTGCTTTTCATTCTCTTGCCCTGCCCTAGAATGGAAAAGCAAGCCCAATCAGGGAATTCCCACCCCACACCCCTGCTCTGCAAGAAGCCCAGATCTCCCCCACCTTTGGGGATCACTGTAAGGGGCTGGGGACAAGGAAGCTGGGACAGGTTGCAGAATGCTCAAGAGTGGCTATGAAAGCTGGTGTTAGCCATTCCCCACCAAAAAGCTGGAAGATGCAGCTGAGGTACTGCCACGTTTGGTTGTCATAGGGTTGCTGCAAATAGGCGTGGCTCTGCACAAGGGCCTACCAGACACTCTCTACTCCATTTAAGAGACCCACTTGCCTACTTGGTCAAGGAAAGGTCCTAGCTCTGAGCTGTAGATCTCAAAGTATGGTTGCTGCCCACAAAACATCACCCGAGAAGTGATTATTAATCATTGCTGGGACCCCTTCTCAGAGCTTTCCCTTCCAGAACTGAAGATTGTAAGCTTTCACCAAAAACTGTCTCCAAAATAACCCAGCTGGTCTCTAGCTTTCTTATTCCTCATCTTAGCCTCTAGCAAGGGGCTGGACAAGGGAAAAAAAAAAAGTGGGGTGGAGGAGGGTAAGAGGGTATTATTTCTCCGTCTTGTCCCAGCCCCCAGTCAATGCCAGAGAGCAGTGTTAGATGAGATCAGAAACCAAGGCCAGGGCCCCTCACCCGGGCCAAGGAGGAGCCACAGAGCTCAGGCCAAAGTCCAAGGCCAGTTAACAGTGACTTGTCCCACTCATACCTTGCTCATTACAAATGGAGAGAGAAACTAGTTAGGGCAAAGCTCCAGCCCTATTTGGGGGGTGGAGGGGCCTGCTGGCACCTGCTAGCATTTTAAAGCCCCTCTAGCAAGCTTCTGCTGGGGGAAAATGGGGTAGTGGCAAGAGGAGCCACCAGGTCTGTGTCAGCAAGTATGAGATCTGATACACAGCAGCGGCTGCCTGCTCTCCCAGCCTTGCCAGGGAGGATGGCTGCGCACAGGTTCCCAGGCTGAGCCTGGGGGGGCTGTGGGTGTTGTGGGTGGCAGGGAAAAGGAAAGAACTAGTTTGCTGGTTTTCTCTCAAAGCCCTAGCTGTGAGAATTAACAGAAGCACTCAGTGAGGACCCTGCATGGAAGAAGTGGCCCTCAGGCTGATGAAGGAGTCCCCCCAGGAGGCCCTCTCTGATCAAGTTCTGCAGCCCCCACCCTGAGGGCAAGGGAATAGGCATCTGATTGTCACTGACGCCACACTGTACTGCACTGTCATTTGGCACAAGTGAGGAGATGCAGAATGTTGTGTGAAGCAGGAGATCACGAGAAGGAAGCACTCCTGTTTGGAAAAGGCAGCTCTCTTGGCCTGAAAGGGGCAGCAAGGGGGCGAGGTCTCTGGGGTTAAAAAAGCCAGCTCATCTGATGCACCCCAAACTTTGATCCCCCACCTCCATTTCATACAGCTTCAGTGCGCAATAGGGGCCTGAACAACTCCACCCACCTGCACCCACTACCCTGGTGCCTTCCACCCAGCCCTGTTCTTCCTGGGAAGGGGGACTGAATAAGCATTCCCTCTGGCCTCTGCAATCCACTCCCAATCTGGTCTGAGCCATCTTTGTCCTCGTCTTTCCCTGGAGACTGGTAGACAGCTCCAGATGACCACCTCAAAACCCAGGCCCACCTTAGCTGCCATTCATTCTCTCCTTCGGTCTAACCTCCCACTGCTCCAGCCAATGCCCTTTCCCACCCCTCACCTTGGAAACCCATCTTCTCACAGACCCAAACACAACACTCCTTCCCAATCCCCCCATAATAATAATAATAATCTCTCTTCCTAGTCTAAGTAGTAACCCATTAGTAACCTCAGAACCTTTCCCAGCTACCCCTGGAATGCATTACAAGCCCCCTGTTCCCCCATCACTGAGAAGCACCAATCTTGCTAACTCCTTTGAATCCCATCCACGACCCTGATCCTTCTCAGTCCTAAAGCGCATCTTTTAACCTCTGCTGCCTCTGCTGCCACCCACCCCTCGCCCTCCTCCTCTGAAGTGCTGGTCTTTGCAGACCCCCCCACGCCCCATCTAATCTGCATAAGTCATTGGATGCCACCCCGACCCTGTCCCCTGCCCTCCAGGCGCGCCCGCTCCCCACCCAGGCCCAGCTGCCCACCGCCACCCCTTCGGAAGCAGCCCAGCCTCCCTGCGCTCACCCTTCCTTGCATCCTTTCAGGACCCCACAGCCTTCATCGGGGCCCAAACAGTTCCCTTTCCCAGCCCATTTTTCCTATTTCATCCCTCTGCAGTCCAAACACTCTAATTCGGAGACCAAACGCCCCATCTTGGGTTAAAAAAAAATCCTTTTAGGGGGTCAAATGTATCTTTTTGAGAATCCAGACTCTTCCATCCTGGGTTCAAACGCCCCCTTTGGGGGCTCAGATAACCATTTGGGAATCTGAGAACCCCATGTGGTGCTAAAGTCGCTTTTGGAAGCCTTCTGGGATCCAGACGCAGCGCTCTGGGTTCAAGTGCCCCCAACAGAGGGGGATCCCAACGCTCTCGCTGGGGCCCGGACGCCCCCGCCCCGGCTCACTCTCCCTCTCGGGGGTCCTGCCCCGCCACGCCGGCCTCCGAGCCTCAGCTTCAGTGGTCCCCCAGTCTCACTCACCATGGCGAGGCCCGGGTGTTCGGAGCACGGGGATCAAGGTTTCTCCGGCGGCGGCAGCAGCTGCAGCGCTCGAGCTCCGCCGCGCGTCCGCGACTCCACACTCACCGCCCGCAGCGCGCGCCGCCGCCGCCGCCCGCCCCAACGGTCCCTCACCGGCCGCCGCGCGCGCCCCGCTCCGCCTGGCCCGCGCGCCGCCGCACTGCGGCTCCCACGGATCCCTCCGCGCTCCGCTCCGCAGCGACGGGCCCGCGGATCTCTAGTCTCCACCCCACACGAGACCAGGATTTGCCGCCGGGCGCGCGCGCGCGCGCGCGCTCTCCGGCCGCAGGACTACTTTCTGTCGCCGCGCGCCCCGCCCCCTGTTCCCACTTCACTTTTCTCCCCGGCGGAAGGGTACCTCTCGGGGTGAGTAATATGTACCTGTGTGAGCCGCGTCGCTATTGGTCCGATCCTATGGCAGAAATGAGAGCACGGTGCCGATTGGTCCGGTCTTCCCTGCAATGCGTCAAACTGGGACGAGCCACTGCGAGGTGGTGGTGGGGAAGCCTCAAATGTGTGGCGGCGTGGAGCTCGGAGACATAATGAGGCAAAGAAGGAAACTATGTGGCTGTTAGAGAAGCAAATACATTGTCTTGGTGTTTGGAGAGTGGTAAAAGGCTTCGGGAAAGCGATAGAATGATTTTCTCCGCTCTCCCTTTTAACAGATGGAAGGTGGTTCAATCCAAAATGCTAGGGTCTAGAAGCTCCACCCCCCAAAGGGCCCTTTGAGACAGTGGGGTCTTCAAGGTTCAGCGCTAAGCCTCAGCCCTCCCGGAGTATGTCTCTGCGTCCAGAGACACACTCTTCCACTGTGCAGGGTCCCTATACTCCCTCCATTCTTGATGCGGTAAGGGTTTGTGAAATTGGAGCGGTTCCAGGACAGCCTCTGGTAATGTGGTGTTGATTCAGTCATTCATTCAATAAATATTATATGGGCGCCTTCTGTATACAGGGATCTGTGCTTGCCTGGGAAGACCAGTCTTCCCAATGACTCTCTGGTCGTCTCCTAGACGACCTGGTTTTCATTCCTTATTCCAGAGTTCTAGGAATAGCAGGAAAAAGAACTGACGTGAAGGTTAGCTGAGGCTGTTTACCGGAGATCAGATAATGCCATCCTTGTTTGGAATAGGAGCTGACATTCTTTTATGTGTCCCCCTCCTTACCACAATGATTGGCTGAGGGCTGGGCAAATGAGTCAAACTGGGCCAATCATGCCCCACTTGAAATAGATGTAGACTAAGTCAGTGAGAATACTTCCTTGAGTTTTTGGATATGGAGCTTGCCCTTTGGGCGGTGTAACTGTGAAGGATTAGGTTCTTCCTATAGGTTCAGTCTGTGGCCATTTCCTCACCTGACCCCTGTATAGCTCAAGGAAGAAAGTATCTAGAGAAGATGAGAATTAAACTGATACAGAGGACAGGTGAAGAAGAGGTGGATCAAAAGTCTTTAATGGCTGGGTGCTGTGGCTCACACCTGTAATTCCAGTATTGTGGGGAGCCCAGGCAAATGGATTGCTTGAACTCAGGAGTTCGAGACCAGCCTGAGCAAAGGCGAGACCCTGTCTCTACTAAAAATAGAAAAACTGAGGCAAGAGGATGCTTGAGCCAAAGAGTTGGAGGTTGCTGTGAGCTGTGAGGCCACGGCACTCTACCCAGGGCGACAGCTTGAGACTCTGTCCTAAGCAAACAAATAAATTAATTAAATAAAAGTCTTATTGGCATTAGCTTTACTGGTTCTAGTACTCTTGACGCTGGCTGCCCACCATCATGCACAAATTTTTATTAAATGAACCATTAGAATTTCCTTTTTTATCTTGTTAGCTTTAGCAAAATGAAGTCAAGATTTGTGATCTCTATCATCTCTCTCTTACTCCTCAATTCCTACCAGGGAGATCTTAATTTCTGTATTACTTGTGCCTGTGAAATTACAAAAATAATACTGTTATTAATTATAATTATTAAATATAAATATTAACATTAATAAATAATAATGTTATTAACACTTTTGAGCACTTACTCTGTGCCAGACACTAGTCCAAACATCTTTCCTGTATTAACTTACTTAATTCTCACAACCTCCCTATGGACTTATTACCTCCATTTTGCTCCTAGCGAAACTGTTTTATTACCATCGGAATGAAATGATACTAGAGAGGTAAGAAGTCTTGATTGGGAGCCAAGTGGAGTTTGCCCATGGCCATACAGTAGGAGGCAGAGTCCAGAATCTGAACCCAAGATATTTGGCTGCAAACCCTTAAAACCTCTCTTAAACCCTCATAAACACTATGTTGCACTACCAGAAGATATCATGATGGCTGCTAGTGCCAGAGGTTGTATTTGTCTGTCATTATCCATTCTCTCCATATTTTAGAGTTGTGTTCCCTAGCCATGGTCTGTTAGGAACTAGGCTGCCCAGCAGGAGGTGAACAGTGATGAATGAGCAAAGATTCATCTGTATTTACAGCCGCTCCCCATTGCTCTCATCACTGCCTGAGCTCTGCCTCCTACCAGATAAGTGGCCACATTAGATTCTCATAGGATCATTAACCTTACTGTAAACTGCATGTGAGGGATCTAGGTTGTGTGCTTCTGATGAGAATCTAATGCCTGATGATCTGAGGTAGCGATGTAATACACTTAAATCATTCTGAAACCATCCCTCCCACCCACCTGGCCCCTGGAAAAACTGTCTTCTATGAAAGCAGTCCTGGTGCCAAAAAGGTTGGGGAATAACATGACATATTAGCTGGGCATATTGCCACCAGAATAAAAACATTTCCCAACCTTTCTTTTAGTGGCCATCTGACTGAATTATGGCCAAAGAGATATTAGCCAAAATGGCATATGTGACTTCAAGTCCTATAAAAGGAGGGACTCCTCTTTCTTGTTGGTAGAGCAGTCATCTTGGGCATAACATGAGAGACTAGTCATGAGTATGGCACCTGGGACCTTGATGCCTTCTTGGAGCAGAGGCTCTTCCATCCCTAGTGTCAAACTTTTATTTGAAAGAGAAATAAATATCTAAACTGCTTAAGCCACTGTTATTTTGGATCTCTGTTATAGCAGCCAAGCATAGTTGCTAACCCCCCCATGGACCCTCTTTTGGTAACTTCTTTTCCTTTAGTGGAATCCAATTCTTGTGGTTTCTTTAGTGAAGGCCCCTGTGGCTCAGGCATAAGCCAATCAACATAGCCATACTTCCTTGCTTCTGATTGGTTCAGAGTTAGCCATGTCACCCAGTTTATTTTGCATGTATGGCATAATTTGCATTCAGAAAATGCCACTGTCTGATTCTTTTCTTAATGTATTTATCTTCGTTCGTTCTTTATGAAGTTTTTGTTTCTAGTCTTTATCTTAAACATTGTTATTGTTTTAAATTTTAAGCCTTTTTAATTCTGTGAAGGCAAAAAGTGGAAACCAAATAAACACATGTATATGTATCGAGAAAATAAAAAAAAAAAAGGCTAGTCCAGAGGGGGGGAAAACATGCCACTAATCTTAAATACTCAATTCAATGAATTTTGAGTTTTGATAATTGCATATACTTGTGTAACCATCATCCAAAACAATACTATTGCTATAGAACATTTCCATCACCCCAAAGGTAGCTCCCCTGTGCCCCTTTACAGTCAATTCTTTTCCCCCCTCAAGCAGCCATTATTGTGACTTCTGTCATTGTAGATTGCTTGGTTTAGAATTTTATATAAATGGAGTCATATGTGTTTTACTTTATTTAATTTTAATTCTTTTTTCTTGGACGTGGGGATTTTGTTGTGTTTCCCAGGCTTGTCTTGAACTCCTGGACTCCTGAGTAGCTGGGATTATGAGGAGCCACTATGCCTAGCACATGTAATTATTTTGTGCTCAGCTTCTTTTGCTCAATGTAATATGTTTGAGCAAAAATTGCATAAGACCTACTAATAAAACTTTTCTTTTGCTGTTTATCTGAAATTCAAATTCATCTAACCATCCTGTATTCCTATTTGCTAACCCTGGTCTCAAAACCCCTCCTTTCCAAGATTGAGAAATTATGTTAGTGACCTTCCAGGGAACTTCCTGGGCTTCCAGGCTTCCAATTTGTCTATGTTACAGTCATTCAAGAGTCTTAGTATTAACCTCAAATCTTCCTAGCTTTGGGAATGACCAATAAGCTAAGACAATTCCATTGAAATCAGGGAAATGTAAATTAAAATCCCAATAACATGGGCAGGGTGTGGTGGCCCATACCTGTAATCCTAACACTCTAGGAGGCCTAGGTGGGTGGATTGCCTGAGTTCATGGGTTTGGGACCAGCCTGAGAAAAAGTGAGACCCCTGTCTCTAAAAATAGACAGGCATTGTGGTGGGTGTCTGTAGTTGCAGGTACTCAGGAGGCTAAAGCAAGAGAATCACTTGAGCCCAAGATTGAGTTTGCTGTGAGCTGTAATGCCACGGCACTCTTCCATGACAAAATGAGGTTCCGTCTCAAAAAAAATAATAAGAAGAAAACCAAAAAACCCAAACCCCAATAACATATCAGTTTATATCCACCAACTAGACAAGCACCAATTCTTTTTTTTTTTTTTTTTGAGATGGAGCTTCAAGCTATCCCCTTGGGTAGAGTGCGTGGCATCATGCTCACAGCAACCTCCAACTCCTGGGCTCAAGCGAGTCTCCTGCCTCAGCCTCCCAAGTAGCCGGGACTACAGGCGCCCGCCACAACGCCCGGCCATTTTTTAGTTGCAGCCATCATTGTTGTTTGGCGGGCCCAGGCTGGGGATTAGAACCCGCCACCTTAGGTGTATGTGGCTGGCGCCTTAGCCGCTTGAGCCACAGGCTCACACAATTCTAACACTATTACTTATTGCTTCACCCACACCGCAATCTGATGACTCAATTATTTTTTTTTACTTCATCTCTCTGTGCTCCCCTGTCTCAGTTGCTCTGTTCAAGCTACATAGACTTCTTTGCTGTTCCTTGAACATTTCTGGCTGGCTCCTGCCTCAGGGTCTTTGTATTATTTCCTCTTCTTCAAGTGCTCTCCGTGCAGCGTCCATGTGGTTTATCCCCTCTGTAGCATCAAGGCTTTGTTCAAATGACACATTCTCAATTATGACCTACCATGACCATCTCATTTAAAATTGCGACCCAGGAGGACTACTGGTTATATAATGGTGGCATAGAAGCAAGCTGGCTTCACTCCCCCTTCCCCAGAAGACCAAAAACATGTACACAATGCTGAGATTGTCACTATTAATAACCCAGAACTCAAATATAAGGGTGAGACACTTGCCAGGGCCACAGAGACGTGAAGAAACTCTCAGTGGATAGTAAGAGAGTAGGACGTTCCTATCCACAATGCCCTTCCCCTCAATCTGCATGGCCCCAAGCAGGTGGAAAATTTCCCCTGACTCATGGTTTCTACACTGGAAAGAGTATGATTGGAACAATAAATCAGCTTCCCCATCATCTTGAGTTCCCTGGCAGAAGACCTCTTACTGCCTCAACATAGGAAAAGCATTGGCAATGCCTGAGGCAGAAGTATTCTGAGGACAGCCAGACACAGGCAGGGTGGCTGGGTAGGGGAGGCGAGACTACCTACCGTTCCCAGCCCTGGAAACCCTACTCCTTAATTTGGCCAAAGGAGACACCAAAGAAAGTGGTTGTTCAGCAGCATCACACGTAGGAGCTTTGTTCAATAGGTTTGACTAGAGAGTTAGCCTTCCCACACTTCCAGGATATCCTCTTTGGGAATTTCCCATTTGGGAGGGACAGAACTCCAATATTTTACTACAGCCAAGATAAACCTGGGCTTAAGGCGCCATCTAGTGCTGAAAAGGTGGCAGTAACATAGTGGAAAAAGAAAAAGAATCAGGTAAATTACAAAGAATCTCTAAGCAAAGATTTCTACTGAAAATCAAAACTAGCCCTGGCCGGGTAGTTCCCACCTGTAATCCCAGCACTCTGGGAAGCCGAGGCAGGTGGATTGCTTGAGCTCGGGAGTTCCAGACCAGCGTGAGCCAGAGCGAGACCCTGTTTCTAAAAAACTATTCAGGTGTTGTGGGGTGACTGTCATCTGAGGCAAGAGAATCTCTTGAGCCCAAGAGCATGAGGCTGCTGTGAGCTATTTGAGCTATGAGCACTCTGCTCAGAGTGACAAAGTGAGATTGTGAAAAAAAAGAGAGAGGAAGTGAGGGAGTGAGGAAAGAAGGAAGAAAGGAAGGAAGGAAAGAAAGAAAAGAAAAGTAAATAAAATAAAGGAAAATGAAAACAAACTAGAGAGAGCAGACTGGAATGAATAATGAATCTTTCAAGGCAAAGATAGAGTCATATGACCACAAGAAACAACAGCAAACAGGGAACTCTAAACTCCCTGAATGGACAATGTAAGAGGCTAGTGACTTGTAATGAGAGCAACATATGAGCTTTCTGTCCAAGAATTCAAAATAGCAGTTTTAATGAAACTCAGTGACCTCCAAGATGATACAATAAAGCAATTCAAAAATTTATCAGAGGAATTGATTATTAGCAGATTGCACTAGTAATTTTTAAAAAGAACCCAGAAATCTTGAAACTGAGAAATACATTTGCTGAATTGAAAAATTTATTAGAGGCTCTCAATAGGAGAATGGAACTCAAGGATAGGCTCAATCAGGGAACTCAAGGATAGGCTGTTTGAAAAGACACAGAATGAAATGGAATAAAGATCACCTTCAAGACACAGAAAATTATCTCAAAAGACCAAATCTAAGAATTACTGGCATTCAAGAGGGAGTTGAGCAAGAACAAGGAGTAGAAAACTTAGTCAAAGAAATAATACTAGGAAGCTTTCCAAAACTTGAGAAAGATTTAAATATCAATCCAGGTACAGGATGCCATTCTGCTTCCAGCATTACCTACTGAGTTGTCTGTAGCTCTTTGGTAGTCATTGAATAAAAGGCAGGTCCAGCACATGGATCCTTAAATGTTGCCAAAATACACTCTCTTCTCAAATGGCATTTTTGTCCTCAAAACAATTCTTAGATTCTGGGATTCTTAGAGCTCCAAGGCCAAGGCCATGTTGAGTCTTTAGCCTCCCATCCTCTGTAGTAAAACTCCCTCTTTCCTCAAATAGTGGGCAAGGAGGTACTGAGTGAAAGATTCCACTCTACCCTTCATGGCCTTTAAGAGTATGGTAGATTGGGCAGCACCTGTGGCTCAAACGGGTAGGGCATGGGCCCCATATGCCGGAGGTGGTGGGTTCAAACCCAGCCCTGGCCAAAAAAAAAAGAGTATGGCAGATTTTATTTTCCAAAGATGATCACAGTAATATCTCCTGTTCCATATGCTCTTCTAGAATAAACGAGTGGAGTCTGTATCCTCTTCCCTTGATCTTAAGTGGGCCTTGCTGACTGCCCCGACTAACAGAGCAAAGCAGAAGTGACATGGTATGATTTCCCAAGCTAGATCATAAAAATGGCATGAGTTCTTTTAGGACTTTTGACTCTTGAAACCTAGCTGCCATGCTATGAGGAAGTTCAAGCAGTCAGAGGATAGACTCATGTTGAGAGGAAATGAGGTTCTAAGACTTCACTTCTAACTAAGCTCCCAGAAAACAGCTAGGAAAACAGCTGTGTTCTTTTTTTTTTTTTTTTTTTTTTGATCAGTGGTCTGCCTCATGTAGTGTTGGGTATA
>NW_003852547.1:3401158-3425336 GCF_000181295.1 Otolemur garnettii | reverse complement strand
GGGCCCAGGCTGGATTCGAACCCACCACCTTGGGTGTACGTGGCTGGCGCCTTAGCCACTTGAGCCACAGGCGCCGAGCCAACAGCTGTGTTCTTGAAAGTAGATTCTGATGCTTTACATTAACCCCATGCAGAGCAGAGAAGAAGTGCTCCAACTGAGTCTTCTCTAAACTGCAAATTTGTGGGGGGTTTTTTGTTTGTTTATTTTGACAGAGTCTAACTGTGTTGCCCTCCATAGAGTGTTCTCCTGTCACAGCTCACAGCAACCTCAAACTCTTGGGCTCAAGTGATTCTCTGGTCTCAGCCTCCTAAGTAGCTGGGACTACAGGTGCCCCCATAATGCCTAGCTAGTTTTAGAGATGGGGTCTCACTCTTGCTCAGGCTGGTCTCAACCTTCTGAGCTCAAGAAATCCGCCCACCTCGGCCTCCCAGGTGTGACCACCATACCTGGCCTTAAATTGCAAACTTGCAAGAGAAATAATTGTTGTTTTAAGCCACTAGACTTTGGGGTGATTTTTAAATTCTCTTAGCAATTTTCAAGAATACAATACATTGCTATTAACTATACTCACCAATAGATCTCTTGAAACTATTCCTCCTGTCTAAATGAAAATGTGTACCCTCTGACCAGCATCTCCCCAACTGCCCCTGCTACCCCTGGTAACCACCACTCTACTCCCTATTTCTAGGATTTTAACTTTTTTACACTCCCCATGTGAATGGGATTAGGCAGTATTTGTATTTCTGTGCCTGGCTTATTTCACTTAACATAATATCCTCCAGGTTGGCCCATATTACTACAACTGACAGAATTTTCTTCTTTTAAGGCCGAACAGTATTTTATTGTGTATGTACCTCTCATGTACCACATTTTCTTTATTAATTCATCCACTGATGGACACTTAGGCTGATCCCACACTTTGACTACTGTGAATAATGCTGCAATGAGCATGAAAATGCAGATATCTCTTCGACATACTGATTTCATTTCCTTTGGATATATATACCCCGTAGTGGGATTGCTGGATCTTGAGATGACTTGTTATGCAGCTATACATAGTTAGAACAAAAAAAGAAGCAGCTAATCAGAACATGGCAGGGCTGTTACTTGGGTTCAACAAGCACTTTGTGCACTGAATTGGCCCACACTCATATCCAAAGCTAGTTATTCTTTTTTTTTTTGAGATAGGTTCTCACTTCGTCACCCCTGGTAGAATGTTGTGGCATCATAGCTCAGAGCAACCTCAAATTCTTGGGCTCAAGTGATTCCCTTGCCTCAGCCTCCCAAGTAGCTGGGACTACAGGTGCTTGCCACAATGCCCAGCTATTTTTAGAGATGGAGTCTTGCTCTAGCTCAGGTTGGTCTCAAACCCATGAGCTTCGGCAATCCCCTTGCCTCAGTCTCCCAGAGTGTGGGATTACAGGTGTGAGCCACCTGCCTGAAGCTAATTATCCTTTCTAAATAGTGTAATGGAGAAGAATAGATACTGTGGAGCCAGGGAAGCATAAATACACAAACATGGTTCCAATACTTCCCAGTTGCATAACCTGGGCCATTTAATCGCCTCTTTGAACTTCAGTCTCCTTCTCTGTGCAATAGGAGAAAACAATAATTTCTCTCCCACAATTTGGCAGGAGGATTTAGTGGGGTTATGCATCTAAAGTGTTTGGTCCAGAGCATAGCACATAAGAGCTCCACAACTAACATTTGTAATTTTTCATGACCATTAGGTAGGTGGGTGTTAATGCCTCTTGCTGATAAATCCAATGGACAGCCCCTCTTGAGGGTAGCTCAGAAGCCTTTTGAGTTCCACCACACTCCTCTTACTCCTCCTAAACCCAGTCAGACAGAACTGGGTTTAAATAACTCATGAATCGGCTCGGCGCCTGTGGCTCAAGCAGCTAGGGCACCAGCCACATACACCTGAGCTGGCTGGGTTTGAATCCAGCCTGGGGCCCACCAAACAACAATGACAGCTGCAACCAAAAAATAGCTGGGCGTTGTGGCGGGTGCCTGTAGTCCCAGCTACTTGGGAGGCAGAGGCAGGAGACTCGCTTGAGCCCAGGAGTTGGAGGTTGCTGTGAGCTGTGATGCCACGGCACTCTACCCAGGGCAACAGCTTGAGGCTCTCAAGCAAGCAAACAAACAAACAAAACCCTCATGGATCCTCCAGTTTCTGGCTGTGTGGCCTTGGGCAGGAGATCTAACCTCTCTGGTTTTAGAGTCCTCATCTGTAGAAAAAAGGGCAGTCATAACTCCTCCCCTTGAAAGGATGCAGTGAGGTTGGAGGGTGTAGAGGGCATAGTGCAATGCCTGGCACACACCAGGAGGCCATAATGTGTGCTGAGTGTGGGAAGGGACATTCTCCCACCCTCTGCAGAATACCCAGGGATCTCTGTCTTAGCTCAGCCCTCCACCACAGGCCTGGCTGGGAGGGAGTGCTGAGCCCTCTAGAGCCAGCCATGCTGTCTTCTCAGCTCCCATCAGTGGAGGCTTTGGTTAAGATGACAGGCAACTGCCACAGCAGTACCCACAACTACCATTTATGTGTTGCTGATAGTGTGTGGGGCTGAGCGCTTTGGTTCATTTAAAAAAGGACTCTCAATGTCTTTTTAAAAATAAGAAATCTAGCAGAGTCATAGGCTTTTATTTCCATTGTGTCTCTAGGAGAAAAGTGCCAATGATTTTCTTCTAGTTTAAAGAGAGAAAACCTGCAATCGGTTCTTCTTTTTAATAATAGAGAGATGATGGCTATCACCATGGCAACAAATGATCCAGAAAGACAACCAATCAGAATTGCAGCTTTCTCTGGGAGGTTATTTTTCTCAAGATTGGTAACAATTTCTGGGAGAATCTCACAAGAATCTTTTGTTCCAATTATCCTTCTAAGGACACTCTTAAATGAACAGACCAGGTTGGTGATAGGAACTTAGGACTCCTGATGGCCTAGCACATAGTTACTTGATTGAAGCAGATTCCTTAGACAGTCTTTTATTATTCAAACAGCATTTCTGTCTGTGTAGCTAGAGGAAAGGAAAGAATATCTTCATTTCTTTTTTACATTTTAAAAATTATTTTTTGTCCCGACATAAAAAGAATCAAGAAAAAATTCTTTTTATTTTCTTTAAAATTACATTTTTATCATTTTTTGACACTCCCTTTGTTCATGGTTAAAGGCTTGAATTTTAAAGGTCTGGCTCTGAATTTCCTGGTTGGTACCATAGGCAGGCCCTGGAAAATCAATTTTACTGGCTAAGCACCTAGCATTTTCCTTCAACAACTTATAGACACTAATATAGTCAGACTTTGCTGTCCTCATAGTTCTTTTTTTTTTTTTTGAGACAGAGTCTCACTTTGTTGCCCTTGGTAGAGTGCTGTGACTTCCCAGCTCACAGCAACCTCAAACTCTTGGACTTAAGCAATTCTCTTGCCTCAGCCTCCCAAGTAACTGGGACTACAGTTGCCTGCCACAACACCCTTTTATTTTGTTGTTGTTGTCGTCATTGTTGTTTAGCAGGCCTGGGCTGGGTTCAAACCCACCAGCCTCAGTGCATGTGACTGGCACCCTAACCACTGAACACAGGTGCCGCACCTGACCTCACAGTACCTTGGAGTAGCTGTGCTCAGTGTGGTCATAGGCAGAGATGCCGTCCAACATGCTGACTTTAAGTGTGAGTTCTGGAGCCAGGCTGCTTGGGTGTGAATCTCAAGCCACGTGACACTGTGGAAGTTACTTTATTGCTGTAACTCCATTTTCACATCTGTGAAATGATATAAAATAGTAGTAACTTGTGGTGGCTTTAAAACATGTCTATAGATTCTTTATATTCCTCTTCTAAATAGGTGGATTCTTTTTTTTTTTTTTTCCTGTAGAGACAGAGTCTTACTTTATTACCCTCAGTAGAGTGTTGTGGCGTCATACAGCCCACAGCAACCTCAAACTCCTGGGCTTATGCGATTCTCCTGCCTCAGCCTCCTGAGTAGCTGGGACCATATGCATCTGCCACAACACCCGGCTATTTTTTTGTTGTTGCAGTTTGGCCGGGGCTGGGCTTGAACCCGCCACTCTTGGTATATGGGGCTGGTGCCCTACTCACTAAGCCACAGGTGCCGCCCAAACTGTGGATTCTTATTTCTGTTCCCTTGAATAGGAGTCAGACCTTATGGATTTGCTTATCATGACTAGATGCTGAGTGATTTCTGAAACTAGGTTAGAAAAGGTGACACAGCCACTGTCTGGGTCTTTTTCTCTTGGGATTTGTGCCTTGGGTACTCAAGCTGCCATGCTGGAGAGACCCCCACAGAGTCAGAAGAGCCTTTGGCACCAGACATGTTAAGTTATGAAAGCTTCCAAATGATCCTAGACTCAGCTGTCATCTGACTGCAGATGCATGAGGGACCCAGAGTTGCAACCCTCTAGCTGAACCGCTCTTGAATTCCTCACCCCCAGGCACTGTGAGATAATAAATGATAGTTATTATCATTTATTGCTAAGTCGTGGGCTGATTTGTTGTACATAAGTACATAACTTATTATATCAGGATCATGGTTAAGTGAGATCATGTATATGAACTGTCTGGCCCATAGAAAATGGACTGAAAAATAAAAATGGTTATCATTAACATTTTCTGCTTGCTTCTGTGTTATAGACTGAATGTCTGTGTCCCCTTCAAATTCATATGTAGAAGCCCTAACCCCCAGTGTGATGGTAGTTGAAGGCCAAGCCTTTAGGAGATAATTAAATTTAGATTAGGTCATGAAAATGAGATCCCCACCATGGAATCAGTGTGTTTATAGGAAGAGGAGGAGAGACCAGAGCTTGCTGTTTCCCCATGCACATACCAGAGAAAGGCCACGTGAACATACAGCAAAAAGGCAAGTCAGGAAGAGAGGCCTCCCCAGAGGCGGAACCTGCCAGCACCTTGACCTTGCATTTCTCAGCTTCCAGAACTGTAAGAAAATAAATTTCAGTTGTCTAAGCCACCCAGTCTGTGGTGTTTTGTTATAGCAGACTGAGCAGAGTTAAGATATTGAATTCCCTTCTTCCACCCTTTGGCTCACTGACCTATAAGGTAACAGACCTCACCTCCATCCCTATCCTCCACACACCCAGGGACAAAGGTTTAGGGCCTAGATCAGCCTGAGTGGGCAGGGAATGAAAAAAAGTTCTATTTTTCTAGAACACCTCTTTGGTTGTGGCACTGTGGTAATACTGCCCTTCCACTTGCTCCTTCTCTAGCCACACTGTATCTGCAACAGAAATACACACATGGAAGTTTAGTTCCTTACAGCCATGGCTTCTCAGCAGAAGCTACGTTAGGGATTTTAAACAGGATTTAGGCAGTGCCCGTAGCTCAGTGGGTAGGGCGCCAGCCACATCCACTAGAGCCGGCAGGTCTGAACCCAGCCCAGGCCCAGCTACAATCAACAATGATGACAACCGCAACAACAACAACAAAAATGGCCGTGCGTTGTGGTGGGCATCTGTGGTCCCAGCTACTTGGGAGGCTGAGGCAAGAGAGTTGCTTGGGCCCAGGGGTTTGAGGTTGCTTTGAGCTGTGACGCCACAGCACTCTACTGAGGGGGACAAAGTGAGACTCTGTCTCAAAAAACAAACAAATGAATAAAAACCCCCAGAATTTAATGGGAGAGATTTGTTACAAAGGTGTTGGGAGGGCTGAGAAAGCAAGAGCAAAAAGTGAGTGCCACAGAAGCAGAAAGCAGCAGCAGAGTCCCAGAGCTGGGAGCTGCTGAAACTATTTTGCTTATGGTAAAACCAGTAAGCTCATGTCCCCTCTATGGCTGCAGCCGTGACTCTGCTGCGGTTGATTGTGGACAACTGGGAATACAGGCCTAGAGATTTCTAAATCTTCTCATTTTAGAAAAATCTCCCAATTTGATTTTTTTTTTTTTTTCTGGAGACAGAGTCTCTCTCTGTTGCCCAGGCTAGAGTACTATGGTGTCAAATTAGCTCACAGCAACCTCGAACTCCTGTGTTGAAGCAATCCTCCTGCCTCAGCCTCCCAAGTAGCTGGGACCATAGGCACCCACCACAATGCCCAGCTATTTTTTTTTTCAGAGATGGGGGTCTCACTCCTGTTCAGGCTGGTCTCAGACTCCTGAGCTCAAGAAGTTCACTCCCCTCAGCCTTCCAGGGTGCTAGGATTACAGGCATGAGTCACTGTGCCTGGCCTCAATTTAAAAAATTTTAAAAACCTAAAGTATTGGCATTGCCTGTAACTCAGTGGGTGGGCACCAACCACATACACCAGGGCTGGCGGGTTTGAACCTGGTAAAACAACAATGACAACTGCAACAATAACAACAACAAAATAGCCGGGTATTGTGGCAGGCACCTGTGGTCCCAACTACTTGGGAGGCTGAGGCAAGAAAATAGCTTAAGCCCAAGAGTTTGAGGTTGCTATGAGCTGTGACGCCCCGTCACTCTACCTAGGGCGAGAGCTTGAGACTGTCTCAAAATAAATAAATAAATAAATAAATAAATATCTAAAGTACTATCTGAGTGCAGTGGCTCACGTCTGTAATCCTAGCACTCTGAGAGGCTGAGGCGGTTGGATTGTTTGAGATCAGGAGTTCGAGACCAGCCTGAGCAAGAGTGAGACTCCATTTCTACTAAAAATAGAAAATTATCCAGGTATTGTGGCAGGTCCCTGTAGTCTCAGCTACTTGGGAGTCTGAGGCAGAAGGATCATTTGAGCCCAAGAGTTTTGAGATTGCTATGAGCTATGATAATGCCATGACACTCAAGTCTAGGGCAACAAAGTGAGACTCCATCTCAAAATAAATAAATAAATTAAATTAAATAAAAAATAAAAATTTGTATAGTTCATTAAGTACATTCACAATGTCTTACAAGTGTCACCACTATCTGTTAAGTTCTACAACTCTTTCATCACCCCCAACAACACCCCTCTACTCGTTGAGCAGTTGGAAATCAAGGTGAGGGCAGGGCTGTACTCCCTCTGATACCTGGAAAAGAAAACCCTTCCTTGCCTCTCCCTAGCTTCTGGTGGTGGCCTTAGTGTTCCTTGGCCTGCAGCCACATTACTGCAGTGTCTGCTTCTGTCTTCCCCTGGCTTTGAGTCTTCACCTCATCTTCTTACAAGGTCTCCAATCCTGTTGGATTAAGATTCCACCCTACTCCAGGATGGCTTTATCATAATTTAATTAATTACACCTGCAAGCCTATTTCCAAATAAGATCACATTCCGAGGGACTGAGAAACAGGGCTTCAACATAGCTTTTTGAGAAACAGAGTCCAACCCATAACACTTATAAAGAGCTTTGTGTTTATAATGGCCCACTGGATAATCTAGGATAATCGCCCCATATCTAGAGCTTTAACTTAATCGCATCCCTTTTGCCAAGTAGTGTAACATTCCTGGGGATTAGGACCTGGGTATCTTTTTTAAAAAAAATTTATTTTTTATTGTTTCAGGCTAATTTGAGGATAAAAAGAATTAGGTTACAATGTGTACATTTTTGAGGTAGAGCCCCTCTTATAATTGTGCCCCACCCACAAGAGGTGTGCCACATACCCCTAACATTGTGCCCATTAAGTGCGAGCACATCCAGGTTCCTCCCTCCTCCTCTCTCCCCGCTCCCTAGTTCCCTTGCCCTCCACCTTGAATTAATTTGAGTTTTTCTCTTATGTAGGGGCGCATTACATCATCTACTGGCTTCATATTATTATTATCATTATTATTATTATTTTTGAGACAGAGTCTCACTTTGTTGCCCTTGTTAGAGTGCTTTGGCATCAGAGCTCACAGCACCCTCAAATTCTTGGGCTCAAAGTGATTCTCTTGCCTCAGCCTCCCCAGTAGCTAAGACTATAGGCACCTGCCACAACACCTGGCTATTTTTAGAAACAAGGTCTCACTCTGCCTCAGGCTGGTCTCGAACCTGTGAACTCACTGTCTCCACCTCCCAGAGAACAGGCTTCATGTTAGAATTGAGCACATTGGGTTCTTGCTCCTCCATTCTTGTGATATTTTACTAAGAATGTGTTTCAGCTCCACCCAGGTTAATACCAAAAATGTTAGGTTTCCATCTTTTTAAAAATGGCCAAATAGTATTCCATGGTATACATATACCACAGTTCATCCATCCCTGGGTTGGTGGGCATTTAGGTTGTTTTCACATTTTGGTGATTGCAAATTATGCTGCAATAAACAATCTAGTGTAAATGTCCTTATGATAAAATCAATTTTTTTCTTCTGGATAGATGCTTAATAACAGGATTGCAGGATCAAATGAGAGGTCTAATTTTAGCTCTTTGAGGAGTCTCCATACTCCATAGAGGTTGTATTTTTGCAGTCCCAAGGACCTGGATATCTTTAAAGGGGTGTAATTCCATCTACCACACCAACCCACTCTCTGAGCTCCAAGCTTGGCCAGAGGTCTCCTGATGTCCCTCCCTGTCTGTCTGCTGAGCACTTCCTGCTGACCATGTCCAAACTGACCTCAATGCCTTGCTCTCACGTTCCTGTCCTAGGGATGACCCCTCCATCTCTCCTTTCAGTCTCATCTCCTCCTATCCTCTCATCCTGATTCTCTAGCCAGGGAAATCAGGGAATTCTATTTTTCAAAATGTTTGTTTGTTTATTTATTTAGAAATTCTGTTTTTCAAAACATTTATTTATTCATTCATTTATTTATTGAGACAGGGTTCCACTCTGTCACTAGGGCTAGAGTGCAGTGGTATCATCATAGCTCGCTGCAACCTCAAAATCCTAGGCACAAGTGGTTCGCCCACATCAGCCTATTAAAGTTCTGGGACTACAGACACGAGCCAGCAGGTCCTACCAGCCAGTGTTTCTTGAGCATCTATTCTGCGCCAAGTCATCTTCTAGGTGCCAGTGACACTGCAATGAACAAATCAGATAACAGTCCTTGTCTTTGTAGAGTCTTCATTCTCCTGTGGGGGTTCCAGGCAACAATAAAGTAAAAGTGTTAAGTACATGATTTATTATGAATTTTGAAAGAAACTGAATCCCTCCTCCCCATTTTGTTGATCCCGCCTCCATGTCTCACTCTCCCGGAGTTTGTCATCATCACTGTGTCCTCACCTCTGACCTGCTGGCTGATTTTTAATCCCCTATTCTCCAGCTCTGCTCCCTGCCAAAGCTCAGTGCTGCCCTGGAGAAAGGTAGCCATGTTTAGCAAGTAAAAAAAAGGATGCCTAGTTAAATGTGAACTTTAGATAAATGAGGTTTAAAAAGTATAAGTATATCCCAAATGTTGCATAGGGTATACTTATACTAAAAATGTATGCATGTGTATGTGTGTGTATATGTAAATATATATATATACATTTTTTTAAAGATTTTGCTTTCAATCTTCTTAGTTGGAAGTTTATTTTATTTTATTTTATTTTTTCTTTCTTTCTTTCTTTCTTTCTTTTTTATGGAGACAGAGTCTCACTTTGTGGCCCTCAGTAGAGCAGTGTGAAATCATACCTCACAGCAACCTCCACCAACCCCTGGGGTTAAGTGATTCTCTAGTCTCAGCCTCCCAAGTAGGTGGGACTACAGGTGCCTGCCAGAACGCCCGGCTATTTTTTGGTAGAAACGGGTTCTCACTCTGGCTCATGCTGATCTCGAACCTCTGAGCTCAGGGTAATCCACCTGCCTCGGCCTCCCAGGGTGCTAGGATTACAAGCATGAGCCACTACACCAGGCCTATACATTTTTTTTTTTTTTAATCTGAAGGCAACGCAACCACAAAGTCAGAACTGTTCAAAGTAAAACTTCCCACTTTGTCACTCAGTCATAGTTTCCCAGCAGAGGGAGCCATGGCCATATTTATTATCATCATTTTGGTGGGATGGCCTCAGATGAGCCTGCCTCCTTGTGTTTATGCCCTTCTGAGATCAAAGCCCCTTTGGCTATAGGTTGGATGTAGCAATGGGCTTCTAACAAATAAGAATATGCTAAAAGGGATGGGATGATGGGCAGCACCTGTGGCTCAAAGGAGTAGGGCACTGGCCCCATATGCCAGAGGTGGTTCAAACCCAGCCCCGGCCAAAAACTGAAAAAAAAAAAAAAAGGATGGGATGTTGCTTCTGAGATCAGGTTACCAGCAGACCCTAACTTCTTCTTTGCTGGTCCTGTCTAACTTGTCTCTGCTTGCTCTGAGGAAGCTGGTGCTGTGTGGAAAAGCTGAGGGGGCTGCAACTGATGTCTCCTGCAACAGGCAGCAGGGCCCCAAGGGCAGCCACGGCCATGTGAGTGAGTCTGGAAGTCCTTGCTTCCACCCATTTAAAGTGTATAATTCAGGCTCGGTACTTTGGGGGTTTGAGGCAGGAAGATTGCTTGAGGCTAGGAGTTTGAGACCAACCTGGGCAACACAGGAAGACCCCTTCTCTACAAAAAATGAAAAAAATTAACTGGGCGTGATGGCATATGCCTATAGTCCCAGCAACTGGCAAGTTTGAGGTGGGAGGATCGCTTGAGTCCAGGACTTAGAGATGGCAGTGAGCTCTGATCACATCGCTGTCCTCCAGTCTGAGCTACAGAGTGAGACCTTATCTTTAAAGATAAATAAACTGTACAGTTCAACGGCTTTTAGTATATTCTCAGAGTTTTGTGATCATCAGTAATGTCTAATTCTAGAACATTTTCATCACTCCAGAAAAGAAATCCCATGCTGGTTAGCCATCACAGCCCATTCTGCCCTCCCCCAGCCACTGGCAACCGCTAGTCTACTTTCTGTCTGTACAGATTTGCCTATTGTGGGTATTTCCTATAAATGAAATCATAAAATATGTGGGCTCTTGCGTCTGGCTTCTTTCACTTAGCATAATATTTTCAAGATTCATCCATATTGTAGCATGTATCATTATTCCATTTGTTATAATTTGTTTTTTTAGAAACCAGGTCATTTGTCTTATAGCTTTCCCACATTCTGAATTTTGCTGACTGCATCCCTGTGGGGTCTCTTAACATATTCCTGTGTTCCCTGTTTATCCTGTAAAGCAGTAATTAGAACTTGAAGCTCAATTAAACTTAGATCCCATGTTTTGGCAAGACAACTTTACAGATGGTGCTGTGAGCTTCCATAAGGTGTCTATAGGCCATCACTAGCTACTATGATTACCCCATCTTTACAGAAACTATTTGAGGCCTTTGGAAACAATAGTCTTGAGTAGAACAATAATATATAGAATCTTATCTTTGCTATTTGAACTGATTCTCCTTTATGGAGCATAAAATCTTTTCTAAAAACAATTTATTTCACCCTGCTCGGTGGCTCACGCCTGTAATCCTAGCACTCTGGGAGATAGAGGCAGGTGGATTGCTCTAGCTCAGGAGTTCTAGACCAGCCTGAATAAGAGTGAGACACTTCTCTTACATACACCCCCATCTCTACTAAAAATGGAAAAATTAGCCGGGCATTGTGGCAGGCACCTGAAGTCCCAGCAACTCAGTAGGCTGAGGCAAGACGAACGCTTGAGCCCAAGAATTTGACTTTGGGCTACAGACCACGTGGTGGTAGGAAGGGCGGGAGCCTTCCGGGTAGATATGGTCGTGTTGTTTTCGTATTGACCACCAGATGGCGCGCTGGATAAAATAGTATTAATATAGGTATTAGTGCAATACGTAATTGCCCCCTCCATTTAAGCCACTTGACTCTCTGCTAAGTGCTTGTTAATTTAGATGTATCTCTCAATTTCTTTGTTAAAAAAATAAATCTAGGAGAGACCTAGACTTTTATTTCATCATATTTGGGTAAGGAGAAAAATTATCTTATTCCTTAAAAACATACAGAGATGCCATTTAACCACCTTGTCCCTGTGGCAACAAACAAGTAAGACAACCATCAGAACACAAGCTTCTTTGGGAGCGCCTTTCTCATCCGAAGCTGCAATAATTTCAAACAGAATCTCAGTTTCCTTTATTCAAATCGTTCCTTTATGGTTCAAGGAGAGACTTAAATGAACAGAGAACATACCAAGGAGGTAAGAGGAAAATTCTCTGGAGCCTCCTGGCTGCCCAGATCAAGATAGATGTTCAGGGGAAAGTCCTCAATCTGCCCCACTTTATTAAAACTGATTCTTTAAGGCCAGGCGCAGTGGCTCACGCCTGTAATCCCAGCACTCTGGGAAGCTGAGGCAGGTGAATCCCTTGAGCTCTAGAGTTAGAGACCAGACTGAGCAAGAGACCCCCTCTCTACTAAAAATAGAAAACTAGCTGGTCATTGTGGCAGGTGCCTAAAGTCCCTGCTACTTGGGAGGCTGAGTCAGGAGGATTGCTGGAACCCAAGAGTTTGAGATTGCTGTGAGCTAGGCTGTCGCTGTGGCTCTCTAGTCAGGGCAACAGAGTGGGACTCTGTGTCAAAGAAATCCTCCTCAAACAAAACAAAACAATCCTTTAGATTGATTTCATGAAGAGTAATAGTATTTCTTTCTCTGTAGCTGCAAAAGCAAAGGTATATCTCCTTCATCTCAGTCTCTTTTGTTTAATGCTTAAAGCTATTTTAATTTTTATTAAAACATTAAAAATCTCTTTCTTCCTCTTTTTGCCATCTTTTTGTATCACCATAACGGTGCACATGAATGTCCTGGCTGATGCTTCTCAAGAGCATCAACAATGCTGAAAAGACAGAGGCGGGTGGATTGCTTGAGCTCCCGACTTTGAGACCAGCCTGAGCAAAAGGGACACCCCTCCCTTGTTTCTACTAAAAGTAGAAAAACTGACGCAAGAGGATTGCTTGAGCCCAAGAGTTGGAGGTTACTGTGAGCTATGATGTCACCGCACTCTACCCAGGAGGACAGCTTGAGACTCTTTCTAAAAAAAAAAAAAAGGCCCAAAAGAGAGGCGCATGGCAGGTTCTTAAAAGGCCGTGTTCAAAGTCATCATCCAGTTTTCTAACTGTGATGATCAAGCATGATTACGTTGGTGAATTTGAAATCACAGAGCTGGGAAAATCGTTGTGTACCTCACATGCTGGTTAAACAAGTGTGGAGTGATTAGCCCCAGATTTGATGTGGAACTCAAAGATGTGGAAAGCGGTAGACTCATCTGCTCCCATTGGCCAGTTTGGTGTCATTGAATGAACAACTTCGGCTGGCATCGTGGACCATGAAGAAGCAAGAGGAAAACACAAGAGGGAAACATCCTGGGCTTCATTTTCTAAGGATGTAACATATACTTAAAAACCAAATGCCTTGATGGACAAACAAAACAAACTTTTTTTCATCTCTATTTTGGACTTCCTTTGTTAATGGTGAAAACTTGCATTCTAAAGGGCTAGCTGTCAAGTTTCATTGTTTGGTGTCTCAGGCAAAAAGCCGACCCAGGGAGCTCCATTTTACTGGCAAAAATAAAGGACTCAATCAAAGTGTACCTAATGAAAAATAATTTGCAGGGAAAAGAAATGTGGGATTTATAGGGTAGAAGATATTTAAAAGGCATATTAATTAATTGCAATGGTTGGACCTTATTTGTATCTCATTTGGTCACACTTTAAAAACATTGATGAGGCCAGGCGTGGTGGCTCACGCCTGTTGTCGCAGCGCTGTGGGAGGCTGAGGTGGGTGGATCGCCTGAGCTCAGCCGAGTTCAAGACCAGCTGAAGACCAGCATGAGGCAGAGTCAGCCAGAGTGAGACCCCATCTCTACAACAACAACAACAAAAAAAGCCCCAGCTGGACCTTGTGATCCCAGCTACATAGGGGCCAAGAGAACACTACAGGAGGAAGAAGTAAAAAAAAAAAAAAAAAAATTAAAATTAAAAACATTGATGAAACAATTAGTAAGTTGAACGTTGAATGAATACTTAATGATTATAAAGAAATTACTTTTATTCTTTTTGGTATGAGTTAGTATTGGGTTAAATAGTCCTTCTGGCCAGGCGTGCCTGTAATCCTAGCACTCTGGGAGGCTGAGTTGGGAGGATCGATCCCTTGAGCTCAGGTGTTCAAGACCAGCCTGGACAACACAGTGAGACTTCATCTCTAAAAAAAGCTTTTAAAAATAAAAAATCTGTCAATTTAACAAGGAATGTCTGTGCCAATAAAAGGTTTCTCCTTCAAAAAAAATAAAATAAATCAGCTGGGCCTGGTGACCTATGACTGTAGTCCTAGCTACTCTGGAGGCTGAGGTAGGAGTGTTGCTTGAGCCCAGGAGCCAGGAGTTCCTGGCTGCAGTAAGCTATGATCATGCCACTGCACTCCAGCCTGGGTAACAGAGCAAGACTTTGTCTCAAAAAAAAAAAAAAAATCTGGCATTTGCTCAAATCATACCAAGTGGATGGGTTTGGGTGGGGCAGGATTGGCTGAGGATGGCTGGTGGCTGGTGATGGGTATGTGGAGTTTCTTATTTTATTTTATTTTATTTTATTTTTTTTTTTGAGACAGAGCCTCAAGCTGTACCCCTGGGTAGAGTGCCGTGGCATTACAGCTCACAGCAACCTCCAACTCCTGGGCTCAAGCGAGTCTCCTGCCTCCGCCTCCCAAGTAGCTGGGACCACAGGCGCCCGCCACAACGCCCGGCTATTTTTTGGTTGCAGCCGTCATTGTTGTTTGGCGGGTCCAGGCTGGGGATTCGAACCCGCCACCTTAGGTGTACGTGGCTGGCGCCTTAGCCGGTTGAGCTATAGGCGCCGAGCCTCTTATTTTATTTTTTATATTCTGTCTACATTTTTCTATGTTTGTTGTTTTCCTTCATAAAAAGTGCAAAACAAGTCTCTACACATTTGTAAATGCTCCCTCAGGAGATGCTACATGGCCCCCATCTTTATTGCTTTTTGGAGACGTTTGCAGTTCAGACACCCCTGGCAAATTAGAATTCCCTTTAGTTATTTCCCCACCTTGAAGTCTTACATATCCATATAGAAGGGTGTGGGGTGCATAAAGGGGTGGGCAGGCAGGATGGGGGAGTGGGGCCACCCCACACTCACCCACATCTTATACCCAGGAGGAACGAGCAGCACCCTGCAGAGAGGACTATCCAGGGAGTCCAGGCTATGGTGGGCACTCAGGTGAGTGGAGACCTTCTCTGGAGGTCAGTGTGATGGGAGGGACAGCTGATGATCACACAGCCACTTCCAACTCTTTCTCCATGTGCTATCTGATTCTATAGAGGCTAAAAAAAAAGCCTAGATTTTTTATTTCCCAGACTCCCTTGCACTATGAGACAGTGACCAGTTCTGATCAATAAGTATGGTGGGAACTTCTTGGAATTATTTTTGCTCCTAGATAAAAGAAAGGAGGAATGAAAGGAAAGGATTCTTTCACCATCCCCTTCTCCCTACTTTTTGTTTGTTATATGTGAAGGTGGTACCTGGAACTTGGCAGCCATCTTGTGACTATGAGGCAACAAGCTGAAAGGCAAAAACCAACAAGTAGAAGAACAGAGGATTTGGAGTTCTGGATAATATGCTTGATCTGCTAATTAAACCTGGAATCCTCATCCCTCCACTTTCCTTCTTAACTTTATTTAATTAAGAAGCTAAGGCTCGGCTCGGTGCCTGTGGCTCAAGTGGCTAAGGCGCCAGCCACATACACCCAAGGTGGCGGGTTCGAATCCAGTCTGGACCCGCCAAACAACAATGACGGCTGCAACCAAAAAATAGCCAGGCGTTGTGGCAGGCGCCTGTGGTCCCAGCTACTTGGGAGGCTGAGACAGGAGACTCGCTTGAGCCCAGGAGTTGGAGGCTACTGTGAGCTGTGATGCCACGCACTCTACCCAGGGGGACAGCTTGAGGCTCTGTCTCAAAAAAAAAAAAAAAGAAGAAGAAGAAGAAGCTAAGAAATATCCTTATCACTTATGCCTACTGTTTGTTTGATTTTCTAAAACCTGTAGCCAAAACATTCTGGATGATGTATGTTCCTTCCCAAATTATGCAAATCAGGGCTCCAAAAACATACATTTCCACACAGGCCAGGCCACTGTTGTGAGGGAGAGAAGTGGTTGGAGAAGGACTCTGACAACTGGGGTATTTGTGCCCCATTTAAGGGGGAGACAGAACTCAGCTCAGCAGAAATGTAGTCTCAGTGTTGGGTGTGTGATCATTGATTTCCAAATATTGTCAGTGAATTAATTCAAAATTTAAGATCACCATAAGGACAAAGAAGACCAGTGTGTGGTCTGTCTCCATCTGGCCCAGGTATCTGCAGCATGTGGCTCTTCACTGAGGGAGAAGCCTCCAGAGAAGGGGGTGCCCTGGGGTTTCTAGTGTGCCACGAGTAACCAGAAAACCCATAGCTCTTCCAGCCTCTCTGGACCTGACTTTATTTGAGAGAGAAATTCTTGCACTAGGAAGTATTTCTTTTATCTCCAGCAACTGTGAGCACCTTTCCCCCTGGAGAGATTCTTCTATTCATAATATTAACTCAAATAATAATAACAACAGAAACTGCAACTCACATAGAACTTAGTATGTGGTCAGGCTCTGCTATAACCTTGTTTTACTTTAAAAACTAAAACTGCTATCTGGGGATGGTGGCTCACACCTGTAATCCTAGCACTCTGGGAGGCTGAGGCCGGTAGATTGTTTGAGCTGTGAAGTTCAAGACCAGCCTGAGCATGTGACCCTATCTCTACTAAAAACAGAAAACTAGTCAGGCATTGTGGTGGGCCTCTATAGTCCCAGCTATCTGGGAGACTGAGGTAAGAGGAACTCTTGAAGTCAAGAGTTTGGGGTTGCTGTGAGCTATGATGACATGGCACCCTGCCCAGGGCAATAAATGAGACTCTTTCCCCCTCCAAAAAATCACCCCCAAACCAAAAACTAGAGCTGTATAACCTTCTTTTACTTTTACGTATATAAACTCAGTAAAGGAGAAAAAGCATGTAGATTCTTTGCCCAATTCTAGGAGATCCTTCCCAGTGCCTGTGCAAGGTGAGTTAATTATAACAGGATAAGTGATTCTTTATATTTCCAGCTTAAGCAATACACTCTGTTTCCTATTTAAAAACCAGGCAATAATTAAATATGACTCCACATAACACATCTTTGAAGCAAACTTTGTAGAAACCATAGCCTCAGGGCGGCGAGTTACATTCTGGGAGGACTCAGGCACAAAACCATTGTGCTTAACAATCCATCCAGCAAAGGAAATATTGTCACAAAAAGTAAAGTATGTGTATCGACCCAATGTTCATTCATTCATTCAACTCACATTTATTGAGCATCTCCTCTGTGCAGGATGGTTTGAGACACAGGGGATGTGGAAGTGAACAATTCAGACATAAGTCCCCATTTTTATGTACCTTACACTCTTATAACTCCATTAGTCTTTTACTCACTTGCCTGGGAAACAACACATATGCCTACAACCTCTCCAGTGCTGAGTTTCTTGTCTTTATGGGCTGAATCGTGTCCACAGCAAATTCATATGTTGAAGTCCTTACCCTGATCCAGTCAGAATACAACTGTATTTTTTTGGCCTGGGCTGGGTTTGAACCCTTCACCTCCGGCATATGGAGCCGGTGCCCTACCCTTTTGAGCCACAGGCGCCACCCAGAATATGACTGTATTTAGAGAAAGGTGGTTTTTTTGAGTCAGGGTCTCATGCTGTCACCTTGGGTAGAGTGCCATGTCATCATCATAGCTCATAGCAACGGCAAACTCTTGGGCTTGGGCAATCTTTTTGCTCAGTCACCCGAGTAGCTGGGTCTACAGGAGTGCGCCACTACTCCTCGCTAGTTTTTCTATTTTCAGTAAAGACGGGGTTGGGGGGGGGTCTCGCTCTTATTCAGGCTGGTCTCGAACTCTTGAGCTCAAGTAGTCCACCCGCCTTGGCCTCCTAGAGTGCGAGGATTATAGGGGCGAGCCACTGTGCTGGCCTTTTAGAGGAAGGGTGTTTGGAGAGGCAATTACGTTAAAGTAAGGTCTCTAGGGTGCACCGCATTCTACATAAACTCTACCTCTTGATAGGGAGAAGTATACGGAATCTGTGCTCGTCTTTAACCATCCGCTACTGTACTAACTTTACACATGTTAACGCAATGAATTCTCAAACAACCTCAGCCTTAGCATCATCATTGCCATCGTTCTAGCTCTGAGGAAGTTGAGCTGTCACGGTGTAGACGGCTCCGGTGAGCGCAGTCCTCCTGTTCTGTCCTCTGTCAATGCCCAGCAGAGGGCGATCCATATGCAGCCATTGTCACAGGAGGTATTTCCCGCCCCTCTTTGTTCCTAACGTTACAGTTAAGACTGGACATTTTTTCCTAGGCAGGCCTATAAGGGACCTAGACTGTTATTTCCCCTGTCCTCAGTCTTCATCCTTCAGTCTTTTTTTTTTCTCTTGAGACAGAGCTTCAAGCTGTCCCCCTGGATAGAGTGCAGTGGTATCACAGCTCATAGCAACCTCCAACTCCTGGGCTCAAGCGATTCTCCTGCCTCTGCCTCCCAAGTAGCTGGGACTACAGGCGCCCACCACAACGCCCGGCTATTTTTGGGTTGCAGCCGTCATTGTTGTTTGGTGGGCCGGGGCTGGATTGGAACCCGCCAGCTCAAGTGTATGTGGCTGGCACCTTAGCCGCTTGCACCACAGGCGCCCAGCCAATCCTTCAGTCTTTTTAAAATGAAAAGTTCCGAGGTTCTCTGGGCTCCCCTGCAGAAGCCTGTTTTTTCCTCATCTGAAAATAGGCCTCCTTCTTCCCTCCCAGACCCTTGCCCCTTAGTTACTTCCTCCTTCTCTTGGGAAGGAGTCTATCATCCTGGTATTCAGGAACTCTTGTGTCCATCTTTGGTTAATGCCCCCCGCCCCCTGCAGGATATATCACACCTCTGTCACCACCATGACTTGTGACCCTGGACAGGTCCCTCAGCTTCCCTGAGACTGCTTGTGAGGATTACAGAGGGGGCCCCTAAGTAATAAGAATCTTCTCTTGGGCAGCGCCTATGGCTCAGTGAGTAAGGCGCCAGCCCCATATACTGGGAGTGGCAGGTTCAAACACAGCCGCCGCCAAACTGCAACAAAAAAACAGCCGAGCGTTGTAGCAGGTGCCTGTAGTCTCAGCTACTCAGGAGGCTGAGGCAAGAGAATCACCTAAGCAAAAGAGCTAGAGATTGCTGTAAGCTGTGATGCCACAGCACTCTACCAAGGGTGACAAAGTGAGACTCTGTCTTTAAAAAAAAACAAAAAAAGAATGTTCCCTAGAGCGTACAGGGTCTCAGGGCAGTGGTGGTGGGGTGCTGCTTGGTTGGGGCCCCCTTTCAAGGGCTGCCTCATCTTCATCAAGGGGTCCAACTCTTGGTCACCCCCATCTCTTTTAGGGACTTTGGCCAAAAACAGGACAAAGAGCTGTGAAGTGTTTCTCACTTCACTTTGAGCAGTGTTTTTCAACCTTTTTTTTTTCTCATGACACACTTGAACCTATAGTTAAACTTCCACGGCACACTTAAATTATGTTATTAAAAAGAAAAAAGTAAAAAGCCGGGCATGATGGCTCACACCTGTAACCCCCACATTCAGGCAGGCTGAGAGATGGATTGCTTGGGCTCAGAAGCTCCAGACCAGCCTGGGCAAAAGCAAGACCCCATCTCTACTAAAAATAGAAAAACTAGCCAGTGTTGTGGTGCGTGCTTGTAGTCCCAGCTACTTGGGAGGCTGAGGCAAGAAGATGACCTGAGCCCGCTAGGGGTTGCTGTGAGCTGTGATGCCACTGCACTCTACCCAGGGTGACAGAGTGAGACTCTGTCTCAAAAACAAAAACAAAAAAAGAGAGAGAAAAAAAAAGAATATACTTATGGTGCTTTGAAGTTCTTTGGAAAATAATTTAATTAATTATTTTTAAAGAAGTTCGAGGCATGGCTTGGCTCCTGTGGCGCAGTGGTTACGGTGCCAGCTGCATACACCAAGGCTGGCAGGTTTGAAACCGGCCTGGGCCTGCTAAACAACAACGACAACTGCAACAACAACAAAAAACAGCCGGGCAATGTGGTGGGTGCCTGTAGTCCCAGCTACTTGGGAGCTGAGGCAAGAGAATCACTTAAGCCCAAGAGTTTGGGGTTGCTGTGAGCTGTGATGTCATAGCACTCTACTGAGGGTGATATAGTGAGACTGTCTCAAAAAAATTTTTTTTGAGGCACACCTAAAATTCTCTCACAGTGCACCAGTTGAAAATTACTGTCATAGAGGCTTGGGCTGGAAGCTTATCTGCAGCTTAGATGCTGTGCAACTTGGGAAAACTAAACACCTCACTGAGCCTTGCTTTCCCTTGAGACATCCCCCTTGGTTAGGTCTCAAGTAGCTGTTGACTCAGAGACAGGTTTGTGTACATTTAGCACAGGCCTGGCGCACAGAGGGCTGAATCAGCAGTTGTTGGCATTATTGTTAGTCCTTCCTTCACAGGTGTGGGGGGAGGAGTGATGGCAGGTGGGTTGGATTAGAGGTTTGTTCTGCCCACTGGAGGGCATAGGGGCCTCAGCTCTGGCAACCACAGTTCAATCAGATTTATTAATAAATTAATTCATTTGTTTGTTAAAAAACCTCTTCTAAGTCTGGATGTGGTGTCTCATACCTGTAATTCTAGCACTCTGGGAGGCCGAGGCGGGTGGATTGTTTGAGCTCAGGAGTTCAAGACCAGCCTGAGCTAGGGCCAGACCCTGTCTCTACTAAAAATAGAAAGCTGAGGCAAGAGGATCAGTTGAGCTTAAAAGTTGGAGGTTGCTGTGACCTATGATGACGCCATGGCACTCTACCCAAGGTGACAGCTTGAAACTGTCTCAAAACAAAAACAAAAACAACCCCCCCAAACCTCCTCTGGCCCTTCTGCATGCTGGGTGGTGCTGGAGACCCAGCAAAGACCACGACGTTCCTGGACTTCACTCCTGGGACTCATGGGCCAATGGGCGAGATAGAAGTGACAGTCCAGAAGAGGGATCTGACTGAGTCCAGGCTCTTTAGGAGGAGACCAGGGAGAAGGGCAAGCCAGACCTTTTGGGACCTGGTGGACCATAGTGGTGAGGGAGTAAGCTTTGCCTGAGGACACTGGGGAGCCATAGTAGGTTCTAGGGAGGGGCAGAGGCAGATTTGTGCTACTGTGCAAGGTGGATGGGAAGGGATGAGAGAGGGAGGGAGCCCAGGGAGGAGACTGAGAAGGGCAGTGAGGAGGCACCTAGACAGGGGTGATGGGGAGGATGGGGGGAAGCGTAAGGGTGAAGCCCAGGCCTTCCAGGAAAGGGAAGGCCTCATCTCTACCTCTCTGAACCCTGTGGGTTCAGTCTGATGCCTCATCTGGGCCCTCCTCACTGGGGGCCCCATCTGGAGTTCCCATCTGCATCCCTCAGCCCAGAAAATCCAGGTCCCCCTAGGGCCCACAGCAAGTCCTGCAACTTGGGACAGGTCCTGGGTCTGCCCACGATGGCCAGAAAAGACCATTTGACCCCAACCTGCTGAGGGGCTCAGAGAGTCCTCATCTCTGAAGAAGAGCTCCAACTTGGGGCAGACCCGATTTCTGAGCTCGAGGCCATGGTATCCCAATGCTGCACACTTTCTCCTACTGCCTCCCCCAGGGGTTGACTTGCTCAGGCCCCTCCATTGGTTCACATGTGGAAAGGTGTGCCCTGGGTGTGTGACCAAGTCCCAGCAGGGTTAAGAGGGAGGAATGAGGGTTTCCCACTAGGGGGGGTGCACCAGGGCCGCTGGTTAAGAACCATTGACTGGAGCTTGCAGAGCGCACAGGTGCACTGGACCAAAAATAATGTCAATGCCCAGATTGAATCAGCTCTGAAGTGGGGAGCAAATCATAATAATTATTATTTTTATAGCTTTTCCTATATTCTAGGCCCTGTTTGAAGCATTCAGATTGTTTTCACACAAGTATAGGAGCTCTTTTTTCATTATTTATTTATTTTTAGGGCTCTGTCTCACTTTATTGCCCTCAGTAGAGTGCTGTAGCGTCACAGCTCACAGCAAGCACCAACTCCTAAGCTTAAGGTGACTCTTTTGCCTCAGCCTCCCAAGTAGCTGGGACTACATGCACCCACCACAAAGCCCAGCTATATTTTTGTTGTAGTTTGGCTGGGGCAGGATTTGAATCTGCCACCCTTGGTATAAGGGGCCTGTGCCATACCCACTGAGCCACAGGCACTGCCTAGTATAGGAGCTCTTACCAAGCACATTTTACAGATAAAGGAAACTGAGGCTCAGAGAGGTTCATAATTTGCCCAGAGTCACACAGCACTGGAATCTGAATCCAGGAGGTCTGGCTTGACTCGAACCCCATCTGCATGACTCCAGAGGCTGTAACTCAAACCTGCCACTTGCTGCATCCCAAACACCAGGTGAAGGCAAAGCAGAATGTGGGGTTGCAAGGGCAGCTGTGTAAACTGGGACAGATCACCAGGTGCCTGATGCACTTGGCAGGGGAGAGAGTACGGTCCTAGGGCTCTATACCTCCCCTCCCCCACGCTGGGGTCACAGGTGCAGGATGAGCTAAAAGTGATCAATCTGATTAATAAACTTCATCAGACTTGCTGAAGACCATCTAGTGCTTGCAGAGCACATCATAGCCTCTTCCATCCCAGACATCGGGCAGCCCTGGGCAGCCCCCTGAAAGCCTAAGATGCCCTGATCATTGTGACAAACCAAGCCACCTCCCCTCTCCAACCAAGTGTTTGCAAAATGCCCTACCCCAACCCCCCAGGAGATCATGTAGCCCCCATTAAGAACTCCTGAAATATACTCAAGGGAGAGGGGCTTCTGCTTGGCCTTTGTATTAGGTGCTAGGGCTGCCCTAACAAAATATCACAGGCTGGGTGGCTTAAATAGCAGTAACCTATTTTCTCACAGTTCTAGAGGCTGGAAGACCACTATCAAAGTGCTGGTAGGGCTGGTTCCTGGGGAGGCCTCTCTCCTCGGTTGCAGATGGCCACTTCTTTGCTGTGTCCTGAGATGGCCTTCCCTCTGTGCTTGCTCAGAGAGTGGGAGAGATCTCTGGTGTTTTCTTCCTCTTTCTGTAAGAACACTAGTCCTAAGGAATTAGGGTCCTACCCTTTTTACCTCATTCACCTGAATTACTTCCCTGAAAGCCCTGTCTTCACATTCAGTTACGTGGGGGTTAGAGCTTTCACATATGAATTTTGGGGAGAAACAATGCAGCCTTGTACTTGTGGGTCTTTCTGCAAACCAGAAGCTCTCCTGGGGCGTTGGTGTTCCCCTTATGGGCTGCAAGATGTGTCACACTCTTCTGTCTCATATTGAGAATGAAACTTTCATTTCAGTAACACTCTGAACTAGGTATTTTTCTGACACACAAATTTCCTCTTGAACCCTCATGACCTTGTGATAAAGTGGGGTCACAGAGACGTGAAATGACTTGCTTGGTTATTGGCCACGTGTAGAACTTCCAGGTAACATTTTCAGTGTCTTTGTAGGAAGGAAGAAAAGTCTTCTGCTCTGCATTTTTTGGGAGTAAAGAATGGGTTTTAAAATTGATCATGGTGATGGTTGCACAACTTTGTGAATATACTGGAAGCCATTGAAATGTACTTTTAAGTGCATGGATTATATATATGGTGGGCGAATTTTCTTTTTCTTTTCCTGAGACAGACTCTTGCTTTGTTACCCTTGGTAGAGTGCCATGACATCACGGCTCACAGCATCTTCAGTCTCTTGGGCTCAAGCAATCCTCTTGCCTCAGCCTCCCAAGTAGCTGGGATTAAAGGTATCCACCACAATGCCCAGCTATTTTTAGAGACAGGGTCTTGCTCTTACTTAGGCTGGTCTCAAACTACTAAGCTCAGGCAATCCACCTGCCTCACCTCCCAGAGTGCTAGGATTACAGCTGTGAGCCACCTCGCCTGGCCTGAATTTTAATTTTTATAGGAACTTTACCCATGGCATCCACACTAGACTTAAGGGAGCGCTGGCTTCCTCTTTCTCTTTTTGTTGTGTTTTTCAATCTGGCAGGGTTATAAGTAACAGTTGTGCTAAACATGTTCATACACATACACACATACATACACACACAGACACACGTCCCTAATGAATTCCTAAGAACAAATTCCTAATGGCACAGTATGGCTGTCAAATCTTGAAACGTGGCTGTTCCAAAGGGACTTGTTATAACAAAGAATGTACAGTATTTCATTAATAATTATTTTACATTGATGACATGTCTGAATGACAATTCTGTGTATTTCAGGATAAATGAAAGCAATTTTTAAAATTCACTTCATCTGTTTTTTTTTTTTTTTT